>NC_090734.1:15522960-15625460 GCF_036898095.1 Palaemon carinicauda
AAAGCAAATCAGACAATGGCTAGGTTAAATAAAATTTGGAAATCAAATCGCTTGAAATTACATATAAAAATTAGACTATATATCAGTTTAGTGAGATCGGTGTTACTCTATGGACATGAGTCATGGCATGATAACTAAGCCCTCAGAAGGATATTGGGAGTTAAATGGCAGGACAGGATTAGAAATGAAACTACAAGAGATTACTCGAGTGCCATATGTGGATGAAATCATGATAAAGGGTAGATGGAGATGATTTGGGCATGCTCTTCGCACTCCCTAAGAGAGATTAGTTCACCAAACGTTCAGCTGGGCTCCATAAGGTACTAGAAGCGTTGGAAGACCCAGGCCTACATAGCTGAGGAATATGAATGGGGAAGTATTTAATTAAAAGCTCAAAATAGAGACGACTGACAAAATCTAACCGAGGCCCTTTGCAACAATAGGCGTAGGAGGAGACGATGATGAGACACAAAGGATGGAACAGCAGCAGACATGCTACCCGACAGGAACAAGAATATTCGATAATGGCAGATAGCAAAGAAAACTGTCCAAAAATTACAATTATCATGAAACACTACATATCTTTGCCTTCTTTCATTAATATCCCTCAAAGACAACTGTCTATAAGAATATTACTCAATCTGAAAAAAGCAAAATAATAAAACAGCCAGACGCTAACACCAGATACTGTACCTGTACCCTATTATCCAGCATCTTTAGACAAAGTGAAGATTACTCTAACTGGCGAGTGGTCGGGGCCTACCCACCATCCGCCCCCAACTACCACCAGATTCAAAGTTTAAGTGGAAATTCCAGCCCAGCTTAAATCATATTCCTATTAAAGGTCAATAGCTTGTATGCATGTAAAAACAAATATATAAGTAAAAGTCTAGTAAAATCAAATTTCTTACAAAGGCAATATAAAAATATCAAAAATGGATTTTGACGAAGGAAAAATCTATTTCTGGGCGAGAGACCTGTACCGCCCAGTGAAATGCTCCTTTTACATCATTTCTAAGGTAGAAACTGCTATGAATTTACCAGAGAAAAAATTGTATAGGAATGCTAGGTTGAACCCAGCTCGCTCACCTAATAAGATGTCGGTATAATATACAGGGGCATGATAAATCACAACCAGAGGTCTCGCACCATTTAGATATCTCCTCTCAACATCCCTGTTACAGCGAGGTGCCGTTCAACACCAAACTCCGATCTCTACTACCAACAGTCCAACCCACGCCAGTGACGTCACTCCTTATAGCACCCAAGATTGGGACCCAAGATGGGAGGGAAGTAGGGTGGGTTCAATGGGCGGCACAGGTCTCTCGCACAGAAATCACAAATTTTCAAGTAATTTGTATTTTTCCTAACATACTTACCTAGAACTACCTTCTTAGAAGTTACTGGTAACTCTACCTAACTGACCAGCTTTTTGTATAGTTTACCCTCTTTCCGTTTTCTAAGGGGTCAACCTCAGGCTGTGTGATATGTGCCCTGAGGCGACCAGGGGTCGGGAAGCATGCTAGCTCAGGTCGTCGACTCGTCAGTAAGTTTCGTTGGAACAGGTACTACTCGACCCTGCAGGTTCTTGGGGAAGGATGGGTGGGCCATAACCCGAAGGTAGTTCTAGGTAAGTATGTTAGGAAAAATACAAATTACTTAAAAATTTTTGATTTGTTCCAACACGGTTACTTACCTAGAACTACCTTCTTAGGAGACAAACTTTAGGAGGTGGGAGTGTCCTGCTTGGACCAGAAGCCGACGGGGAGGCACGCGAGAGAGGGAACCTCTAAGGAGGTTTTGGTTCTACGACCACTAGAAAACTGCACGAAAAGTAGGGGAAAACTATCCAAAAAACTCACTAACTCACTTAGTGTCTAATGGCTTACCTTTTCAAAACCAACTCCGATACATGTTCTCTTGGAGGACGTTCCTTCAAGTGACTAAGGTCTTTTCGACATCCTCCTGGGCAGTACGGCCCGGGGAAGGAAGGAAAGGAGGTGAGGGGGAGGGTAAGGTTAAGGAAGGAACTAGTGTCTCGTGGCATTAACACCCCCCCCCCCCCAGTTACCCTCGGGCCACGACCTTAGATCTCTTGAAGGGCCGAAATGACAGGGCCAATGGAAAACCTGTCCAAGGATTTTCTCGAGCAATCTTTGAGATAGTGTTCCGTGAAGGTGGACTGTCTAGACCAGGTACCTCCCTTCAGGATCTTTCCCACAGCCATGTTTTTCTCGAAGGCCAGGGAGGTGCTCAGACCACTAATATCATGTGGCCTTGGTTTACCTGGGAGAGGAGTCCTAGAAGCCTCGTAGGCTCTCTTTATCACCTGTCGTAGCCAGAAAGAGATAGATTTCTTCGAGACCGGTTTCTTCACCCGGCCTGTTGAGACGAATAAATTTCTGATCTGCGTGCGGAATTTTGTGGTCCTCTCCAGGTATTCTCTTACTGTTCTCACGGGACATAAGAGTAGATCCTTCGGGTTGTTGGAGCGAGGGATGGCTGGCACTGAAAAACCATCAAACCGAGGATCCCAACAAGCCGGGTTCTGGGTCTTCGCCACAAAGCTAGGGACAAACCTAAAGGTAACTTCTCTCCACCCTTTGGAGTGTGAGACCTCGTAAGAGAGGCCGTGTAACTCGCTAACTCTTTTCGCCGAGGCCAGGGCTAAAAGGAATACTGTTTTAAGGGTGAGTTCTATGTCTAGTACATCCCTGAGAGGCTCGAAGGGTGGCTCTGACAGGACCTTGAGAACTCTGGCTAGGTCCCACTGCGGAACCCTTACTTCCTGGGGAGGACATGATTGTTCAAAGCTGCGGATGAGCATAGAGATGTGCCTTGAGGCTCCCAAGTCAATGCCCCTAAGGAGGAAGACTTGACCTTAGGCTGCTCGTACTCCTTTGACGGCCGGAATAGACGAACCCACGTTGTCTCTCAGGTACACCAGAAAGTCTGCAATGTCCTGGATCGACGCCCCCAAGGGCCTGATGTTCTTGGACGCACACCACTTCACGAAGACTGCCCACTTTGCTTGGTAAACTACTGCCGAGGAACACCGTAGGTAACCCGACATCGTTGCCGCGGTTCTCGATGAGTATCCTTCTTTCTTTTGTAGCTTCTCGATAGTCTCCACGCGTGAAGGCGGAGGGATCGAGGGTTTTCGTGCCACCTATGAAAGTGAGGTTGACGCAGGAGGTCTGGTCTGTCTGGAAGCGGCCAAGGAGGACGAAGAGCTAATTCTTTTAGGTCTGCGAACCATTCTCTCTCCGGCCACCAGGGCACTACCAAAGTCATCGACAGGTTGGTCGTCGCTCTCACTCTATTCAGCACTCGCCTGATCATCCCAAAAAGGGAAGGCGTACACATCGAGGTCGTCCCAGGGATGTTGGAAGGCGTCCTCGAACGCTGCTGACGGGTCTGGGACTGGAGAACAGAACACGGGGAGTTGGGCGTTCAGACGTGTGGCGAACAAGTCTAACACTGGGGAGCCCCACATTAGGATGACTGCCCGAGCTACCTCCGGGTGTAGGGTCCACTCTGAGCCTATCACTTGACCTGCCCTGCTGAGGCCGTCGGCCAGCACTTTTCTCTTTCCTAGGATGAACCTTGCCGTCAGTTCTATCCCTTCTTCTGCCGTCCACTCTAACAGTTCCGTGGCTAGAGCACATAGAACTCTTGAGTTCAGGCCCCCTGGTTCTTTACATACGCCACTACTGTGGCGTTGTCACACATCAACGCCACAGTGTTTCCTCGTAGGAAGTGTACGAACTGTCGACACGCCCTCAGAACCGCTATCATCTCCAGGATGTTTATATGGATAGACGTCTCCTCGCTGGACCACTGCCCTCTTGTCGATTCCCCTAGGTGTGCTCCCCAACCCTCCTTCGATGCGTCCGTGACCAACAGTATCTCCGGGGGATTGGGGGCGAAGGGCATTCCCTTCTCTGTGTTCGACCTGATGTTCCACCAAAGCAGGGTCTCTCTCGTCTTCGGGAGGACTGGGACTATTTCTGGGGCTCCTTGCCTTGGGTCCACGATTCCTTCAAATTCCACTGTACCGGTCGGAGCCTGAGCCTCCCTTGCGGTACTAATTTCTCCAGTGAAACCAGGTGGCCCAGTAACTTCTGCCAGTCCTTGGCCCTCCTGGGTTGGCTCGTCAGGAAGGGTTGAAGGATATGTTCCAGGTTGTCTATCCTCTCCCCTGAGGGGAAGGCTCTTACTAACTGGGTGTCCAGGACCATCCCCAAGTAAGTCATCCTGATGCTGGGGACTAGCTGGGACTTTCCTAGGTTGACCGTGATCCCTAATTCCTTGCAGAGGTCGAGCAACATTACGCCTTGCTCCTTCAGTTGCTCCCTTGAGGCAGAAAGAAGCAACCAGTCGTCCAGGTACCTGATCAGTCGTATGCCTTCTCATGTGCCCATTTCGAGACTGTGGTGAAAACCCTCTTGAACACCTGCGGGGCCGTCGATAGGCCACAACAAAGGGTTTTGAACTGCAGGACACTGGACTCCCCCTTGATTCTGAGGAACTTCCTGCTGGAGGAGTGCACGGGGATTTGAAAATAGGCACCCTTGAGGTCGAGGGACATGAGGAAATCCCCCTCCCTCAAGGTTGCTAGCACTGTCTTGGGGGTGTCCATTTTGAAGTCCGTCTTTGAAACGAACTTGTTGAGGGCTGAGAGGTCTATGACCGGACTCCACCCTCCTGTCGATTATTCCACAAGGAAGAGCCAGCTGAAGAAACCCGGGCCGGGGTTCTCCAATGGCTCTATAGCTCCCTTGGCGGTCATGGACGCTACTTCCTCCTGTAGCGCCGACCTCTTCAAGGAGTTCTTTGGAACCAGCCACTCGGCCCGGTGGGCTGGGATGAGAGGGGGAGGTTCTTCTTAGGAAAAGGAGTCTGTAGCCCTCCTTCAGGACCGTCACCGTCCAGGGATCCGCACCAAGATCCCGCCATGCTTGCCAAAAATGTCTGAGGCATCCCCCCACTAGAGGCTCCTGTAGGAGTAGGGGGCCTCCCTTCCTACCTCCTTCTGGAGGAGCGGCCTGAGCGACCTCTCCTAGAGTTACTGTAGGAGGGTCTGAAGGCTGACTGAGGGGTTGCGTTGGCCCTACGGGTGGGCTGCTGAGAGGTTTGAAGCCAAGGAGCTGACGGTGGGTCTCTTCGAGGCAGCAAAGGGGCGGACTGGGAGGAGTGAGGGACGTCCGCTGAGGCTCTTCTAGACATGGGCTTCCTCAAAGTGGGGGGGGGGGCTAAGGTCCGTGTCTCTCCCCCTCCTCACTTTCTCCATCGTATCCTCCTCCAATTTGATGGGGAAAATGTCGATTCCCCAGACGGAGGAATTTCTCAGTTTCCTAGCTTCTCTGTCCAGTAACTTCCGCACCAACTTGCTAAGGACAGTATCCCTCTTTCTAAGTACCCAGTTCGTAGCCATAGACAGGGACTGAGATGACAAAAACTTAAAGGCCTTGCCTCCCGAACTAACTAGCTCCTTCAGCGTGGTCTGATTGTCCGGAAGGGAGAGGTCGTGGAACACCTGAAACCCCACCAAGACGCAAGACCACCAATCCAACCAGGAGGACACGCAGACAAGGTCCTGTGCCATGTCCTCCATCATAGAGGCTTCTGACGGGGAAAAGCACACGGGGGCAGTGGTGGCCCTGTCTTCCAAGGCTCCCTGGTTCAGTGAGGTCACCGCTGCTTCTACCGCACGGGGTTCGCCGCGATGCCTTTCTGGGACGCAGAAATGTTTCTGCGATTTCAGCCCTGGAAGCAGCTTGGAGGAACTCTGGTTTCTGGGGGCCTCCACCAGTCCTGCCAGGTAGCTATCTATTTGCTCCATCCCCAACTTCACGTCCGGAGCGAGAGGGAGAGACAATGTAGGCTTTTGTTGCACAGGGTTCACGATCATTCTGGATAATCCGGATAGCACGGCCTATGCTGCTGAGGGCTTAGGTTCGTCTAATCAGTGGTGTCGACGAATTAGGGCCAGAACCTTACGGTAGGAGGAGATGTCGTCAGACGAGCACTCCCCTACTTCCACCAGGTCGTCCGTCACCAGTTCCTCCACACGGGGGTACTCCGTGGCGGTGGGAAAGGCAACGCTGGACGAGTCTGCCCTTGGTATGGGCTGCCCCGTGGGGACGAAGGTATCCGTCATGGGAGTACCTTGTTCGACGGGGGACTCCGTGGATGGGGGATCCATGCGGACCCACGGGCGCCCTTGGTGCTTTAGGAAGGCCTCCAAGGTGCCCGTGGTCGACGCTAAGCCTTCCTTCATAAGACGTACGTCCTTCCTAAGGGAAGAAGAAGCAGAGGCCACCGTTGGGTCAGTCACTACACGGGGGGCCTGGTTCGACCCCTCTTGCCGGGCGACTGGTCCGAAGGAGGAGGTAGGAGGATGAGACACAGAAGGCGAGGCTCTAGGGAGCCACCCGGAAACGGCCGCGGCTGTGGTAACCTTAAACAGCTCGCTCCGGGGCACTGTGATGTTCACCCACTCCTTGGACTTGCTCCTCTTGGCTTTCTTCTTAGAGGAAACATCCACGACTGCGGGGGGAAATCTTCGACGTTTCTCAGGTGTGGGAGGCTGCAGAAAACACGGGGGGGGGTAGCGTAGACGAGGGAGCCGGAGGGGACCGAGCGAGGCTTTTGTAGAGCCATTGCTCGACGTCGTCTTCTCCTCTAGCGGGAGACCTGAAGGGAGTCCTAGGGGGTACACATGCGGCGGGGTCTGAAGACGACGAACTTCCTTTCTCGGCGTCTCCTTCGGCGGTTGAAGCACCTGAAATACGCCATGATGCCGGGGAAGAATCCACACTTGGTTTCCCCCACATAGGATCTTCCGAGGAGACGGGACCTGCGGGCAACAGGACCTCGCCTCCTACCCACACTCCCGCACTACACTCAGGCCCCACACATACCTGCCCTACACTGGACACTTCCCCCACAGGAACATCAGACTCTTGGGGAAGGGCAATGGGCCTCTTCCCGGCAACGGACTTACCTCATCCTCTACTCTGGGTAGGGGAAGAAGGACGGGTGCTACGGTCTGCCGAGACGTCTGGAGAAACCACAGGCGACGAGATACTGGAGAAACCACAGGCGACGAGATACTGGAGTCCTTAGGCGACTTCTTAGCCGCCTTCTTCTTCTTAGTCCCGAAGAGCACCCACTGGATCTCACTCCAGTTAGCACACTCCGGGCACGTAGAGGCAGGGGAACACACTTTCCCCCTACACGTGGAGCACAAGGAGTGGGGATCAATCTCAGGTTTAGAAAGGAAAGCCCCGCAAGACTTCCCAGCCACAGGCCCAGGGCAACGATGAGGATGCTCCATAACGCAATGCTAATACACCAAGAGACACAAGGATGCAAAGGGAAAGTGAAAGGGAAACACGTGGGTAACACGCGGTAAGCACAAAGGATCGGGGGACACAAAGGGTCGCACAAGGTAAGAGAGAGCGCGGCGAGATGTTGATCACGTCGCGACCAAAAACTTACAGGCGAGTCGACGACCTGAGCTAGCACGCTTCCCGACCCCGGGTCGCCTCAGGGCACATATCACACAGCCTGAGGTTCACCCCTTAGAAAAGGGAAAGAGGGTAAACTATACAAAAAGCTGGTCGGTTAGGTAGAGTTACCAGTAACTCCTAAGAAGGTAGTTCTAGGCAAGTAACCATGTTGGAACAAATAGATTTTTCCTTCGTCAAAATCCCTTTTCTGGGCTCCGACCTGTGCCGCCCAGTGAAATAGTGCCAGAGAAAAGGGGGCCCAAACTTGCCACAATACCTGAAGGGAAGTAATTAAATACAAAATAATACCAAACCTGTTTTAATCCAAGAAAAGGATATACAGTACAAGGTATCCCGTAGGTAAGTACTCTCAAACATTAAGGAGGGATAATAAATACGATTATGGCAAAAATCCCACACTAGGGATGGCAGGTAAGGCAAAGCAAATAACGATGCAGATCAAAAATGATATTTTCAATTTAAAATAAATTTTTGAATATACTTACCCGGTGAATATATATATAGCTGACGTCTCCGACGGTCGACAGATTCCAAAAACTCGCGAGCAATCGCCATGATGGTTGCGGGTTGTGAACAACAGCGCCGGCTATCGGCCAGATACCGCATATATTTCCCCAAGAATTCAGTTCTTCTCAGTTCGTAGGGTCTTCATCGGGGAGGAAGGGAGGGCCTTTAATATTATATATTCACCGGGTAAGTATATTCAAAAATTTATTTGAAATTGAAAATATAATTTTTAAATATTAAACTTAGCCGGTGAATATATAAATAGCTGATTCACACCCATGGTGGTGGGTAGAGGCCAGTATTGAAACAATAAAGGCGTATGTGCTCAAGAGTTTTTGACAAATATTCAAAAAAACCAACTTAAGGATAGGTACCTGGTAAGGAAGCTGACTCTGATGATTACTCTGCCTCATTAGTCCGCTATCCTCACGAAGCCCAGCGATCCTCTTAGGATGCTGAAAGACTCCCAGGAGCTGCTATATCCAGGGTGAACACCCCTATAACAGGACCTCATCAATACCCTTAATCTGGGCGCTCTCAAGAAACAATATTTTGACCACCCGCCAAATCAAAAAGATTGCGAAAGACTTCTTAGTCTCCCGCACAACCCAAAACAAGATTAAAAATTTCAAGAGTAGATTAAAAGGATATTGGGATTAAGGGAATGTAGTGGTAGAACCTTCACCCACTACTGCACTCGCTGCTACGAATGGTCCCAAGGTGTAGCAGTCCTCATAAAGAGTCTGGACATCTTTCAAGTAATATGAAGCGAACACCGACTTGCTTCTCCAAAAAGTCGCGTCCATAATACTTTTAAGGGATCTATTTTGCTTAAACGCTACTGAAGTTGCTATCGCTCTAACTTCATGAGCCTTGACTTTAAGTAAATTACGGTCCTTCTTACTTAAATGAGAGTGTGCCTCCCGAATCAAAAGTCTAATAAAATAAGACAATGCATTCTTAGACATGGGCAAAGAGGGCTTTTTAACGGAGCACCATAAAGCCTCTGAACAACCTCGTAGCGGTTTAGTTTGGATAAATAAAATTTAAGAGCTCTAACGGGGCACAACACTCTTTCAACTTCATTCCCCACAATCTTAGAAAGACGGGATTTCAAATGATTTAGGCCAAGGACGAGACGGAAG
The DNA here is from genome assembly GCF_036898095.1 of Palaemon carinicauda. Taxonomy (NCBI): domain Eukaryota; kingdom Metazoa; phylum Arthropoda; class Malacostraca; order Decapoda; family Palaemonidae; genus Palaemon; species Palaemon carinicauda. The sequence continues at coordinate 15,532,151 of NC_090734.1, forward strand.
TTCATTCTTGGCCAAAAAACCAAGTTGAAGAGAACATACTGCTTTATTAGTGGAGAAGCCAATGCTTATGCTAAAAGCATGTATCCCACTAACCCTTTTAGCCGAAGCCAAGCTCACCAAAAAAAAGTGTCTTGAGGGTAAGATCCTTCAGGGAGGCTGAATTTAATGGTTCAAACCTGTCTGACATAAGGAACTGTAGGACCACGTCCAAGTTCCAAGCAGGAGTCGAAATATGACGCTCCTTGGAAGTCTCGAAAGACTTAAGCAGGTCTTGGAGATCTTTGTTATTAGAAAGATCCAAACCTCTATGCCTGAAAACAGAAGCTAACATGCTTCTGTAGCCTTTAATGGTGGATGCAGAGAGGGAGCGACCGTTTCTCAGATAAAGCAGAAAATCCGCAATCTGTGCTACAGAGGCACTGGAAGAGGAAATAGAGGAGGACTTGCACCAGTCTCTAAATACCTCCCATTTCGACTGATAGATCCTGATGGTAGAGGATCTTCTAGCCCTCGCGATCGCTCTAGCTGCCTCCTTCGAAAACCCTCGAGCTCTAGAGAGTCTTTCGATAGTCTGAAGGCAGTTAGACGAAGCGCGGGGAGGCTTCGATGAAATCTCTTTACGTGAGGCTGTCGCAAGAGATCCATCCGCAACGGCAGACTTCTTGTAACGTCTACCAGCCATAGAAGTACCTCTGTGAACCACTCTCTCGCGGGCCAGAGTGGAGCAACCAACGTCAACCTGGTCCCTTCGTGAGAGGCGAACTTCTGCAGCACCTTGTTTAGGATCTTGAAAGGTGGAAAGGCATAAACGTCCAGGTGAGATCAGTCCAGCAGGAAAGCGTCTATGTGGGCTGCCTCTGGATCTGGAACTGGAGAGCAGTAAGTCGAGAGCCTCTTTGTCAGTGAAGTCGCAAAAAGATCTATGGTGGGTTGACCCCATGTCATCCATAGCTTCTCGCACACAGTCTTGTGCAATGTCCACTCCATGAGATGACTTGTCCTCTTCTGCTGAGGCAGTCCGCCAAGACATTCATTTCTCCTTGCACAAATCTCGTCAAAAGAGAGATGTTACTTGCCTTGAATGGAGTTCCTTCTGATCCGTGGACCAAAGACCCGAGCATTCCAGACTGTCCAGTGGCGCTCCCTAACCCAAATCCGATGCATCTGAATACAACACATGGTTTGAGTTCTTGATCGCAAGAGAAAGACCTTCTCGAAGTCTGATGTTGCTGTCCCACCAAGTCAGACATGTCTAGACTGAGTTGGAGATTGGGAAAGAGATACTCTCTAAAGCCCTTCTCCTTGTTCCAATGGTTTAGGTGAAATTGGAGAGGGCAAAGGTTGAGTCTCCCCAGAGAGATAAACTACTCCAGCGATGAAAGAGTTCCCACGAGGCTCGTTCAAACTCTTACAGAGCAACTGTTTTCCTCTTGCAAGTGACGGACTTTTAACAGAGCTTGTTCCATTCTTGTGGGAGACGAAAAGGCCCGAAAAATTCGACACTGTATCTCCATCCCCAAATAAAGAATAGTCTGGGATGGAGTACTGTAAGTTACGACTTCTCTACGTCCACTATGAGACCTAGCTCCTTGGTTAGGTCTAATGTCCATTAGAGGCTCTCCAGACAGCGATTTAATGACGACGCCCTGATTAGCCAGTCGTCAAAATAAAGGGAGGCTCTGAATCCTCAAAATATGTAGAAAGCTTGCTACATTTTGCAAGAGCCTTGTAAAAACAAAAGGAGCAGGAATGAGGCCGAAGCACAGTGCTCGAAATTGGTACACTACTTTCCCGTCCACAAACCTCAGATGTTGTTGAAAGTTTGGATGAATCGGGATGTGGAAGTATGCATCCTGAAGGTCGAGAGAGACCATCCAGTCGCCTTCCCTTACTGCTGCCAAGACAGATTTGGTAGTCTTCATCGTGAACTTTTTCTTGACAATGAACACATTGAGCGCACTTACATCTTAAGTACTCCTGCAGTGAACGTGGCTGCCAGTTCATTGGAGCCATCCCTGATAGCCTTGTTCATGCATGACATAATTGTACAGCAATACATTGACAGCTGGAGAGACCTTCTTACTTAAGGCTCCCAGGGACCAACCCAACAAATACATACTTCAAACGCTCGAAAAAACTCCGAACAGGAGATGGTCTAGCTCTGAAGCAGACCATAAAATCATGGAGCGTCTCATGACTAGACGACAAGGAGAGTCCACTAGGCTTAAGAAGTTTCCCTGGGCAGAGGCAGGTACTCCCAAGCCGAGAACTTCTCCTGTGTCACACCAGACGCTCGAGCGAGAAGCTAATTAAGAAGGAGGAAAAGCCAAAGCAGACTTTCCTAAACTTCTCCTGGATTCCAACCAGTCTCCCAGTAAGAGCATGGCTCTCTTGTAAGAACAAGAGAGAACTGACTTCGTAAATGTAGGAGTCGAAGAAAGTCATGCCAAGAGTAAACTCAGACGGCGGAGCAGCCGTTACAAAACGAGTAGGACAGAATTTCCCTAAAGAAATTCATAATTATAAAACAAGGGATTGTTGGACCACCCTAGGTTACTCCTCTTCTGAATGACTCCCCAAAGGTACATTAGTTGAAAGGGGGTCAACTTCTTCAGAAGGCACATCATCTGATAAGTCTAAAGTCTTGCGAGAAGGAGATTTATATTCAGAATGACGTGAAGGAAAAGCCTGACAGGCTACATCAACTTGTATATGAACAGAAGTTAAAGTTGGAGGGTCGATGTCACGTTGTGACTGCAGAGAATGTTATTCTACTATACGTCGTGACAGAAGTGACTGACGTTCAAACGTCACGTAATAACAGCGGTGACTGCTGTTTGATGCTATATCGTGACTACGGTGACTGACCCTCGACGTCATGTCATGTCTACGGTGTCTACCGCTCAACGTCACGTCGTGTCTGCAGTCACGCTGTGACTGCGGTGGCTGACGTTCAAAGCGATCAAAGTTACATCGAGATTTATGCTCCGCATCTCGTTTAACAGCAAAGCTGACACTAGGGATAACGTCAGCGTGACGTAACAAAGCTCGTTTAGAAGGTTGAAGACCTGAATCACGTATCCCAGAACCGTGACGTACAAAAAGCAAAGGATCCTTTCGCACAGGAACAGGATCGTAAGCTTCTATTAAAGAAGAAAGCTTTAACAGCATATCTTGCAAAACACTTAACTTCGGATCAACCTGTGACTGCGGTGGCTGACGTTCAAATGTCACGTAGTAACAACGGTGACTGCTGATCGATGCTATATCGTGACTACGGTGACTGACACTCGACGTCACGTCGTGTCTACGGTGTCTACCGCTCAACGTCACGTCGAGTCTGTGGTACTGCAGCTCAATGTCACGCTGCGCACTCTGAATAGATCGTGATGTCGGAAACGTCTGTACATGAACGTCATCGCTATGAACGGGACTCTCATGATGACTACAGTTAGGACGTTGAACTTGTTCTGAAGGAACTAATAAACGTTTCAACCGTCTCGAAACCTTACGCCCAGGTTTTTAAAGAGACGAATCATCGGAAGATGAGGAGAACTTCGTCTCTCCTGTCTTATAGCAAGGACGTGCTTGACGAAAAACGTCTGATACCTTTGAGGGAACGTCTGTTCGTTGGTTTACACCTCTCACTCCCTTAGGTCCTACGACATTCCTTCTCCCTGGTGCAGGGGAGCCTGAAAGAGGTCTCGGACTAGGCAAGCGACAAGCACGAACAAACGAACCCTCGGCAACACTAAACATGTTTTTCGCACTTTCTTCACTGATATCGCATTTTTTAATAATTTCACATTAGACATGAATAAAGCTAATTTCTACCTGAAGCACGCAATTCTCCCTTAAAACAAAAGGTTAGAATTGCGAAATATGTCGTATAATGTAAGCACATTAGTACAAAATGAACACACATGCAAAAATTAATAAACATATACATATATATCGAATAAAACGGAAATATATAAAGTTAAAAAGATCAGTGACTGGGGAGGAGACTAAAACTAGTTCACTAGGGACTATGTTTTCAATCTCTCACCGTACAGTGCCTTGGGATGAGAATAAAAACTAAAACGTTTTATCCTCTCTCCCCGTACAGAGACTGGGGACGAGAGTAAAAATCTGAATCGAGAACAACGTTACTAGCTCCCAAACTCCTTGTTCAGAGACTTGGGACGAGAATAAAGATCGGATCATTCTCTCTATCTCTCTCTCTTGTCACTCACAAGAGAATAGCTCACTCACTCTTCGTCAATAACAGGTTATTTGACTAAAGGAAAAAACTAAAAGGACTAAGAAATTGAAAATTAACCTGTTCCTTCAAATTAGTATCTAAAAAGCTTCAGTTTGTAAGAAGAATGAACAAAACGTCAAAATCGATTTACTCTTTCTGCAAAGTGAAACCGTGATTCTCTCTTTCTCTATCGTAACGATAGAGCGCAAACTGCGTAGCATAAATAAACCAAACGTTAGTTCATCTTTGAAAAACAGCACGAAGACTATTCAAAGAACAAATTTCTTAAAATATTTTCTAAAAATATTCATCTCATCAATCTAAACAAAAATAAAAGTTGAATGGGCTCAACGTCGTTTAACTTCGTTTTCCAAGTCAGGACCGCCTACAAAGAATAGGCAAAGGCTGCTAATAAACAAAAACATAAAATTTATCTCGGTGTTTAGTATAAATGGAAAGCTAATCGAAGAGGCCTAATAAAGGCAGGTGAGATATAAAATATATAGAGGTAAATCTATAATTATCAACAATAATTTATAAAGTGATAAAATAATTACTAAAAGCCTTTAACACACTTCCGTACACTGAGGGAAGGGTCGGCCATCTTTTCTCTATGGAAAAACCAGAGCGAGATTAAAAAAAAAAGCAAGGGCAAAAACTTTTCCTCTCCTTTCAAAAGCATTTCTTTTGAAGATAGTATTGAATAATCCAACACAGCGAAAGCAATAAAACCAAAACCAAGTACTTCACCAATCGGTAGAAACTTGAGGTTAAGCGCGAGCGGAACCAATGTTGTCTCGACCACCGACAGAGAAGAACTGGTTTGGTTGAAAAGTATATGCGGTATCTGGCCGATAGTCGGCGCTGGTGGGCACACCCGGCAGCCTTCATGGCGATCGCTCGCAAGTTTTGGAATCTGTCGACCGTCGGAGACGTCAGCTATTTATATATTCACCGGCTAAGTTTAATATTTAAAATAAATAACATCCTTAATGGTAAAATAACAAAAACCAACTCGTGGGAGAGTAAGAGTAATACAGTAACAGGTATAATCAAAATCAATTCGTAGTAACATAAGATTAATAACAGGAGTATAAAACAATACACCATAAGGGTGTAGCTCAAGTAAAACACAACCAAAACTAAGTAGGAACAATAAGTAAGGCAGGTAGGAGTAAGAGGGATAGAGCAAGACGCTGTGATTAAGACTCAATACCTTCAGGAGGAACCACATTCCCAGCTGCTACTGTAGCAAATTTTAGAGCTTCCAAAGGTTTTAAGCAGTGGCGTTTAAAAACTTTAGGGGACTTCCAGCCTGTATATTTCGTAAGCTCATCAAAATTCATATGGTGGAAGTAATTAACTGAAGTAGCTACAGCTCGTATATCATTGGACATGGGGGAATGAGTCAGGGTTAGCCTGTTTAATAAAATAAAGAATCTGTTGTCTGATTCCTTTCAGGGTAATGGTTCCTCCATTTTCTCTAATGAATAAGGGCCCTGTGGACTTCATGGAAGTTCTATTTAAGTAGGATTTCAGGGTGGTAACTAAACACAAGGATGGGTCCTGAGGAAGTGAAACAATCTTCCAGGAGGACCATCTGTTCTGAGGGTCCTCAATTTTAGCAAAGAAAACTTTGTTAGGGGAGAGAAGGACTTCTCCTGAAGAGAGGAATTCAACATGACCTGGGTCTCTAGTCAAAGCTGACAGTTCTGAAATTCTGGCGCCAGAAGCTAGGCTCAATAGGAACAAGGTCTTCCTTAATAACGGTATGTAATTGCAAGATTCGTTAAGAGTGTCAGAAGCCAGCTTAAGGACATCATTCAAAAACCTGGAAACTGCGCTAGGGCGAGTTGATGGTTTCAATCTGGCGTAGGCTCTCGGGATTGACGAGAAGTATGAATCCGTAAGGTCAATATTAAAACCAATATGGAAAATCTTTTTCAAGGCTGACTTAATCGTAGTAATGGTGTTGGCCGCAAGGCCTGATTCAAAGAGAGTTCTGAAGAAGGTTACTGTCAGATTCATAGTCATCTTTTCAACCTTTGAGTCCCTTTTTAACAGCCGAGTCATTTTGTCGGAGGGTGGATTCCCTTTTGTCCGATTCCAAAAAAAGGGTATTTTGGAGGTCAATAGCTGCACCTCTTTGGGCTGCAAATTTCATGAAGTCCATAAAGTTAGGGCACTCTGAATTCTTGAGGAAGCTAACACATTGCGAGTTTGTACTACTTGTGTTAGTATTGGATTGGGTATCTGTCGAGGGTGGAGACCCAGTTCCACCAACAGAGGAAACCAACTGCTCTTGGGCCAGTTTGGGGGCTACCAGAGCTACTTGGCCTCTGAAAGACCTGAGTTTGTCCAACACTTTCATCAGAAGATTTATCGGAGGGAACAAGTAAATCCTCTTCCAGGTGTTCCAATCTAACGACATAGCGTCTGTGGCATAAGCCCGACGGTCCAGGTTGGGGGCTACGTAACATTCTAGTTTGTGGTTGAACTCTGTTGCAAACCGATCTACCTGGAGACCCAGGACCTGAGATAAGATCCATTTGAATGACTGTTGATCCAGGGACCATTCCGACTCCAGTGGAGTTGTCCTCGAAAGTGCGTCCGCCACTACATTCCGCACTCCCGCTAGATGGACTGCCGACAGATACCACTTGTTCAATGCTGCCATGGAAAATATTGCTAACATGACATGATTTATGTGGGCTGACTTGGAGCCTCCTCTGTTTATGCAGCGGACTATGACTGCGCTGTCTAGAACTAGTCTGATATGAAGGTTCTTGGCTGGGGTCCGTCGCTTTAGAATAAGGAATACCACCATGGCCTCTAGAACATTGATGTGAAGTTGTCGAAATACAGTCGACCATAGTCCCTGGACTTTCCTGTGTTGGGAGTATCCGCCCCAACCTGTTAAGGAGGCATCTGTGTGAATGACGAGTCCTGGGGCCGGATGTTGTAAGGGGACTAACTTCGATAGACTTTTGACCTTTGTCCATGGCCGAAGTCTCTCTCTTAGAATTGGAGGAAGTCGAGCTCTTTTGTCTCGATGCTTCCCGTTTGCCCTGGAGCGCCATACTCTGTTTATGTCTTTTATTTTGGCCTTCAGAACAATATCTGTCACGGAGGCGAACTGCAAGGAGCCTAGGATTCTTTCTTGGTTCCTCCTGGACGTCAACTTGTCCCTGAGGAAACGTTTCATATTCTTTGCTATTTCTGTCCTTTTGGCTTTCGGGAGACAGCGTATGGGAACGTAGGTTCCATTGTAATCCCAGACATTGAAACTTGGTCTCCGGGACCAGGCGGGATTTGTCGAGGTTGACCCGAAACCCCAACTGTCGAAGGAAGGTTAGCACTTTGTTTGTTGCCGTGAGGCAGTTCTCGACGTTGTCTGCCCAGACGAGCCAGTCGTCCAGGTAAGCTACTATTTGAATCCCCTGGGTTCGTAGTTCTTGAATTACCGTTTCTGCCAATTTGGTGAAGATCCTGGGCGCAATGTTGAGCCCGAATGGCATCACTTTGAATGCGTAGGCTTGGCTGCCTAGTTTGAAGCCTAGGAAAGGACGAAAATGCCTTGCTATCGGAACGTGATAGTAGGCATCTGTAAGATCTATAGAGGTGGTGATGGCCCCACGGGGAAGTAAGGTCCGCACCTGAGAGACGGTTAACATGTGGAACTTGTCGCATCGAATGTAGGAGTTCAGACGGGACAGGTCCAGGATTACTCTTCGCTTGTCTGAGTCTTTCTTTGGCATGCTAAACAAGCGACCTTGAAATTTTAAGCGATGAACCCTTTGGATTGCGTTCTCCTGCAATAGGTCGTCTGCAAATGAGACTAGCTCTTCCGTTGGAAGTTGATAGAAACTGGTTGGTGGAGGGGGCCCTTCTATCCAACTCCACCCCAGACCTTTGGAAATTATGCTGAAAGCCCAACTGCTGAACTTCCAACGATTTCGAAAGACCTAAAGTCTTCCCCCTACCTGAGGATTTTCAATGAGCTGATGACGATTTGCCTCCTCGGCCTCCGCGGAATGCCTTGCCTCGGGTGTAACCCCTTCCGCTACCCGTTACGAAAGGCACCTCTGGCGCCGGAGCCTCTGGCGCGTTGGTAGCCTTGGAAGGAACCTTGGGATTCGTAGGCGGGGTTAAAGGCAGGGGAGGTAACATACGAGGTCGATGCTACCTGAGCCTGAGGGACCAACACATATTGTTGTTGAGGGTGCCCCTTCGAAGTAGAAGGCTGGTTACCTTGTGCCACTGGAACAGTTTGCACGAACTGAAGGGGTTGTCGGTTCTGAGAGGAGTGGAAGGGCCTTAGCCTCTTCCTGCCTCGAGTAGAGGTGCCAGCTGGCTCAAACTTCCGCTTGGGGACTAGGCCCCACCTAACCTTGAGGCTTTGGTTAACCCTGGCAGCCTCGCTGAGGACGGTGCTCACCAAGTCCTCTGGAAATAAATCCGGACCCCAGACCGGGGCTTTAATGAGCCTGTTAGGCTCATGTCTGATAGTAGCCTCAGACAAAACATGTCTTCGGCAACGAAACCTGGCTGCGAGGAACTCGTAGCCAACGAAACCTGGCTGCGAGGAACTCGTAGGCATCGACCAACAGAGTCTGCAAGAGGGATTTAGTGAGGACCTTAAAGAGGGGTTCCTCCTCGTATGTAATAGCGGTCATCTCAGCCATAGTGGCTAAATTGATAGACCTACTGAGCCTGCACCGGGCTTCAAACTCAAGGCCGATCAGCGAGTCCGGAAGCCTGGGGAGACGCTCACTGAACTGTGTGGAAGCACAGTCAGCGCTCAGTTTGCCTGTCATGAAGGTGGCCGGGGCGTTATGCCAGCACTCGTGGTCACCCAGGAAGAAGATTGAAGTCAGGTCCGTCTCCCGGAGCTGCGGTAACGGCTTGTCCTTCTTGATGGCCTGATAGGCTAGGTCCATCATCTTGGTGACGCATGGAGTGGGGGTTTGCTCACCGACCACGAACATCGTGATGAGCTCTTGTGGGGTGTGAGCATAGTGTTCACACAATCCCACTCATTCAATGTGCGAACCCAGGTAGACTGGGCTTGTTCCTTAGGATAGATTACAGTCTCCTTAGGAACTTTATCCAACCGAATAAGAGCTTCCTCGGTCAAACGAGCAAAGCCGGGGAAGGGGAATTGGAGGCCCGGCGGGTAGAACTCAAAGTCCTCGATAGGCCGGGTGCCAAAACCCTCGATGGTCAGCATGCCATCTTTGAAAGGAGAATGCAGAGCCATCTTCCATGGGTTATTCTTTGTGAATTCCGGGAGCTTGGAGGCGTCGTGGATGGTGTATTGCTGCTGTTGCAGCAGTCCCGAACGCATGAGGCTTTCCACTTAGCTCTCATTATTTTGGATCCTCTCAGTGAGGGATGACAACATGGACCCGATCTGAGTCAAAAGCTTGTTGGAGAAAGCTTCCGGGTCAAAGGGAGCCACCGGGGTGGGAACGGAGGCTGGCATCGTTCTCAAACCATGAGAAGACGAAGATGCGACAGCAGAGTCTTTGGGGACTCTAAAAGAAGAAGTCTTGACAGACTTCGGAGACTTGGAAGACTTACGAGTCTTGAGTAAAGGCCTGCGTTGAACCTTAATCTTCGGGGTAACTGGGCGAGGCCTCATATAGGCCCCATGTTTCCCCGGGAAGCCCTGAAAAGAAGAATGGGTAGAAGTAGTAGAAGAGAAAGTCGGGCTAAGGAGAGGAATCTTAGCCCGGGACCCACCTGCCTCACTTACCTCCCTAACTGGATCCGGTTCGTCAAGGGCCATCGGTTCTATGTCGAGGCTAATTGCCGCGACGTCTTCTGCTATGGTCTCGCCCATCTCCTCCTGGTCTTGGGCTAAGAGCAAGGTCTCGATCTTAGCAATGATGGGGTCCGCCACATCCTTAGGAACCGCAGCCGATGTCTTGCCGTTGGGGTAGATAAGGGAACACCATTCTTCAGAGAGAACGTAAGGCTTCTTAGCCTTAACGTTGCGGGCGAACCCGCCAACCCAGACCTTAAGGGTCGCCAGGGCTGAGGTCTTAGCAGGCTGGGAGCTCTGAAAGAGAATAGACCGTTACTAGTGGCAAATGACTTAAACGTAGGAAGTGAAATAAGAAGGTTTAGATATCTCCTTGTGAAAACGGGGTCATCAACTAAAGGACACAGTGGAAGTAACAGAAATGTCAAAGATTAATATTATGTAAATCTAAATAGTAACTGCAGTTCCACTTACCGAGTACGAGGTGAGCGTAGAAACCAGCTTATTGCAGCCCAGACAGTTGTCGGGGTGCCAGACGGTCAGTTCGTTAACAAGGACAGCACAGTGGGCGTGCGACCTACATAGCCTACTGTACATCGTGGCCGCAAGCTTGGTGAAGTACAGTACCGCCGCACAGGCTGTCATCTTACAGCAGACCACCTGTAAAATAAAGATACATAAGTATCCCGTAGTAGGTAAGGGTCCTAGAGGAGCCCGCGGGCTCCAGGTGCTTAAAGTAAACCGGCAACTGCCGGGTAGGTATTGCATTCTAAGCCGTAAGGGCGATCAGTAGAAAACACTTAATAAGGTAAAATGCAAACAAATCAAATCCGTATGGCTATGATCATTCAGAAGGGGAACAGTCGAGTATAAAATATAATGAATAATATGGTTAATGATATACCGTTGGCTCCGGGGAGACAACTGAGAGAGACCCAGGGGTCATTGCTAGCCTACCTGGGTAGACGGGACAAACAGGGAGGGGAGGGGAGGGGGAGAGTCAGAGACTCACCGACGGTCGCCAGGACCTTAACCAAAAAACTCAACAAAGTTCAACAAAGCTCGAAAGCTACAAAAGGGATTCCTGCAAATAAAAGGGAGCTAACATCGTGTGGGGTCCGTGGTATGCAGAACGTCACACGGGAAGGGTGGGGGAAATCCTATTGACTGGGTCCCGTGGGGTGCGGAACGACACGGGGAAAACGCTGTAAAACCCAAAGCATAGCTGAAATCACTCCAGCCGATCGATGGCCAATCGGAGCGGCGGAGAGAAAACGGCTACGAAAGGGCAGGAGTAAGCGTGTATATATATATATATATATATATATATATATATATATATATATATATATATATATAGCCTCGCTAGTGTTCCGCTAGGGAAAGGAGTCAGTGGACACCCGGGGGGGGGGGGGGGGGGGGTTGTCCGGGAGGACTCGACCCGTAAGACAAAACAGCTGACTCCAAGTCTCACAGAGACGAGAGGCATCCCTGGAGTGGGGATGGGGTAGGCGGGAGGGGGGGGTTGCCATACCCCTACAACGAGAACAAGCCAATGGGGAGGCAGGTGGCAATCACGTGGGACGGAGACCAGGCGTACCAACCTGGCCGATGAACCACGACAGATAATAACGGAATGATCATAAACGGATAAATGACTAGGTAATATAATGATATAATATGATATAATGAATAGGAAAGCATGCGATAAGATTCATAGTAATAGAGGGACGCAGGGGAGAGGCAGGGAAATAACGAGCCGAGCCCTCCAGCGCGGGTCGGTACCGAGCTGGACAGGGGGGCCAACATAATACTAAATCGGGTAGATGCCGATCATAATAAAACACAGTAAACTAAAAAGAACTGCCTCGCGAGAGTCCCACTGAAACTAAAGTAAAAAAAAAAAAAAACTAGGTGGTAATATAAAATACTGTATCGTATTCTGCTATTAGATATATCCTCGGTAAAAAACGTAATAGCGTGAAGTAACCAACTAGGAAGCGCCCGAAGGCGAACAGGCATACCAACCTAACATCGACTATGATACGTAGAATAATATCATAACAGCGAAAATACCATAATCATAATGTAAAATAACACAGGGTGTGAACGGTGATATTACCCAGCAAGGTTCGAAACGAAAAACAATTAGTATAGGGGACTATTTGTAAGGCGTTAAGAATGAGTGAGAGAAGGTAGTCAGCCATAACGGCGGCCGCGAACAGTAAATAATAAAAACTGTGATAGAATTAAAACTAAGGGCAAGGCTACCTCCAAAGACTCAAAACTCATAGATCTGGTACTTAACTTAGATGGAGAGACAGTAGAGTCCGACATCATGAGTAAATCCTGGGTAAACAACCGAGAAAAACACCACAGAAATAAACACAGTGTGCGTAACGACGTGCTATGAAAAGGAGTGACATCACTGGCGTGGGTTAGACTGTTGGTAGTAGAGATCGGAGTTTGGTGTTGAACGGCACCTCGCTGTAACAGGGATGTTGAGAGGAGATATCTAAATGGTGCAAGACCTCTGGTTGTGATTTATCATGCCCCAGTATATTATACCGACACCTTATTAGGTGAGCGAGCTGGGTTCAATCTAGCATTCCTATACAATTTTTTCTCTGGTAAATTCAGAGCAGTTTCTACCTTAGAAATGATGTAAAAGGAGCATTTCACTGGGCGGCACAGGTCGGAGCCCAGAAAGGAAGTTTTTATGATACAACAAAGTTTTATGAATACTTACCTGGCAGTTATATATATATAGCTATAGTCTCTGTCGTCCGGCAGATTTTTCAAAACTCGCGGCAACCGCCGAGTGGTGGTTAACAACCCTTACAAAGGTACTTGGAATCATTCCCGTTTTCTGTTCCTCAGATCATCTTTGCCTGACCTGTCTCCTGAGGGGAGGTGGGTGGGACTTAAAATATATAACTGCCAGGTAAGTATTCATAAAACTTTGTTTTATCATAAAAACTTAATTTTTACGAATAGAACTTACCTGGCAGTTATATATATATATATATAGCTGATTCACACATTTGGAGGTGGGTGAAAGACAGCCAACATCGTTGGGAACAACAATAAGTCTTAGGAAAAAAAGCACCTTGATTCCTTACCTGCTAAGCTAGCTGACTTCGAAGGTTCCTGCCTCTTGAGTCACTTTCCCTTAGGAATGCCAGCCAGGTGGAGACCTGTTATACTGAAACAACTCAATCGAGTCTGTCAAACGGGGCGAGACCAACAACGTGACTAGACTTCTTCACTACCTATCTCCCTTTTTATTATCTGCAACCTTACTCAATCTAACCACCTAACCTTGCAGAATAGATATCTTACTATCTAGCTAGACTGAGGGCACTGTTCCCGCAAGTCAGAGCCCTCAGACAACCATAAAAACCAAAACCCAATCACAGGCATACCATACAAAAGTTAAGGTTGAGAGGAGGTAGTAACTCCTATACCCAATACAGAAGCAGTAGCTACATATGGGCCCAAAGTGTAACACTTTTCATAATCTACTCTTACCTCCCTGAGGTAATGAGACGCGAACACGGAGTTGCTTCTCCAAAACGTTGCGTCCATTATCTGCTTAACTGACATATTCTTTCGATATGCCAGTGAAGTTGCAATGGCTCTCACCTCGTGAGCCTTTACTTTTAATAGACCGAAGTTCTCCTCCTCACAAAAGAGGTGACCTTCTTCTATTGTCTCCCTCAAGAAGAATGATAATGCATTCTCCTTTACCGAACACCATAAAGAACTGGATGCACCTTTTACATTCTTTGTTCGTAATAAATATGCCCTGAGGGCTCTAACTGGGCAGAGGAGCCTCTCCTTCTCTTGGCCCACCACATTTGTGAGGATAGGAACCTCAAACGTCCCCGGCCAGGGTTTGGATGGGTTCTCATTCTTAGCGAGAAAGTCGATCCTTAACGCACATACTGCTCCATCCTGGTTGAAGCCCACCTGCTTCTCAATAGCGTGAATCTCACTGACCCTTTTTGCTGTGGCCAGAGCCATCAAGAAGAGTTTTTTCTTAGTTGCGTCTCTAAGAGTCGCTTGCGAGAGGGGTTCAAACTTCCTGCTACATAAGAACTTCAAAACTACATCCAAATTCCAAGCCGGGGGTCTCAATTGAGTCTGCTTAGTTGTTTCAAACGACTTTAAGAGATCCTTCAAGTCTCTATCTTGCGTTAAATCAATGCCTCTGTGCCTAAAGCATACTCCTGTACCCTTTTATGGTGGATACGGCCAGCTTAGAGTCTTGCCTGAGGAACAACATAAAATCAGCTATCTGGCTCACAGAGGTTGTGGTTGAAGACACTTTGCGCTGCTTGCACCACGATCTAAAGGTCTCCCACTTCGCTTGGTAGACTCTCTGTGAAGAGACCCTCCTCACTCTGGCGATTGCTTCTGCAGCCTGTGTAGAAAAGCCTCTCACTCTGACAAGCTTTTCGATGGTCTGAAGGCAGTCAGTTGTAGAGCGAGGGGATTTTGATACCTCTCGAAGTGGGGATGTTTGAGAAGCTTTGGACTTGGACGAAGGCTTCTCGGAAAGTCCACTAACATCTCCACCACCTCTGTGAACCATTCTCTTGCTGGCCAGAATGGAGCTATCAAGATCATTCTTCCTGCCTCGAGGAGAGCAAATTTCTTGATGACTAGGTAGATAATCTTGAACGGGGGAACGCATAGGTGTCTATCCCTGTCCAGTCCATCAAGAAGGCATCTACTGCTATTGCTTCCTTGCCCGGGACTAGGGAGCAGTAGTTTGGGATCCTCTTGTTCTGGTTGGAGGCGAAGAAGTCTATTGAAGGCCTCCCCCATAACTTCCACAGCCTCTGGCAAACCTGATGGTTGAGGGTCCATTCTGTGGGCAGAACCTGCCCTTTCCTGCTGAGCATGTCTGCTCTTACATTCTTCTGTCCCTGCACGAATCTCGTTAAAAGCTCTACGCCATTCTCCTTCGCTCACAGAAGGAGCTCTCTTGCTGTTTCGTACAGGGACAGAGAGTGAGCCCCTCCTTGCTTCTTGATGTAAGCCAAGGCTGTGGTCCTGTCTGAATTGACCTCTACTATCCACCCTGAGATGAAGTTTTTGAAGGCTTTCAGTCCTAACAGAATGGCCATCAACTCATTCCTGTTGATGTGCCATAAACTCTGTTCCACTCCCCAAGAGCCTGAGACCTCCTTGCTTCCCAGTGTTGCTCCCCATCCTCACTCCCAAGTGTCTGAGAACAACACTAGGTCTGGGTTCTTCTTGGACAGGGAGATTCCTTTCCCTAAAATCGACGGATCCAGCCACCAACTCAGATAACTCTTGATCTCTGCTGGAATGGGGAAGGAAAAGGAGTCCTCCTGATTCTTCCTGTCCCACACTCTTGAAAGGAAGTGTTGTAGAGGTCTGAGATGCAATCTTCCCAGGGCGACAAACTGCTCGAGTGAGGAGAGGGTGCCCAGCAAACTTATCCAATCCCTTGCCGAGCACTTCTGTCTCCCCAGGAATTCCTGCACCTTCCCGAGGCACCTGGTCTGCCTTTCTTGGGAGGGAGAAGCCCGAAAACAAACTGAGTCCAGAACTATACCCAAATAAAGAATCGTCTGACTCGGTTCAGCCTGGGACTTCTTCTTGTTGATGATGAGACCCAGTTCCTGGGCCATCAAAAAAGTCTTGTGTAGGTCCTCCAGACACTTTGTCTTCGACCGGGATCTTATAAGCCAGTCATCCGGGTATAGGGATATTCTTAACCCCTCTCGTGTAAAAGCCATCCCGCCACGTTTGCCATTACTGTGGTGAAAACTTGAGTGGCCGTGTTGAGGCCGAAACAAAGGGCCTTGAATTTGAAGCATTTACCCTGGAATACAAATCTTAAGAACTTCCTTGAAGTCGGATGGATGGGGATATGAAAGTAAGCGTCCTGTAAGTCCAGAGACACCATCCAGTCCCCTGGACGTACCGCTGCCAGCACCGACTGAGCCGTCTCCAGGGTAAACTTTGTCTTTTATACAAAGATGTTCAGTGCGCTGACATCTAGAACGGGTCTCCATCCACCTAAGCTCTTGGGCACCAGAAACAGGCGATTGTAGAACCCTGGGGAAGTTAGTTCCAGGACCGGTTCTATCGCTCCCTTTTCCAGCATCTGGTTCACCAGTTCCAGTAGCGACCTTGTTTCACGGCGTTCGAGTACTGTGCCACTAAGGCTAGAGGTGTTCTTGAAAGCGGAGGCTTCTTCAAGAGGGGGATCTTGTATGTACCCTTCTCTGATGACCGAGAGGGACCAGGCGCACGCCCCTCTTTCCTTCCCGGCATGCCAAAAATGTGACAGCCTTACTCCTACCGCTGTCTGGAGGATTTATGCTTCATTTCCTGGCACGGGCCCTGAACGACCCTCTGTTCGTTCTACTGCCCGTCTCCTTCCTTCTTCCTTCTAGTAGGAGCTCTACCCTGAAAGGGCTGCTGAACTTTACTCTCCTCCTTCTTCAAGAATGAAGGAATCACCGGTAAAGCCTTCCTTGCGGAGTGCGACAGGAGGTCTTGGGTAGCCTTTTGTTCCAGCAAAAGGGTAATGTCCCTGACTAGGGACTCAGGAAAAAGATGTTCTGAGGGAGAGGCGTATAGGAGCTCCGCCTTCTGCGCGACCGTAACCGCTCTGGTCGTGAAGGAACATAATAGAGCCCTCTTCTTAAGAACTCCCACAGAGAACAAGGAAGCCAACTCATTTGCCCCATCTCTAAGAGCCTTATCCATACAGGCCATAATACTGGTTAGGTCTTCTGTGGCTTGTAAGAGTACTGTTTTCCTGGCCAGTGTACCAAGAGCCCAGTCTAAAAAGCTGAACACTTCGAAGGATCAGAAGATTCCCTTGACGAGGTGGTCTAGCTCTGAAATGGACCACATCACCTTAGCAGAGTTCAGGATGTCTTCTGGAAGAATCTACAATGCTGGAGAAGTCCCCCTAGGAGGAGGCAGGTACTCCCAGGCCAAGAGCTTCTCCACTCTCATATCACATGCCCGCCTTAGATGCATGTCGAGCTGGTGTAAACGAGAAGGTGGTCTTCACTGCTTGCTTACGCTCCTTCAGCCAGTCATCGATCCTAGCGAGAGCCTTCCTTACCGAAATGGACAGTTTCATCTTGATGAAAGCTGACTGCGTCTTCGACTTCTTCCTACTGAACTGCGGCTGAGGAGAACGAGGGGCAGCAGGTTTACAGCTCAAGGAGGGAGCGAGAGAGAACCTTATAATCAGAAGCCGCATTAGAAGGTTTATCATCGTCCTCTGAAATATCCTCCAAGTCTTGCATTCCTTCCAACTCTGTCTCCCTTTGGGCCAAGGGAACTAAGTAGGCGGTTTATTTAACATCCCGATTACTTTCAATCCGGCTTGCATAAGGATCACTTCCTTTCAGCTGTTCATCTGCATCCGAGGAGTAAAGCAGATCGCCGGATGCGTCCTGTCGGCGAAGACTGAATGCATCCTGACATCGGGAAACGCGTGCGTCCTGGCGCTGCGCGCTGGTGATATCCTGCCGTCGAGCGGTAGAAGTGTCCTTGTGTTGAGAGGAGGATGCGTCCTGACGCAGAGAGCTGGATGCATCGTTGCGTCGAGAGCTGAAAGCGTCCTGACGTCGCGAGATGGAAGCGTCCTAGAGAGGCAGGCTGGATGTGTCCTGACATCGCGAGCGGGAGACGGAAGCGTCCTGACGACGAGAATTGTAAGCGTCCTGTCGTCGTCTAGCGGAAGGAGAAACGTGGCGTCGAGCGTTTGACGAATCGTGGCGCGTTTCCCTGGGAGCGGAGTAATGTAACCTCTTACTAGCCTTTTTCTTCAGTGGTAATTTGTCGTCCTTACGCCTGCCCGACTTGGGGGGGAGGGCGGCTAAAAGCCTGAACAAGTGACACCAGTTGTTCTTGCATTACAGTCAGTCATGAAAGATTTCGCAACCGCTGCTGGGTCTAGCGATTCCGAAGGCAAAGGCTGCCGAGTCCCGCTGGTAGCAGGAGAAGGTTCTCCCGAGGGTTCCCCGTCACCTGAAGGAAGAGGAGATCTCTTCTTCCTTCCATCGTCCTGCGGAGAAACATCCGATCTAGGTTTAGACCTTTTCGCTGGAGAGGCGATCCAGCCATCGTCGGAAAGAAAAGGTTCCGGGCTACATGAAAGGGGAGAGCGAGAATGGTTCTGGTCAGCTTGCTGTATCCACCTTCTCTTGGTCAGCCTCGAAGCCTCATACTGCCATCTGCGTCTAGGAGAGGGGCTCGGGGAAGACACTATCACTTCCGACACGCCATTTCCGTGGCGGTCATGAGCAGCCTGGGAAATAGCAACAGGACTGCTTGAAGCGACGGCTGACCGAGGATACGTACCTCTCACTCCCTTGCGGCCGTCGATGTACTTTCTCCCTTGGTCCTGGGAGCTTGGTAGAGGTCTAGACCTAGGGGCGTGACAGGTTCGATCAGTCGCCACCACCACTGCACTTTCACGAGCACTAATTCCACTTGCACTCCTACCTCTCAAGGCTGCAAGCTGGTCCTTAAGAGCCTTCATCTCAGCCGCCATCCTGGCGTACTGAGGGTTATCCATAGTTACCGTTCCCGTAGAAGGAGCAGGGGCTACTACCTCAGGAGAAGGTTCATCTTCTACACACGAATTAGTAATTACGGGGTCAAAAGAAATGTCTAGGCTAACCTCACTAGCAAGACTTAGATTTAGATTTAGAAGCCCTCTTGACTTTATCTAATTCTAACTTATGCACATAGCGTTTCATTTCCAACCATTTCTTCTCGTCCAAAACCTCACATTCTTTGCACCTTTTATCCAGGGCACACTCAAAACCCCTGCACCCCAAACAAACAGTGTGAGGGTCCACCGAAACTTTCGGTAACTTCACCTTGCATTCCTCATTCACACAAACACGAAAATCACAAATTTTAAGTAATTTGTATTTTTCCTAACATACTTACCTCGAACTACTTTCTTAGGAGGAGAGTCTGGAATCTCTCAATCACCGACCAAGAATTTTGCGCAGTTGCCCCCCTCTCCGCTGCCTCTCAAGGGCATAAGGATACTGGCCCAGGTGCAACCCAGGTCACACGTGTGGCCATGCTTGATACCCGGTAAGCTTCTGTTTTAAGGCCTCCTCGAACTCCAGAAGATACTCGGGGCAGGATGGGAGGGCCATTACCCGAAAGTAGTTCGAGGTAAGTATGTTAGGAAAAATACAAATTACTTAGAATTTGTGATTTGTTCCAACACAGAATACTTACCTCGAACTACTTTCTTAGGAGACTTATACTTTAGGAGGAGGGAGTAGCTTACAGATTGAAATGTTCGAGACTCGCTAGGGCCCTGGAACTAGATAGGGGGCTAGTTCTGGGACTCCCAGGGAGAGGCAGAAGAGTAGGGGAAAGCACGCAAAAGTCTACCTTATGTATAACTCACCTTTTATTCAAAATCCATATTTGATGTGTTTTAACGTCCCATCTCTCATGTAGGGATGGGGAAAAAATGGTGGGGTCTCGGGAAACGGACAGAGGTTAGCCAGGAAGTAAGGAGGAACTTGTGTCGCTTACGATTACTTCCCACGGCTAACCCAGGGCCCAAACTACTAAATTTGTTGCATGGCCACAATGACTGGCCTGATGGAGAAGGCACCAAAGGACTTCCTCGTATAGTCCTTGAGGTAGTGGGCTGTAAAGAGGGACAGCCTAGTCCAAGTGCCCGCCCGTATGATTTGGCCTACCGCCATGTTGGTGCCAAACGCTAAGGTCGTGCTAAGACCTCTAATACATGAGGTCTTGGGGTACCAAGCACCGTGGTGCCCTCATTCTCATAGGCCTTTATAACCTGTCTCAGCCAGAAGGATATGGTGTTTTTGGAAACTGCCTTCTTGACCGAGCCTGTGGACACAAACAAACTCTTCACCACCGGTCTGAGTTTGGCCGTCCTACTAAGGTATTTCCTGATGGTCCTTACGGGACACAAGAGCAGGTCACTAGGGTTGTCCGAGCGCAGAATAGCCGGAATTGAGACCTCGGGTCCGCAATTGCAGGGTTCTGGGTCTTTGCTATGAACTCCGGCAAGAACTTGAAATTCATGTCCTTCCACCCTTTCGAGTAGGATACCTCGAAAGACAGGCCGTGGAGCTCGCTCACTTGTTTCGCTGAGGCCAGGGCTAGTAGGAAGATGGCTTTGAGGGTGAGCTCTTAGTCTAAAACATCTTTAGAGGTTTGTAGGGAGGCCGTGAAAGGACCTGAAAGAGTTTGGCCACATCCCACAGGGGAACCCTCGAGGTGTGGGGGATCACAAGTTTGCCCAAAACTCTTGATGAGCATCGAGATGTGACGCAAGGTCCCTAGATTGATGCCCTTAAGCTGGAACACCTGTCCTAATGCTGCTCGAACCCCCTTGCTGGCTGGGATGGGGACCCCTAGATCATCCCTCAAGTGTACCAGGAAGTCTGCGATGTTGTGGACCGAAACGTCCAAGGGCCGAAGGTTCTGAGTGGCACACCATTTGACAAAGGTTGCCCATATATCTTGGTACACAACACAAGAGGACCTCCGCAGGTACCCAGACATCCTATCCGCTGTTTTGTCCGAGAACCCTTACTTCCTTAGCAACCGGTTGATAACCTCCACGCGTGTAGCCTCAGCTCGAGGGTTTTCGAGCACCTTTTGGCAGTGTGGTTGACTTGGCTGGTCTCCTCTTACTGGTAAGGGCCACGGCGGGAGAATGGCTAGGTCCTGCAGATCCACGAACCACTCCCTCTCCAGCCACCAGGCCACTACCAAAGTCATCTCTGTGGACTTTGACTGTCTTAACCTGTTGACCACACGTCTGATCATCCCGAAGGAGGGAGAGGCGTATACATGGAGGTTGTCCCACGGGTGCTGGAAGGCATCTTCGAAGGCTGCTGTCGGATCCGGTATCGGGGAGCAGAACACGGGGAGCTTCGCGTTTAGTCTTTTGCCGAACAAGTCTATCACTGGGGAGCCCCAACGACGGAGGACTTCCTGTGCCACTTGAGGGTGAAGGGACCACTCTGATCCCACTATTTGGCCTTTCCTGCTTAGCTCGTCTGCCAGGACGTTCCTCTTTCCGGGGATGAATCTGGCCAATAGGAGAATGTCGTTCCTTTTGGCCCATTCCAGGACCTGAGTTGTGAGATCGCACAAATCCCTTGATCTTAGGCCTCCTTGTTTCTTGATGTACGTGGCGTTGTCGCACATGAGGGCTACCGAGTTCCCCTGAACGAAACGGACGAAGCTTATCAATGCCCTCTGCACTGCCATGAACTCCAGAAGATTGACGTGCCGGGCCTTTTCCCCCACAGACCATTTCCCCTCTACTGTTTCCTCGAGGAGATGCCCGTGAAGAGCAGCATCTCCGGGGGAGGGGAGCCGAACGGAATCCCTTTCAACGTATTCCTCCTGTCAGACCACCAGAGGAGAGCTTCTTTGGAGGGAAGTGACAACGGAATTATCTTCTGTGGGGAGCTTCCCATTGACCAGAGGTCCTTCAAGTTCCACTGAACCGTTCTAAGTTTGAGCCTTGCTTGTGTGTCCAGGTCGAGACCAAGGTGAAGACTCTCGTGAAGACTTGAGGGGCTGTCGACAGACCGAAGCAGAGGGTCCTGAATTGAAGAGTCTGGGGGCCCCATTTTACCCTGAGAAATTTCCTGCTGGAGGGGCAAACGGGAACCTGGATGTAGGCATCCTTGAGATCCAGGGACATCATGAAATCCCCTTTTCTCAAGGCTGCCAGAATCGACTTCGGCATTTCTATCTTGAAGGGTGTCTTCTTGATGAATTTGTTCAATACCGAGAGGTCGATTACTGGTCTCCAACCTCCTGCCACTTTCTTCACCAGGACGAGTCTGCTGTAGAATCCCGCCGACGGTTCATGCACGGGTTGTAGGGCTTTTTTCTCAAGCATAACTTCCATCTCTGCCTATAGAGCTGCCTTCTTCTCCGAGTCGTTGGGAGCTAACCATACCCCTCGGTGATCGAGAATCAGCGGGGACGGCTCTGACAGGAAGGGAATCCTGTATCCCTCCCTGAGAACAGTAACTGTCCATGGGACCACCCCATTGTCCCGCCATGCTGGCCAAAACTGTTTGAGGCATCCCCCCACCAGGGGCGTGGGAAAGTGTAGGGGGCCTCTCTACCTATCTCCTTCTAAGAAGGCGGTTTGACCGGCTTCTCCTTGACCTGGAGAACTTAGGTCTATAGTAGGTTTGGGATTGAGCACCACTCCCCTGGAGGGCCACGGAGGCTGGTGCCATGAAGAGGTGGATGCTCCTTGCCTAGCTGGGGGCGGTGGGGGGTAGGCCCCGTCCGCCGCAGGTCTCCTCGCAATGGGCCGCCTTGGCAACTGCTGCCTGGGCTCGGCTGGCACCTTCAATCTGCTGACTCTCTCCATCGTCTCTGCTACCGTCTGGAGAGGGAACACCGTCTTGGCCGAGACGGAGAGTTTCTAAGGAAATTTGCCTCTCGCTCGGGCAGCCTGCGGGAAAGTCTGTTTAGGATAGTGTCCCTTCTCCTCAGAACCCAGTTGGCTGTATGGGTAAGGGACTGGTGTGTCAGAAATTTCATGGGTTTACCCCCCGAGCGGATCAATTAAAGGTTAAAGGTGTCTGGTTTCAGTTCCAGTTCCATCAGAGTAGATGCTCACCAGAACGTCAGCCGGGCAAGCCCAAACCCCCACTGTGGTGCCCTACCACAGCAGTAGCCTCCTCAGTAAACAGCTTAAACTCACGGCCCTGGGCGGGGATCGATCTCTTGCCACGCGAATGCAAGGCAAACACGTTACCACTGTACTAGCCAGGAGAGCCTGATTGTCTGGCACTGCGAGGTCGTATGAGATCTGAAAGTCCTCCAGTGTACAGGCCCACCAATCCAGCCAAGAGGTGACGTTCACAACGTCCTGAGCGATGACCTCCATCATGGCGGCCTCTGCCACCATCCTGCCCAGACCCGAGATCTAAGTTCACGCAGCCGTTGGTTGAGGTTCGTCCAACCTATGATGCCGTCGGATGAGAGCAAGCACCTTACGGTAGGACAAGACCTCCTCCACCGAACACTCGCCCGAGTCAATTAAACCGTCCACTAACCGTACCTCCTCGTCGGCAGGTTCCTCGAACGCGGAGGGATCTGTGGGCATGGAGGCATCCCGTTCCTCCTGGTAGGATGATGGAGCGGGCACCTCCATCACGGGTAGAGCCGTCGGGGTGGAGGTAGCCGTCATGGGTCTACCCCCTCCCGGGCTCACCCGGATGGCGCTGGATTATGGTCGTGGCGACGGCGAATCCTGAAACTTGGCCGGAACCGCTGTGACCATAGACTCTTGAGTCACGTTACTGTGCCGAACCCGAGGGATTTCTCCGCACACGGGTGGCCGCCGACTTACTAGGCCGGGAAGTAACGAGTGTGCCAACGGCTGCCCCCGACGAGCGGGCGGAGCCGAAGAGACACTGTACAGTCAATTAAACCGTCCACTACCCGTACCTCCGCGTCGGCAGGTTCCTCGAACGCGGAGGGATCCGTGGGCATGGAGGCATCCCGTTCCTCCTGGTAAGATGATGGAGCGGGCGCCTCCATCACGGGTAGAGCCGTTGGGGCGGAGGTAACCGTCATGGGTCTACCCCCTCCCGGGCTCACCCGGATGACGCTGGATGATGGTCGTGGCAGCGGCGAATCCCGAAACTTGGCTGGAACCGCTGTGACCATAGACTCTTGAGTCACGTTACTTTGCCGAACCAGCGGGATTTCTCCGCACACGGGTGGCGCCGCCGACTTACTAGGCCGGGGCAATAACGAGTGCCAACGGCTGCCCCCGACGAGCGGGCGGAGCCGAAGAGACACTGTACAGGGCAACGGGAGCGGCTCCAGCAGCCACCGAGGCAGGCACTGGAGCGGCAACCGACCTGCTGGATCCCTATGATGTCATACCACCGTGACATACCCTTTCCGCGGTGATGACCTCCTTCGGTAGTCCCTTCTCAAGGACCTCATCCTCTTCCTGGGCGGACTGTCATGTGGGCTCGATCTCCTCCTAGATCGTCTCCTCCCCCTCCTAGAGTCTCGGTCACTCTAACCATCCGATGAATAGGAGACGTAGGAGAAGCCGTCATCGGAGTACGAGGCGACTGAAAATTTCCGACTCTACCAGGGGCCTCTTGGGGGTCCTGGGTCTGGAATTCGGGGTTAACGGCTCCATGAAGTCCGGCGGGTGCGGCTGATGATGCCGGGGGTGAACGGGTGATGGAACGACCGTCGAACCAACCTTCGATGTCCTCCTCCAATCTCAAGGGGGACCTGAAGGACTTCCTCGGGCCCTCCAAACGACGGAGTCGGGGTCTGAAACGCCCGTGGGTCGCTTCCCAATGCCCTGGCCACCCGCGGAAGATGCTGCACCTGAAAAGCACGTTACGGGCGTGGGGATGGGCGGAGAAACGGGCCCCCCCATCCCGGATCCACACTTATGACGGGTCCTGCGGGCACCAGTCCTTCGTCTAAAGCACACACTCGCACCACTTTAGCAGACCCCTCACTTGTCTGCATAGACCCCTTCAACACAGAATCCCCCACATTAGACTCATGGGGAACGGCAATGGGCCGCTTCGCCGAGATGGACTTACCTAGTCCCCTACCCTGGGTATGGGAAGGCAAAGGAGAACCTCTCTCCGACAGGACCGAGGGCAACATGACCGGCGATGAAAGGCCTGACTTCTTAGACGACCTCTTAAAACCCTTCTTCTTTTTCTTGGCGAAAAGAGCCCATTGGAGCTCCGGCCAAGACACACACTCCAGGCCCTTAGACTCCGAGGAACACCCCTTCCCCCGACACGAGGAGCACAAGGAATGGGGGTCGACCCCGGGCAGCGAGAGCAGCGCCATGCCCCGCAAGACTTACCCGCTTGAGACCCGGGACAACGACGCTGAGGTTCCATGGCAAAATCGAACACAAACGACACAAGGACACAAGGGAAAGGTGAGGAACACAACGGGAATATGTGAGACACAATGTAAAGGAACACACTGGAACACGTGGAACAAGGGGTGAGAACACAAAGTAATCATGTGGGAACACAAGGTGAACGACCGGGATAAGCGAGAGAGCGGCAAGATGTTATCTATGCTGCACCCTGAAGCTAACTGGGTATCAAGCATGGCCACACGCGTGACCTGGGTTGCACCTGGGCGAGTATCCTTACGCCCTGGAACGCCCTTGAGAGGCAGCGGAGAGGGGGGCAACTACGCAAAATTCTTGGTCGGTGATTAAGAGATTCCAGACTCTCCTAAAAAAGTAGTTTGAGGTAAGTATTCTGTGTTGGAACAAATGTAGTTTATCAGACATCGTAATAAAAAAACAGTCAAAAGAATAAATCACAAAAGCGATTGCCAATCCACAGGTCAGTATACGTCACCAAAAAATAAGTCCAATACAGTGACACAGGGAAAGCAAGTGAAAAACTCCGATGGGGGACCAAGAATGTTGTCAGTCCAACTAGCAGAGATGATCTGAGGAACAGAAAACAGGAATGATTCCAAGTACCACCCTGTAGGGTTGTTAACCACCTAACCAGACAACCACCACTCGGCGGTTACCGCAAGTTTTGAAAAATCTGCCGGAAGAAAGAGACTATAGCTATATATATATAACTGCCAGGTAAGTTCTATTCGTAAAATTTTATTTTTCCTCCACTTCAGAGCATTTTAAAATTACCAAGAAACATGAAGTTGATCATGGGTCTGAAGGTATGTACAGTACTGTACAAGAGATCATACGAGCACAAGACACAACATACTGTAAAATAATGGTGTGGAATAATTTAGAGGAATGAGTCATGATTCAAAGTAAGTAATAACAAAAATAGCAGGTTCTTTTTAAAGTGATTATATACTAAACACAATGTTAATTGTTTTCTTCTGCAAGTGCTACGGTAGGTACAGTTTTTGGTTTATTGAGGTGTATAGCAAAATATAGGAAGCAAGCACACACTGTATATATCAATACTCAAACCATGCAGAGCTTTTCTCCCATTGCAGAACCATGTCAGGTAACTATGATGACAATATTCTGACTAGTCTGTTGATTAACTCATCTAGCATCAATGATTTACAAAATAGCAGAGTTTACTGCATTAGGGAAATATATTCCTTTACATAAATATTATTTTAGAATACTGTATAATAAATTATAATCATCTGCATGCTCACTCAAGTGTGGCCTATAAATGGAAAAAGATACTAACATTTTACAAACATGCAACACTACTCAACAAATATATCAAAAGTTCAAGAATTCAAAAACTATCGCTAAAAATTTAACTTTTGAGACGTGTCCCTGTGATGTCTTGAAACTAGATACCAACAATAACCTCCAACCTTGGTATCTAAAATGCCTTACACTGAAATTAGCAATCTGATGCTTAATCTACACAGCTGCAGATGGCATAAAACGACTAGAACGAGTTATGAATGGAGTTACAGTAGATACCATTGCATCCTAAACTCTGGTGGATGGCAGTTCAAATCCCCACGGGAGGGTGCTCTTAACTTCACACTTGTAGTTTCATTGTACTGTATTCATTATTTTGATAGTAAGTGGCTAACACTAAACAATAAGTTCTACAAGGCCAGGGAGTGCACATGTTCATATGATTCTTCAAAAGAAACAACAGAAAAGTGTTCTTACTGACAGAACTTACGGTAACCAGATAAATTATCTCTCACTGAGAAAAGTCTGCCCCATACAGCATCTATCTCTGCTAAGTCTAGAGGAACTTCGGGTATTTCTTGTGTTTCACGGAATCCCTGAAATTTTAATACTATATACAGTAAAATATGAGTGAAGACGGGTATGAAAAATATCAAATTTATACCAAAAAAAATTCAACAATATTTCCATAGATACCATATTTTAAGCAAAACATAGTACATATAAAGAAATAGTTTATGCATTACATCAAAATGAATAATTTCAATACCAAAGTTTATTACAGAAGGAGGAAGCCTCAACAAGTATAAAGTAATATATTTCTACAGCTCTCCAAATCAGTACAACCAGTGTAAGCTCAAAAGTCAAGCTTGGTTACCGCCTAAACAGAGCACTGGCTGGTGCGAACACAACTGACCTTGTTCTCCTCTGGGAGTAAATTTCTCCTCTCGGAGTGAATCAACATTTTTCAAGAACATATTGTTCACCACTGTGTGTGTGGAGGAGTGGGAGGTGGATAATGCTAATGAACCTTGGTAGTCCGAGTGAAGGAGATTGAAAGCAAGTGAACTGGAGGCAATATTGTTATTGATATTACCATCAATACTAGATAAGCTAAAGCCCTAGTTAGAAAAGCAGGATTCTATAAGCACAAGAGCTTAAACTGCTTGACAGGCATCCCCAACTTGTGGCATTTTGGTAATATGATATTTTCATTATGAAATAAACTTTTGAACATACTTACCCGGTAGTTATATATACAGTATATAGCTTACGTTCCTGACGTCACGGCAGAAATTTCAAAACTTGCGCCAATTGCCGATTGGGTAACCAGGTGTACCACCTGTGCGCCCTCTAGAGAGGTACCTGGAACCATTCCATGATTCCTCAGATCTTCCATGCCCATAGTCTCTAGAGGAGAGGAGGGTGGGAATTAAATCATATATAACTACCGGGTAAGTATGTTCAAAAATTTATTTTATAATGAAAATATCATTTTTAAACATCTGACTTACCTGGTAGTTATATATATAGCTGATTGACACCTTTGGTGGAGGGTCAGAGACAGCCAACATTGTTGGAATTTTACTTAAGAGTTAATAAAACAAGCTTAAGGGTTCGTACCTGATAAGGAAGCTAACTTCAATGAATTTCTGCCTCATTATGTCCGCTTTCCTTATGAGATCCAGCGATCCTCCCAGGGAGCTGAAGACCTCTAGGGGCTGTCAAACTGGTGTAAATACCTCTATGTGACAGGACCTCCTCCAATACCCTTGTTCTGGGTGCTCTCAAGGAACAAATTGACCACCTGACTAAAATCAATGATTGTGGAAGACTGTCGCAATCTCCACAAACAACCATAAAAATACAAAATTTCCAAGAGAAGAAAAGGGTATTAGGATTATAGGAATGTAGTGGTGGATCCTTCCCCCACTACTGCACTCGCTACTAAGAATGGTCCCAGAGTGTAGCAGTCTTCATAATAGTGTGAACCGAACACAGATTTACTCCTCCAAAAGGTTGTGTCCATAATGCTCTGCAATGATCTATTTTGCTTGAAGGTCACCGAAGTTGCTACAGCTCTAACTTCATGCATCTTGACTTTTAACAGCTTGAGGTCTGCCACACTGCAATGTGGATGAGCCTCTTTTATCAAGAGTCTGATGAAGAATGAAAGGGCATTCTTTGCCATCTGTAACGAGGGCTTCTTGACCGAGCACCAAAGAGCTTCCGATTTGCCTCGCAACTCTTTCGTTCTGTCCAGGTAAAACTTCAGGGCTCTTAATGGGCACAGGACTCTCTCCAACTCCTCGCCAACCACATCCGAAAGACTAGGAATCTCAAAAGCCTTGGGCCAAGGTTGAGAAGAGCGCTCATTCTTGGCGAGAAAGCCTAACTGCAATGAGCAGATAGCTTTGTTATCTCGAAAGCCACCGTTTTTATTAAAAGCATGAATTTCACTGACTCTTTTAGCTGTCGCCAGACTAACCAAAAATGGAGTCTTCATCGTGAGACCCTTAAATGAAGTTGAATACAAGGGCTCAAACCTGTCACTCATAAGGAACTTCAGGACTATATCCAGATTCCAACCTGGTGAATCCTGGTGCCATCGTTTTGACGATTCAAACGATTTGAAAAGTTCCTGTAGGTTTTTATCATTCTAAAGGTCCAAGTTTCTGTGCCTGAATACGGTCGTTAATATACTCCTGTATTCCTTGATGGTAGAGGAAGGAAAATTGCGTTTCCTTCGAAGGTATAACAGGAAGTCAGTAATCTGAGTTATAGAGGTACTGGATAAGGAAACAGAGTTGACTGCACCATTCCCTAAAAACCTCCCAATTGGATTGATAAACCTTGATGGTAGAAGTCCTTCTTGCTCTTGCAATAGCCCTAGCTGCCTCCTTAGAAAAACCTCTAGCTCTTGTGAGTTTTTCGATAGTCTGAAGGCAGTTAGATGAAGAGCTTGGAGACTTTGATGGTACCTTTCCAAGTGGGATTGTCTGAGTAAATCTACTCTTAATGAAAGGCTTCTTGGAGTGTCCACCATCCATTCCAGTATGTCTGTGAACCATTCTCTTGAGGCCAAAAGGGGGCCATTAGAGTCATTCTGGTCCCTACGTGTAACACAAACTTTTGTATCACTTTGTAAAGAATTTTGAACTGTGGAAAAGCGTACACGTCCAGATTGGACCAGTCTAACAGAAAAGCATCTATGTGGACTGCTTCGAGATCTGGCACTGAGGAGCAGTAAGTTTCTAGCCTCTTTGTCTTCGAGGTCGCGAACAGGTCTATACAATGACGACCCTAAAGTTGCCACAGTTTCTTGCAGACTTCTTGATGGAGTGTCCATTTCGTGGACAGAACTTGACCTCTCCTGCTGAGGCTTTCTGCCATCAAGTTCTTCTGCCCCTGAATGAACCTTGTTACAAGGATTACATTCTTCTCCTTTGCCCAGATGAGAAGATTCCTCGCAGTTTCGTAAAGGGACATCGAGTGGGTTCCGCCTTGCTTGGCAATGTAAACCAATGCCGTGGTGTTGTCGCCATTGACCTGCACCACTTTGTTCAAAACTGACCCTTCAAAGCTTTTGAGGGCCAACAGGACTGCTAACAGTTCCTTTTGGTTGATGTGGAAGCTCTTCTGATTCTCTGTCCACAGCCCCGAAACTTCCAACTTGCCCCAGTGTTGCTCCCCACCCCGAGTCCGAGGCATCGGAACACAACACAAGGTCTGGGTTCCTCTGTTCTAAGGGGTGACCTTCTTGAAGCCTGTCCGGATCGTTCCACCACTGAAGGCAACTTCTTATGGATTCCGTAATGGGAATGCAAATCGTCCCTAGATCTTTCTCCTTGTTTCAATGATGATTGAGGTGGAATTGGAGAGGACGAAGATTCAGCCTTCCCAGGGAAACAAACTGTTCCAACGAGAAGAGGGTTCCCAACAGACTCATCCACTTCCTCGCAGAACACTTCTGTTTCTTTAGAAAAGATTGCAGTTTCAAGATGGCTTGTTCCGTCCTTAAGGGAGACGGAAAAGCCCGAAAAACTTGACTCTGAATCACCATCCCCAAATAAAGTATCTTTTGTGATGGTGTCAGTTGACAAGAAGACCCAATTCTTCTGTTAGTCTCAAAGTTATCTGACAATCCTTCAGGCAGTGATCGTAGGAATGAGCTCTGAGAAGCCAATCGTCCAAATACAGGGAGGCTCTGATGCCTCTTGAATGCAGTATTCTTGCTACATTTAGCATTAGTTTCGTGAATATTTGAGGGGCGGTGCTGAGACCGAATCACAGGGCTCGAAACTGAAACACTTCCTCCTTGAAAACGAACCTCAGATAATGTTTGAAGCTCGGATGAATGGGGATGTGAAAGTAAGCGTCCTGGAGGTTAAATGAGACCATCCAGTCGCCCTTTCTTACTGCTGCGAGGACTGACTTTGATGTCTCCACGGAGAACTTCGTCTTTTGAACAAACGCATTGAGTGCGCTTACGTCCAGGACTGGACGCCATTCCCCCAAGTTCTTGGGAACCAGGAACAAGTGGTTGTAGAAACCTGGTGACCGCAAGTCCCGCACCCTCCTCCAACAAGAGAGACATTTGGAGTTGTAAAGCCTGCCTCTTTGACTCCTCTCTGTATCTGGGAGAGAGATCTATTGGTAAAGGTTTCAATATAAAAGGGATTTTGTAACCCTCCTTCAGAAGTTGTACTGACCAAAGGTCTGCTCCCCTCTTCTCCCAAGCTCGCCAGAAGTTGTGTAGTCTGGCTCCTACTGCCTGAAGGCGAAAGCAGTCAGACTCTGCTTCGCCCTGTTCTGAATCCTCTCCTCTTTGCTCTCCTTCCCTCGGGTCTGGATCTACCCCTGCTGGAAGTCTTCCCTCGAAAGGGCTGAGAAAACTTGAGGAATGCCTTTCTTCCTTTGGCTTGCGGCTAGCGAAGGAAGTTGGGAGAACCTTTCTTGCCTTCTTTAAAACCAAATCTTGAGTACCCTTTTGGGTTAATGCGGATGAAATCTCTCTAATCAATTCTTGTGGAAAAAGAGAGGAAGACAGAGGTGCATATAGCAATTCTGATTTCTGAAAGGGAGTAACTTCAAGAGACAGAAACGAACACATCTGAACTCTTTTCTTAAGAAATCCCACTGAGAAAAGCACTGCCAACTCATTAGATCCGTCTCGTAAAGCTTTATCCATACAGGACATGATGTAGATGAGACTAGCAGTGTCACCCTCTTTAAGGGCAGAAACCTTTTTCCCCAAGGCTCCCAGAGTCCAGTCGAGGAAATTGAATACCTTGAAGGCTCTGAAGACGCCTTTGAGACGATGATCTAATTCCGAAGTTGACCAGACAATCTTGGTCCTCCTCATGGCCGACCGACGGGAGGCGTCTACTAAACTTGAAAAATCTCCTTGGACAGAGGCAGGAACTCCTAAGCCGAGAACTTCTCCCGTCTCGTATCAGACACTCGATCTAGAGGCCAGTCTAGTCGCAGGAAAAGCAAAAGCTGCCTTTACTTGGTCCTTCTTAGACTCCATCCAGTCTCCCATCATCCTTAAAGCTCTCTTTGATGACCGTGACAGAACCATCTTGGTAAAAAGAGACTTCTTCGACGCCTTCCCAAGCGTGAATTCTGAGGGTGGCGAACAGGGAGCAACAGGCACAAAATAATCTGGAAACTCATCATTAAAAATTTTCATGAGTTTCTTAAGATAAACTGAAGGACGAAAAGACTTAGGATATTCTCCTGATAATTCCTCAAATAATACAACAGGGGAAAGGTGAGCGCCGATGCCTTCCTCTGACAAAGCTCTAACGGAAGTAGCGACGTTGTAATTATCAGGATACATCTCATTAAGGTCCTGACTTCTGGCGTCAAGAGACCCCAGATCATCGCGTCTGTCGCCGTGTTGTTCTAACACTTGACGCTCGGTAAAACGCTCGCGATCAAAGCGATCGCAACTAAGGCGTCCTTGATCTCGACATTCAATTCGACTAGTGTCATCACGAAGTCCGAGGCTCTCATGCTCAATGTCAGGCCTCACTTCTTGACTCCCGGCATCACGTAAAGTTGTTCGACGCTCGATGTCACGTTCTGTCTGACGCTCAACGTCGCATCCTGCTTGATGATTGATGTCACGTCTGGCTGCTTGCCGCTCGACGTTACGTCCTGATGGACGCTCGACATCACGTCTCGCTGGACCCTCAACATCACGTCTCGCTGAACGCTCGACGTCACGTCTAGCTGGACGCTCAACGTCACGTCTTGCTGGACGCTCGACGTCACATTTAGTTGGACGCTCGGCGCCTCGCTCTGTTGGACGCTCGACGTCACGTCTGGCCGCTTGATGCTCAGTGTCACGTCTGGCCGCTTGACGCTCAGTGTCACGTCTGGCTACTTGACGCCTGGTGTCACGTTTGGTTGCTTGACGTTCGGAGTCAAGTGGAACAGTCTCATGACATTTAACGGGGGAAGTGTAAAGACATTCGTCGTCAAGAACCTCTCGACTAATAGCCTTACGCCGCTTGGCGCCCAGAAAAGATGCTTCCTGACGTTCAGGATCCAGGCATACTATTCTTTTATTGTCCGTAGATTGATAACTTTACATGAACGAAGAGAGTTTCTGTTGCATCTCTTGCAGCATATTAAAATTTGGGTTAACTCGTTGTGATACAGGAGACGTCATGTCTATCACGAGTTCACTACCCACGCCGCGAGCGTCCAGAGGGCGATAACCAGTCTGACAGCGGAGGAAGAGTATGAACCGAGGTCATGCCCGGTTCAGACAACTGACCAGCAACTGGAAGAGCTGGACGTTTCTTGACAGTATCCGACGTCCTCGAAGGACGTTTGGCAGGAGAGCTCTCTTCGGAAGAAGGAAAACGCTCCGGACGTCTCCAATAGCTATAACCAGGAGCTTGCGGTGTCATGATAGGATGCTGATCGACTTTGTCCATCTTCCTTTTTAGAGGTCTGGAAGCTTGACGCCAGCCCCGTTTGGGTACTGCATCATCCGAAGATGACGAAACCACTTTTACCACACCTTTCCTATGGTGAGGCCAAACGTCCTAGGAAACGTCAACAGGCACGCTCGAGGGGACGTCTGCTCGGGAGCTAAAGCCTCTCATTTCCTAAATAAATTCACTGCACTTCTAGCACTGTCACATTTTAATTTCTTTACATCGGACATCAATTGAGTTCTGTACGCAGCCAGCGATTCAACACTCACGCCCAGAGCTTGAATAGCCACCATCATATCCTTTAGCGTAGGTTCATTAGCAGTAACAGTAGTGGGATCTGAAACTACCACTACAGGGGAAGGATTATGTTCGGTGACACGGGAAGAGGAAAAGTCTCTGGAAAAACGAGAAGAACTTCTTCTAAGCCTATCTCTCTCAAGTTTACGAGTATAGCGGTCAAACTCTAGCCCCTCACTCTCAGATAAAAGAATGCATTCGTCACAACGATCACCCAACTCACATACTTTACCTCTGCATTTTACGCAGATACAGTAGAGTGGGGATCAATAGAGGCTTTAGCAAGCCGGTCTTAGACCCACTTACACATTCTATAAGTTGCAGGGGGGGTGGCCATTTTGAATATTTATAAGAGAGATCAAACAAGCAAGGGTCAAAATATCAAAATCCAAAAGTAATTCAAGAATATCGAAAAGAAAATCCAAACGAGCGAAAGTCGAAACCAAATTATTGTACATCACCAATGTAAACTGCAATAAATCAGGTAAATAGCGAGCAGAAATACCCAACGATGTCGCCGGTTACGGCGGCAGGGAAGATCTGAGGAATCATGGAATGGTTCCAGGTACCTAGCTAGAGGACGCACAGGTGGTATACCTGGCTACCCAATCGGCGATTGGCGTGAGTTTTTAAATTTCTGCCGTGACGTCAGGGACGTAAGCTATATATATAACTACCGGGTAAATCAGATGTTTAAAACTATTATGTTTACAACATTCCATTCAGTATATATAGTTTTTGTTGCTTATCTGAAGGTAAAAAAATATCTCCCATATAATGACCACACAAATGGCATGTGCAGCTCATCTATGTACGACTTGGAAGAACAAAGGAGCAGTGAGATAATGTTTATTTGCAAGTGAAGAGCACAACAGTAGAGAAAAGATTATTTAAGGAATGTGATATCAATCATAGGTAATTAAACATTAATAGTGACCCACATGGACAGCGTGCTCAGCACATCCATGTACTGCTTGCCAAAAGAGAGGAGCATTAAGACAATGTTCATTTGCGAGTGAAAAAAACCACGGCAGAGCAAAAGTCAGGGTGTATTTAGTTTGATAGGAAAGGCGTTATCTTTCCTACTACTATGATTTAGTGTTACCTTGCCCGGAGTAGGATGGTTTGGAAGCAAACGCAAGGCTGAGATTACACTCACGGTAAGCTAAGGTTACAGCAGTCTTGGGGGGTGTAGATAACAAACACCCTTGTAGGTAAGGATACAGCTAATAGGTTAGGTTAGGTAGGGAACCTTAGGTTAGGTGGTGTTCCTGAGTTTGTTTCACTTTTAAAATGCGGTTTTTCAGTCATAGCTTTTGGAATTTGAAAATTTTTAAAATTTGCCACTTAAACCATCAGAACTATACAAAACATGTACCATTTCCTGTCTTGGAGTTGGGGGTGGTGTAAATACTGGCAATTTTTTTGTGTTTTCTCGATAATAATAGCTGTTTTTGTGAGAACTTAATGTTTTTTAAGTGTGGTTGGAGTCTGGGGTCCCATAGTTCAAAAACAGTTATTTTCCGCCAGTTAAAACCATTAAACGTTCAAAACCATATTCCCAATTTTAAAGTCGTAAAAGATATTATCAATATAGAAATATTTACCAGAAAACTCGTAAACAGATAGTTTGCCCCAATATTCATGGTCAGAAATGGATTAAACAAGAGATAACGAGTAGGAAATGTATGTGGTTCATGTATTCAGCTAGAAAGTAAAGTATCATGTATTTATCAGGGGGTGTATGTATGATAGTGGCCACTTGTAAGTATGATTATGGCCAATTTAGAATACAGCAGTATAAAGGGGGTCACATAGGGCCGTTACCCCCCCCCCCCCCCGTCAGGTAAGGACACGGCTTATAGATTAGATTAGGGGTGAAAGATTAGGTTAATTGATGTCCACTTTTAATCTGCGTGGGAAGAAATGGCCGCTGATATACAAAGGCTCCTTTATCAATGTTTCATTGTACAGAATATATATCCAGGTGATGTCAGTGTTAAATTACATTCAAAACACCGCCTTTAGAACACCTATCGTAAGCTATTTTCTTTCTAATATCTGACAATGATACCTCACATAAAATGAATAATTACTTTACAAATATAGAGAATGACTGCATCTATTAGACTACAAATATACGCTTTAGTAAACATGAGACCTAGGAATAGCCTTCAAGACTACCATGACCCGATTAGGAATTCCTGTCTTTGAAAACAAAATTTCTAAAAATAAAACCATGATATCATTACCTGAGTGCTTGCTTGACTATTTGGATATGCGTCCATCGTTCGTGGTCTGCCAAATATCACAACTTCATTCGTAATCGTTAAAGGAACAATATATAAACACAAACAGGAATCTCTGCCCTGGATAGTGATACACGCACAGTATTTGTGTTTGAGTTGTATTTATGGGCGCGTTCACATAGCCAGTTTTATCTGTTTTGAAAATGATACGTTTCGTTTGACTCAAGGCATTTTAACTTCTAA
This sequence comes from Palaemon carinicauda, assembly GCF_036898095.1. NCBI lineage: Eukaryota > Metazoa > Arthropoda > Malacostraca > Decapoda > Palaemonidae > Palaemon > Palaemon carinicauda. The sequence goes on from NC_090734.1 coordinate 15,568,131, forward strand.
ACTTTATCTTTTATGAATAGTATAAAGTTATATTAATTCATTAAAACATAATTTTCAATTATTTTTATTTATATTATTGTATTATATAGAATTTAAATTCCAAAAATTGAGAAAATGCTTCATCTTTTCGTAAATGTACGTGTAGAATTCATCCTTCTGTTGATAAATGTCGGACTGACCACTAGTGAAAAGTTGGCATAGGTCAATAGAATGTGATTGTTTTTCCTTTCTAAATTTGCCAAGTGTATTGTTGAGTTTAATATAGGTTAACCAGCCTCATGTACAAATATATTTATATTGTATGGGACCTTGTACATCTGCTGATAAATACAGACACTTGACAGAGTGCTGACAAATTTTTTTTACCAGCACATGACTCATTTGAAGATATTGCATCATGGAAATTCCCTGACATGGTCAAAGGGAAGATAAAGATCATGTTTACAAATTTTGATCATTACGCTATTCATTTTTGGCGGCTCTCTCTAAGTTTACGATTATTTTTACCATATCCATCTAATGGTCAGTTACATTCCATAGCTTATAGATATGTCTGTAGCTTCACGAATAACACCGGTAAACCGACTCATTAATATTGCACTGTATAATTAACTACAATTTCCCCAAAAATATACAGTATCTTAATCAAAGCTATATAATAGTTGGACTAGGACTATTTTAAAATTTGACTGCAAGTTAGCCGAACTCAGCTACTTTTGTAGTGTAGTAGGTTGGCAAAGGCACCAGCCACCCGTCAAGATACTACCGCTGGAGTTTTATTATTGGGTTATTTAACTGGTCAGACAGTATTATATTGTATCCCCCTCAGGTAACGGTTAATTTTTCCTTTACCTACAAATACACTGAATAGTCTGGCCTGTTCTATTGTATCCCTCTCAGGTTACGGCTAATTTTTCCTTTACCTACAAATACACTGAATAGTCTGGCCTATTCCTTTCCCGTCCTCTATCCTCATGCATCTGACAACAGTGATTACTAAACAATTCTTCTTTGCTCAAGGAGTTAACTACTGCACTGTATTGTTTAGTGAATACTTTCCTCTTGATAAGGGTAGAAGAGACTCTTTTAGCTATGGTAAGCCGTTTTAGAAGGGCACTCCAAAATCAAACCATGTATTTTTGTTTACTTTTTTTTTTTATAGTTTCAATATGAAAGATTTAATATAATGTTACTGTTTGTAAAATATTTAAGTTATGTTCATTAGTTCTCTTGAAGTTTATTTATTTCTATTTCCTTTTCTCACTGGGCTACTTTCCCTGTTGGAGCCCTTGGGTTTAAGCATCCTGCTTTTCCAACTTGGATTATGGGTTAGCTAGTAATAGGAATCTGTAGTTTGCTTATCCTGGTCCCACTCCACCGAATGTAATGAAGGGTGGAGCTCACATTAGTTTGTCACAAGTTCCCTTTGAGCAGACACATTTGAAGTCCTATAGCATTGTCAGAATCAATTGTAAATTCCATACTTTTATATTCAAAGAATTAGAAAGAGAGAACTCATTTATTATAGGAACGTTAATTTTTCTTATTTTCAAATGGAATTAATGTCTTATTTCATTTGGTTTATGGAATATATGTCATATGGTTTAGCAGTGGGTCAGGGGAGACTTAATGTTTAATGATGCAAGAGATATTACAGTATATTTATTACATGGTCCCTTATGCATAGCATTTTAAGACAAAAATCCAAGAACTAGATCAGAAAATAAATTCATGGAGAATCTATGATTAAATTATGATAGTAACTGATTAAAAAAAATATTGTCTTGTTTTGCATCACACTGAATTTGTAAAATTTTACTATTTTTATAGTTTTTAACTACTTCTACATAAGTCTCCTCCTAATTAAAATAGGATGGTGGTATGAACTGATAATATCCTGTTACCAGATAGATAAAATTTCCAGATATATTGCAAAAAAAGGATACAGTATTTCAGTAGAAATAAAATTTGAAGAGGCAGAACTGACAAGGACAAGGATCAACAGTTGATATGAAGACTTAATGGCAATATGAACTGCATTTAACATGCACCTCTATTACATAGAAAGAGCGATAAATCATCACTTAACAAAAAATAAATATTCTACATAACATGCCAAAATGATAAAAGTGTATTCTGCATAAAGAAAATAAGTGATTATAAAGTAAATAATAATAAATAATAACAAATTTAGAAAAGGCAAATCAAAGGTACAAAAATATGACAAATTCGAAGATAATTTGTATTTTTCCTAACCATACAAACCTTAGCTATTTACAAAGGGTTATTACTTTTAGCATAGCTGAAATGGCGAGCCATTAGAATTTAACAAGGGTGTATTACCCCCGCGCTAGTTAGCGGGGGGGGGGGGTAGGGGAGTGGTAGCTAGCTACCCCTCCTCCCCCTCACACACACGTGAATACTCACTTTCACTTAGAGGTAGGACTTGTCTTGGGGGACAGGGCTGGCGGGCAAATATGTGTAAATAGCTAAGGTTTGTATGGTTAGGAAAAATACAAATTATCTTCGAATTTGTCATTTGTTCCGTAACCGAAATACAAACCACGCTATTTACAAAGGGTGACTTATCCCTTAGGAAGGGTGGAAAGTCCCCAGCCATACTGGCTTTGGCTTTACCCGGGGACTCAGAATCCGAGTGAGTCGCACTCGAGAAAAGGAGTCCTTGCACCTCACAAGTTCCTTGCTCCGCAAGGAACCATGTGGCCTACGTAAGCTTGTATGTAAAGGAAGAAGTGTGACCCGTCTTAGGCAGTTGACCTGGAGTTCCAGAAGGAACTCTGGGTTAGGACGTTCCCAATACCACCTCGTCAGGGTATGGGGGACGCGACAGTATTGACTCAATACTCGGAACACAAGGAAGCATGGTTTACCTGCAGAGGTTCGAGGTCAGCTATGCAGAGACCAGGATGCTGCTTCCCCGTAGAGGGGATGATGAAGAAAGAAGTAAGGGCCAGACATACTTCTTTCGTTCATGCAGACTAAAACCTGATAACAATGCCCTCAACCTTCTGTTACCTGTCCAAAAAGGAGCCTGAGGTTAGACCAGCTGTTGTGTAGCCACCACAGAGCAATAGAAAACGTATCGAGACTCCTGTGGGTCACGCCCTGCAGGAAGCGGGCTGCGAAGGTCATCAGACGCTTCCAGACTCCAGCTTGTAGCACCTGCGTCACAGAGTAGTATTACTCGAAGGCGAGGGACGTTGCGATGTATCCAACATCGTGCTGTAGGGCGACGTGACGGGGGAGGGTCTGAAGACAGGTCGAGATGAATGTCCTCGAGTCCGGGCTGAAGAGGTATACTGGTGACTCTCCCCCCCATGTCCTCCTTGTGTTCCCAAATCGGCTGCAACTGAGGCCAAACTGCAGCTGTTCCCAGCGCTGACCTCTCGATTCCTTACTGGCAAGAAAGAGAAGGTCTTGGGACATCACACACAGAATGGAGACTCGAAATCTTGAATGAATCGGACCGAAGGGTCGGGACCCTCAGATTCTGAGTCTAGCCAACAACTCAGGAGCGAGCCTGAATGTTGCCTTCCCCTCTTCCTTAGAAAGGGGGGAGTAGTAAGAGACCAAGAAGATTGCTTACACACTGGCCGTGGCCAGAGTGAGCAGAAGACCCAAGGCGGAATACAATCCGAGGCCTGTCGTAAAAGGGTCTTGAGAAGATCTTTTAAAGGACTAAAAGTCCGAGCCATGCTCCAAGTTGGAGGTCTTCCTCCGACTAGGGCAGGGACGATCGTAGCTTCGCATGAGCGAGGATAGATCCAGCGGGCAGGAAAAAGTTATTCCTTTAAGCCTGAAGGTCAGGGAAAGGCTGAGCGACAGGCTTCATTGCCGAGAGCGGAAAGGAGTTTCCTCCCGCCGAAAGGCAATAAGACCGTTATTGCTGGAGAAGAGGCCTCACGGGAAGAGGTATATCTCCCACGGCACCCACCACCTTAGACTCTTCACTTTGCCTGGGAGACCCCTGTGGATGACTATCGCAGATGACGCGACCTCCGTACCGCGACTGTAGCGGGTTGTCTCTTCTAGAGGAGGAAGCGTAGTGTCTCCAGGCATGAAGCTGAAGCGACGCCCTGGTTCGGGAGAGATGTCACAGTGTGGTTGCTTGAGTAGTCTGCGCCGTGGGAGAAGCTCTCCCGGGAGTTCCGTCAGGGGAAGCAGAGGGTCCAGAAACCATTCTGCGCATAGTCCCAGTGGAGCTCTCCCATTGAGAGGTTGACAGACAACCTGGTTTTGTTGAGACCCATTGTCCGCAGACAAAAAGGAGGGAAGACGCAGGCGTCGAAGTTGTCCCACCATCACCGGAATGCATCTTGCCAGAGTCTCGGGGTCTGAGACTGGGGGGAAGACTAGTGGAAGCTTGAGGTTCCAAGGTGTCGCGATCAGGTCCCCCAGACCAGCACTTGCTGGTTACCCAAGGTCAAAGACCCCTAGGTACACTCTCTATGAGGCTCTGCTCGGATAGTCTGAGAGAAACATTCCCCTGCCTGGAATGAGAGACCCGATGGTGGAATTGAGAGAATCTCAATCATCCCGGTATCTCTACTGCAAGATGTGAAGGTGTGAAAATGCGTCCCCTGCTGGTTAGAATGAAGTCGACGCGCAACGGGGCGACTTGGCAGGAGCTGTAGGATCTGAAGAGGGGCCAGACTAAGGCCCTTAAGCCTGCCTGAATGATGGAGAGGTATCCTTCAGGTCTTGACCATAGGCCTGGACCGGAACATGCCCCCCCCCCCTTTCCTTTGACGAGTCCGAGAACCGTATCAAGAATGTGGGGAAAGGACGAGAATATCCACTACCATCAAGAGGCTCCATAGGTCAACACCCATTGCAGGTTTAATAGTTCCGCTGGTCCCATAGGGCCAGGGAGTCCGGTTAAACATTGCCTGAAGCCACCGGAACTTGGATCGCCCCACATGGAACTTATCCTGAGGCGACCGTTCGGACTATAGACGGGTCAATGAGGAAAGAAGAACTAGGAAACGTTCCAAGGCAGGGCTGAAAGCTCTGCTTGACTGAGAACAGGTACTGCGACTCTCCTCAGTCTTGCCACAGTCAACCGAAAGGAAGGCTCGGAGGATGCGGTAACAGAATCTGGCGTCCCCAGGTGGTCACCCATCCAAGTACCGACGTTGCTTAACCTCGCTGGACGGACGAGAAGCGGGGTTTCCAATGTGGTAAGGCGGTTGACTCAATATCATGGCCAGATACTCCAGATGTTGAAGCAGAGGAAGAGAAGGCTCCAAGCAAAATACCATGAGCCCACACTCATGGTCAGCATCCGGAAGCTTGTCCCGGCGCTGAAGAAGGTCGAAACCCGAGCCTACCGGAGTTGACCAGTCCTCCAAACAGCAGAGGAGGCGGAAGCCTGCACCTGAGCGGCCAAGAGGAAGGCAGGGAGAGTTCTCTGGGGAAACAAACCTGCTATGCCACGGCGGGATAGCCACACTGCATCATAAGCAGGAATACTTGCAGTCTAGGCTGAATTCGACGAGCACCCTGGAAGATGGATGGAATGGAAACTGAAAGTACCCGTCCTTCCGATCCAGGGTTAAAGGAGTCCTGTCGCCTCGTTACCAGTCTGATCGATTCTGCTGGTCTACGCTGGCCGAAGTTTGTTCGACAAACTTGATCAGGGCTGAGAGGTCGAATATGGACATCCCCTCTCAGATCCTTCCTTACAAGAAAGGATCGACTGAGGGGGCCGGGGGTGAAGCCGTCGAAGATCCTAAGGAAGACCTTCGCCTAAGGTATGGATCATTCTGCCCAACCGGGCAACTCTGCTGACGCTATGGCATAGAGGTTCAGAGACACTGAATTCGCTGACAGAGACGGCAGGCGCGATATCCTTGGCTACTCACAGAGATTGTGCGGGAATGGGCATCGGGAAGCTGTCATTCGGATGAGTAACCTTAAGCATCCTCCCAGCGAAAAACCTGCAATCCTAGAGTTGGTGAACTCCTTTTAGGACTATGCCCCCCCCGGGGAGTCTCCCGTGCCATCTGTTCCTGACAGGAGGAAACTGCAATTGGACACCTTGTCCCAGTTGTCGTAGCCGATAACTTAGGCCGACGTGGTTGAAAGAAAAGGGCGCTGGAGCCCTGCAGAGTCTGGAAGAAAGCGCCTTGGAGGAGTGAAACCGGAAGTCGATTTACTACGCACAGCAGCTGTCTAAGTCTCTGTCCTTGGGCACAGACAAAACTCTTCTCAAGGATGGAAGGGTGTCTGAGGTCGTCGACCTCCACAGATGAGACACCCGAAGGAAGCCTTCAGTCAGCGCGTCCAGATGGTACAACATCAAGCTTGTCCGCATGTAGATACTTAACGACGAAAGGCCAAGGTGTCTGAGCTTGAGAGGAGGAAAGTACCCTTGATCTTCCTGTAGCTTCCTTGAACCAAACCTCGGGCCGTAACCGAGGAGGGAAAGAACCTGGTAAGCTCCCAGAGGAAGAGGTAAGCAGTCACCCCTTGTCCGATGGAGAAATCTTGAACGGAAAGCCCCCTCGCCAAAAATCCTTCCAGGGCGGGAGAAGGAGAGAGTACTCGTGCAGGAGAGGGGACCCTCGAGACCGACCTCTTGGGAACCAACTTCGCCCTGGGGGAAGTCACCACGAAGTCCACTCCTCTCTTTCTCTTCAGCGTAGGAGAGACAGCCGCTGGTTTGTTACCCTGGCCGGCGAGTGCTGGTTTCATAACCCTCATTAACGCCCGTGCCAGCGGACCAAACCATGTCTGCTGCTCCAAGGACACAGAGTCCGAAATCCTCGCTAAGGTGAAAGGGATCGGGCGATCCTTTGGAGTGGACCCGACGGTACCTGCCTGAAAAGAAGGTGGGGAAGAATGCTGTACTGACCTGTCTTCGTCCTGCACTACCAACCTGTGCTTGGATGGAGGTGATCCCGAGTGCCGTCTAGGAGCACGCGTCCCTGCTGCTACCACCGGCTGTGGAATTCGCCGCGAACTAAGGTCGCGCGGGCGCGCAGGCGAGCGGTAGCGCAGGCGAGCGGTAGCGCAGGCGAGCGGTAGCGCAGGCGAGCGGTCGCGCGGGCGCGCAGGCGAGTGGGCGTGAGGGTGGGCAGGTAAATGAACACGTGTCCGAGGCGACGAACGCAAGCGATGGCGTGACGGCGAGGGATCGTGCTGCCGCGTAGGTGAAGAAGATCGCTGGCGATAATGACCGCGTGATGGTAAGCGATGGCGAGCAGCATGTGTAGGTGAATGATCGCGTGATAGGGTGCGATGGTGATCAGCATCCGCAAGAGGGCGAGCGTTCAGGGTTGTGCGATGAGGAGCAGCATGCGTAAGCGGGCAATCGTGCAGGGTTGTGCGATGGCGAGCAGCATGCACAGGTGAATGATCGCGTGAAAGGGTGCGATGGTGATCAGCATCCGCAGGAGGGCGATCGTTCAGGGTTGTGCGATGAGGAGCACATTGCGTAAGCGGGCGATCGTGCAGGGTTGTGCGATGGCGAGCAGCATGCGCAGGTGAAAGATCGCGTGAAAGGGTGCGATGGTGATCAGCATCCGCAGGAGGGCGATCGTTCAGGGTTGTGCGATGAGGAGCAGCATGCGTAAGCGGGCGATCGTGCAGGGTTGTGCGATGGCGAGCAGCATGCGCAGGTGAATGATCGCGTGAAAGGGTGCGATGGTGATCAGCATCCGCAGGAGGGCGATCGTTCAGGGTTGTGCGATGAGGAGCAGCATCCGCAGTTGAGGGTCGCGTGATGGCGATCAGCATCCGCAGTTGAGGGTCGCGCGATGGCGATCAGCATCCGCAGTTGAGGGTCGCGCGATGGCGATCAGCATCCGCAGTTGAGGGTCATGCGATGGCGATCAGCATGCGCAGGTGAGCTAGTAGCTGGCGAACCATGTTCCTTCAGAAGTGTTGGAGAACGTTGGCGTGCCAGCTGTAACACACGTGGGCGATCCGGAGATCGCTGGCGAGCTGATGATCGCTGGCGAGCTGATGATCGCTGGCGAGCTGATGATCGCTGACGAGCTGATGATCGCTGGCGAGCTGATGATCGCTGGCGAGCTGATGATCGCTGACGAGCTGATGATCGCTGACGAGCAGAAGGCTACGCGTGGAAGCCTGCGCAAAGAAGAAGAGTCCTTGACCCCGACCTGAACCGAAGTTCTAGATCGCGAGGGCGAACGTGGGCGCACAGGGCACGTAACAGGAACCGCAGGGAAGATCATCTTGAAAGCGCTGACGAACAGGAGAGCGCTGATGAGCAGAAGGGCGCGCAGGGAAACCTTGACACGCAAGGGAAGAACCCCCGTGGGGGCAACCCTTTGCCCCGAAGGGATCGTTGTCCGTCGGAAGACCGCTGTCCGTCGGGCAGACCGTTGTCCGTCGGGAAGACCGTTGCCCGTCGGAAGACGAGATCAGACTGCTGTCCATCTGCACCAAGGTGGAAGATCGAGAAAAAAGGAGTTGTAGGCTGCAAACAGAGATCCAAAAGGGCGCCTCAAGCACCCTTATAGGGAGATGAGAGGCCCTTACGACGAGGCGGACGGAGGGCCTTACGGCGAGGGAGGCCAACAGCAACAGCAACAGAAGAAACCTCCGAAGAGGAGTCTCTATGAGTGTACTCTCTCGCGAACGAAAGAGAAACACTTCGTGGAAGAGACTGGTCAGCCAGTGACCTAAAAGGAGCACTCCTCCGAAGAGGAGCTCCTGCAGTTTCCCAGCCCCTTGAGCGAAACTGCAGGTGCGACCGCTCAGCACCAAGAGCATAGTCGCACGAAAAAAAGGCAAGAGAAGAACCCCCCAAAAGGGGAAAAACTCAAGCCTGGACAGGAAAAAAACTTCCCTCGGAAGGAAAGTTATCCGCCCAAGGAGGCAAGCCTCCTGACTGTTCTAAAATGAACTGGAGAGCTGTCCGTCGACACGGGAGTACTACCAGTAGAAGGAGACACGCCCCTGACGAAAATACAAGGGGGGAGGCAGCAACAGCCGAATCCCCAGGACTCAACCAGACAGCTCACACTGTTGCTATATTACAGAAACGAACTAGATCGTAATTTAAAAATGAATGAACACTAAAGAAAGAACGAAAACCCCGTAAGGAATCGTTCTACAAGCTGAAAAAAAAACAAAAAACAACTACAATTAGATTCATAACTAATTGATACAAACGTACGATGTAGCAACCCCCCACACGGAAAGGAAGCTAGGCTACAAGGGCGTAGTAACACGTAGTAAAAGGGTGAACGACCTCAAAAGAGAGAGAGAGAGAAAGACATAAGTCAAACTCGATCGCCACCCATAAAATACGCCGTGGTGGCCTAACTGCCGAGGCCTCCACGTAGATATCGTACACTACACACACACATCTGAAAAGGAAACTTACTTACTTCTATACTCAAATATATATACAAACATGAAAACATGTTTACATATATATTGAGTAAAAGAAAAGTAAGCAATTAAGTAAAGACAAAACAGACAATGGCTGCCAAGCGAGGACCAAGACAGAGACGTCTGTCACAGTCCGAGCCAAAAGTTAAAGTGAGTATTCACGTGTGTGTGAGGGGGAGGAGGGGTAGCTAGCTACCACTCCCCTACCCCCCCCGCTAACTAGCGCGGGGGTAATACACCCTCGTTAAATTCTAATGGCTCGCCATTTCAGCTACGCTAAAAGTAATAGCCCTTTGTAAATAGCGTGGTTTGTATTTCGGTTACGGAACAAACTGTATTTTAAACAGATAAGAGAAGACTACAGCAGCTAAGCTGAAGAAAACAGGAGTACGAGAGCAGTAAAAAAAATAACACAAATCACAAATATGATTCATCAAGATAAGGAATTAGAATCAGGTAATGGTTTGATGGTAACGAAAAACTCTATCATGTACTGTAGTCTTAAGAATAATAATAACAACAACAACAATGCACAACTTAACCACTTATCCACAATTGCAAAGTTGGATTCTAAGGTGGTAAATAAAGTCCTGAAAAACTTGCATGACTCAACTTTATTTAAACCTGTGAACACTACAAGATGAAATATCTTTTTTAAATCGCCTTTGTATTATACAACTGAAAAATAAATAATTATGGTATAGTATGCAGCCAACTGAAATTCAGTGGACAAATATATAATATAAAAAAAAGGAATCTACTCAGTATTCCATACATTCTTTCACTACTATGATACGTCCCCTATAAAGTCGTGCTGTACTTTCACAGCAATTAGTAACATTCTGACTAAAGTAAAATAACTCTCCTTTCACTGAATTATATAATCAAAGCTTTCTGTATGATTTTATTCAATGTATTTCAATCTCTGCTTTGCATTAATTTATAAGCCATTTAAAAATAAATAACATTCCAGCATCATATGAACATGATTATTTTCATAGAAAAATACTAAAAGGACTATAGTATGGTTAGTGATGGCATGTTATGAGCAGTCATAAAACTTTTCTTAAAAAAGGTGTAATGATGGAACAAGTACAGTTTATCAAAAAGAAAAAAAAAAAACTCTAAAATTACACAAAGAAAACAAATTCCTTTAAAACTTGCTATTCACCCCTGCCTACATTCCATTTCTTTCCTTTCTTTGAAACAATCAGTAGCTACTAAACATTCATGAAACATTTCTTGGAGGCCAACAAACTTGAACAAAATCACAAATTTTAAGTAATATGTTATTTTGATTATAAAATAAATTTTTGAATATACTTACCCGGTGATTATATAGCTGCAACTCTGTTGCTCGACAGACAACTCTACGGAAAAACTCGCCAGCGATCGCTACACAGGTTGCGGGTGTGCCCAACAGCGCCATCTGTCGACCAGATACCCAGCTCTCATGTAAACAAAGACTCAATTTTCTCCTCGTCCCACTGCGTCTCTATTGGGGAGGAAGGGAGGGTCATTTAATTTATAATCACCGGGTAAGTATATTCAAAAATTTATTTTATAATCAAAATAAAATTTTTCAATATTTAACTTAGCCGGTGATTATATAGCTGATTCACACCCAGGATGGTGGGTAGAGACCAGTAATATATGGTTACACTTTTATGAGCTAAGAGTTTTTTATTTCATTTTAGAAGTTATCAAAATAACAAAAACAAAATAAATAGGTACCTGGTAAGGAAGTCGACTTGAACAATTACTCTGCCTTTTAAGTACGTCTTCCTTACGGAGCCTCGCGATCCTCTTAGGATGCTGATCGACCCCTAGGATCTGTAGTATCAAGGGTTGCAACCCATACAACAGGACCTCATCAAACCCCTAATCTAGGCGCTCTCAAGAAATGACTTTGACCACCCGCCAAATCAACCAGGATGCGAAAGGCTTCTTAGCCTTCCGGACAACCCAAAAAACAACAATAAAAACATTTCAAGAGAAAGATTAAAAGGGTATGGAATTAGGGAATTGTAGTGGTTGAGCCCTCACCCACTACTGCACTCGCCGCTACGAATGGTCCCAGTGTGTAGCAGTCCTCGTAAAGAGACTGGACATCCTTTAGATAAAAAGACGCAAACACTGACTTGCTTCTCCAATAGGTTGCGTCCATTATACTTCGCAGAGATCTATTTTGCTTAAAGGCCACGGAAGTTGCGACAGCTCTAACTTCGTGTGTCCTCACCTTAAGCAATGCTTGGTCTTCCTCACTCAGATGTGAATGAGCTTCTCGTATTAACAGTCTGATAAAGTAGGATAAAGCATTCTTTGACATAGGCAAAGATGGTTTCTTAACTGAACACCATAAAGCTTCAGATTGGCCTCGTAAAGGTTTAGTTCGTTTTAAATAGAACTTAAGAGCTCTCACAGGGCATAAGACTCTTTCTAGTTCATTGGCTACAATATTCGATAAGCTGGGAATATCGAACGATTTCGGCCAAGGTCGAGAAGGCAGCTCATTTTTGGCTAGAAAACCAAGTTGTAGCGAACATGTAGCTTTTTCTGACGAAAATCCGATGTTCTTGCTGAAGGCATGAATCTCACTGACTCTTTTAGCTGTGGCTAAGCATACCAGGAAAAGTGTCTTTAAAGTGAGATCTTTCAGGGAGGCTGATTGTAGCGGCTCAAACCTGTCTGACATGAGGAATCTTAGTACCACGTCTAAATTCCAACCAGGTGTAACCAAACGACGCTCCTTCGTGGTCTCAAAAGACTTAAGGAGGTCCTGAAGATCTTTATTGTTGGAAAGATCTAAGCCTCTATGCCGGAAGACCGATGCCAACATGCTTCTGTAGCCCTTGATAGTGGGAGCTGAAAGGGATCGTCCTTTTCTCAGGTATAAGAGAAAGTCAGCTATTTGAGCTACAGAGGTACTGGTCGAGGATACAGAGACTGACTTGCACCAGTCTCGGAAGACTTCCCACTTCGATTGGTAGACTCTAAGGGTGGATGCTCTCCTTGCTCTAGCAATCGCACTGGCTGCCTCCTTCGAAAAGCCTCTAGCTCTCGAGAGTCTTTCGATAGTCTGAAGGCAGTCAGACGAAGAGCGTGGAGGCTTTGGTGTACCTTCTTTACGTGTGGCTGACGTAGAAGGTCCACCCTTAGAGGAAGACTTCTGGGAACGTCTACTAGCCATCGAAGTACCTCGGTGAACCATTCTCTCGCGGGCCAGAGGGGAGCAACTAGCGTCAACCTTGTCCCTTCGTGAGAGGCGAACTTCTGCAGTACCTTGTTGACAATCTTGAACGGTGGGAATGCGTATAGATCTAGATGTGACCAATCTAGGAGAAAGGCATCTATATGTATTGCTGCTGGGTCTGGGACTGGTGAGCAATATATTGGGAGCCTCTTGGTCAGCGAGGTTGCAAAGAGATCTATGGTTGGTTGGCCCCAAGTGGCCCAAAGTCTCTTGCATACATCCTTGTGGAGGGTCCATTCTGTTGGAATTACTTGCCCTTTCCGACTGAGACAATCTGCCATGACATTCAAGTTGCCTTGGATGAACCTCGTTACTAGTGTTATGTCTTGACCTTTTGACCAGATGAGCAGGTCCCTTGCGATCTCGTACAACGTCAGTGAGTGGGTCCCTCCTTGCTTGGAGATGTACGCCAAGGCAGTGGTGTTGTCCGAGTTCACTTCTACCACTTTGCCTCGAAGGAGAGACCTGAAGCTTTTCAAGGCCAGATGTACTGCCAGCAGCTCCTTGCAGTTGATATGCATGATCCTTTGACTCGAGTTCCACAGTCCTGAACATTCCCGACCGTCTAATGTCGCGCCCCAGCCTACGTCCGATGCGTCCGAGAAGAGAACGTGGTTGGGAGTCTGAACAGCCAGGGGAAGACCCTCTCTTAGGTTGATACTGTCCTTCCACCAAGTCAGACAAGACTTCATCTTTTCGGAAATGGGGATCGAGACCGCTTCTATCGTCTTGTCCTTTTTCCAGTGAAAAGCTAGATGGTATTGAAGAGGACGGAGGTGTAGTCTTCCTAATGACACAAATTGTTCCAGGGATGATAGCGTCCCTACCAGACTCATCCACTGCCTGACTGAGCAGTGTTCCTTCTTCAGCATGTTCTGGATGCATAACTGGGCTTGGCTTATTCTGGGGGCCGACGGAAAATCCCGAAAAGCTAGACTGTGAATCTCCATCCCTAAATACACAATAGTTTGGGATGGGACCAGTTGCGACTTTTCCATATTGACAAGGAGACCCAATTCCTTGGTCAGATCTAGAGTCCACTTCAGATCCTTCAGACAGCGACGACGACTGGAAGAGGCTCTGAGAAGCCAGTCGTCCAAATAAAGGGAGGCTCGGATGTCCGATAAATGGAGGAATTTGGCTACATTCCTCATCAGCCTCGTAAACACAAGAGGAGCTGTGCTTAGGCCAAAGCACAGGGCCCGAAACTGGTAGACCACCTTTTCGAAAACGAATCTCAGAAAAGGTTGGGAGTCCGGGTGGATGGGGACGTGGAAGTAGGCGTCCCTTAGGTCTAACGAGACCATCCAGTCTTCCCTTCTGACCGCTGCTAAGACTGACTTTGTGGTCTCCATGGAGAACGTCTGCTTTGTGACAAAGACATTCAGAGCACTGACGTCTAGCACCGGCCTCCACCCTCCTGTCTTCTTTGAAACCAAGAAGAGGCGGTTGTAGAATCCCGGAGATTGAAGGTCCGAGACTTTGACCACCGCTCCCTTCTCTAGCAAAAGAGACACTTCCCGTTTCAAGGCTCGTCTCTTGTCTTCCTCTCTGTACCTGGGAGAGAGATCGATGGGAGACGTTGCTAGAGGGGGTTTCCGTACAAAAGGGATCTTGTACCCCTCTCTGAGCAACTTCACGGATTGTGCATCTGCGCCTCTCTTCTCCCAGGTCTGCCAGAAGTTCTTGAGTCTGGCTCCCACTGCTGTCTGAAGATGCGGGCAGTCAGACTCTGCCCTTATAGGACTTGGATCCTTTCTTCTTCCCTCGCTTCCCTTCGGCATGAGCACCTCCTCTGCTGGAGGCTCTGCCACGATAGCGGAATAAATCGAGACGCTGGAGTGTCCATCCTTGGTCTAGCTGACAAGGTAGGCAAAGGGGAGCTTTGCGAGCTGAGGACGCAACAAGATCGTGAGTGTCCTTCTGCACTAACGAAGCGGCTATTTCCTTAATCAGGACTTCTGGAAAAAGGCACTTGGAAAGAGGAGCAAAGAGAAGCTCAGATCTCTGGCACGGTGTAACTCCAGCAGAAAGGAATGAGCAGAGATTTTCTCGCTTTTTTAGAACCCCGGACACAAATGATGCAGCAAGCTCATTAGACCCATCACGTACGGCCTTGTCCATGCAGGACATAATGAGCAAGGAAGTCTCTTTATCTGTCGAAGAGATCTTCCTGCTTAGGGCTCCTAGACACCAGTCTAAGAAGTTAAAAACTTCAAAGGCCCTAAAGATTCCTTTCAAAAGGTGGTCCAGGTCCGATGATGACCAACATATCTTTGAGCGTCTCATGGCAAGGCGGCGGGGAGAGTCTACAAGACTTGAGAAGTCGCCCTGGGCAGAGGCAGGAACTCCCAAGCCGAGAACTTCTCCCGTGGCATACCAGACGCTCGATCTAGAAGAGAGTCTAGCAGGGGGAAAAGCAAAGGCTGTCTTCCCTAAGCTCTTCTTGGAGTGCAACCATTCTCCTATCACCCGCAAAGCTCTCTTGGACGAGCGTGCGAGGACGAGTCTAGTAAAGGCAGGAGTGGTAGACGGCATGCCTAAAACAAACTCTGAAGGCGGAGAACGAGGAGCCACAGAAACAAACTGGTCAGGAAACAGCTCTTTGAAAATGGCCAAAACTTTTCTAAAGTCCAAAGAGGGTTGAGTAGACTTAGGCTCGTCCAATTCTGATTGTGGTTCATCTATATGTGCAGCAACATCATCATCAGAAAGTTCCTCATCCGACAACTGATGAGGAAACGGCAATGGAGTGGGTAACGGCTGGTTCGCTGAGTCCGGTCGCACTGGTGCATGCGTGACTGAGCCGGACGCAACGTCATGGAACTGCTGCCCAGTCTGTGAGCTGGCAACAACCATGGTAGCGCGGGGACGCACAGCGTCTACCCCAGACTGTCTAGACTGATGGGGTTGCGCAGTGGAAACCACACTGGGTTGCGGAGGTTGACGCACCGCGTCAAAACAAGGCAACTCTGACGGTTGTTGAACATCCAGAACGTCAACGGCAACCTCCGTGCGTCGCTTAACGTCAACATGCGGCTGGCAGATCACACTGGAACGCATGGGTGGAGGAACTCTTTCAACTGGTGTGCGTGAGAAGGTTACCTCAGCGTCCACAGGACGCACAACCGATCGCGTGGAGGGTTGTAGGCTAGGTACTGCACTAGCTGGTACGGCAGCAACCTTCTCCGCACGAAAGTCCTGCATCAGAGACGTAAGTTTAGACTGCATGTCTTGCAGTAGAGACCACTTAGGGTCTACAGGAGCAGGTGCGGCGACAGACGGTGTTACTGTCTGAAGCGGTACCGCTTTGCCTCTCTTAGGCGGTGAGCAGTCATCGGATGACGGCAACGAGTCCGAACTGACCCAGTGGCTACAACCGGGCCGTTGGACTTGTGCTGAAGGGACCGATTTACGTTTTAACGGTCGTGAGACCTTGGTCCAAAGTTTCTTGCGAGAAACACCTTCAGAAGACGAGGTATAAATGGGCTCTCTCGTCTTAGGTAGGTAGGAGCGATCTTGGGTAGATACGCCCGATACCACGGAGGGAACGTCTGTTCGCTGATTAAAGCCTCTCGAACCCATGCGTCGTACGACATTGCTTCTCCCCTGGACTTGGGAGCTTGCAAGAGGTCCCGGACTAGGAGGACGACAGGCACGAACAGACGAACCCTCAAGCGCAACACTGTCCACAACACTATCACTTGGCACTTTAGCACTTCCCACTGCACTTTGGCACTTAAGCTCCTTCACATCCGCCATGAGCTGATTACGGTCACTAGCAAGGGACTCAACTCTCTCACCCAGAGCCTGGATGGCACGCATCATATCAGCCATCGATGGTTCCTGAGTGCCAGGAGGGGGGTTAGGAGCAACCACTACAGGGGAAGGAATAGGTTGTGGGGCATGAGGAGAGGATATATCAATAGAACGAGAAGAACTTCTCCTAACTCTATCTCTCTCTAGCCTACGTGTATACTTTTGAAATTCGATAAAATCGAATTCCGAAAGGCCAACGCACTCCTCACACCGATCTTCCAATTGACAGGTTTTATCCCGACAATTGGAACAAACAGTGTGAGGGTCGATAGAAGCCTTCGGAAGACGCCTAGAACAGTCCCTAGCATTGCATTTCCTAAATTTGGGGACTTGTGAAGGGTCAGCCATTTTGAATTGGTCAAGGGAAATTCCAAAAAACGATCAAAAAGTCATCAACAAAGAATCCGATATAAAAAATAGTTCAAGGATTTGTGTGAAGAAAAACCCTGCACAGCGAAAGCTCAAAACTAGAATATAGTACTTCACCAATTAGATGTGAAAAACTCCAGTTTAGCAACAGCGAGTAAAGTACGTCTTGTAGACACCTCGACAGAGAGAAAATTGAGTCTTTGTTTACATGAGAGCTGGGTATCTGGTCGACAGATGGCGCTGTTGGGCACACCCGCAACCTGTGTAGCGATCGCTGGCGAGTTTTTCCGTAGAGTTGTCTGTCGAGCAACAGAGTTGCAGCTATATAATCACCGGCTAAGTTAAATATTGAAAATTGTATTTTTCCTAACAGTACTTACCTCAAACTACTTTCCTAGGAGTATCTGGGATCTCCTCCCAACCGACCAGAATTTTGTTAAAATACTGTTCAATGAAACATAAATAAACTTCATTTAGCATCTACTAACTTTTCAATATTCATAATTCATAAAATAAACATTGGAACTGTAACTTCAACAGAATATTGAGAACACACCCATTAAATCAGCTATCGGTCTGTAGTTTTATGCTTACATCATACATATACTGTACCAAGGTACAGTACTTCCCCCAATTTTAGGGGGTAGCCGGCATCAAACAAATGAAAAAAAGGGGACCTTAATGTTTTATGCTTACGCAGCTAACATTCTAAAAAAAAACAACATCAGCAAAGCAAAAATACAAAAAAACAAGATATTTGCTGGCATAAGCTATTCAAACTCCAGACTCCATTATGGCAAATGTTGAAGGTTCTCTAAATAAACCTGCAAAGAGTATCTTGTAACACAAACTGAGAATACTTGAGACAGTTATCTTTTTTATTATAAAATTACCAAACTACACAAATGAATTCAGTACCATATCAAATAAAATACTGTAGTATTTACATAAATACAAAATGGAAAAAATTATATTTACAAAATGTTTTGCATTTTTCAGCATACATAATATAATTGGAGTTAAAAGAAATTTTCTTTAAACTTGGAACTAATTACCATATCTTTTGACACAAAAGATGCTACCTTGTTCCAAAGATCTCTCTAAAAATCTACCCTGTGTCTATAGTGGCACAGATAACTTTGCTGGTAACTAACATAAGCGCATAGGGTACAATCTGTAGACAATGCAAATGTAGGGTACACTTTGTAGCCAAGGTGAACGTAGGGAAGAGAATAATTTAGTTATGCTGTTCATAAAATGCTATAAGTTTAATTTAGTTGTTTTCAGAGCTGTATCCACCCTTGCATTGGTAGGGTTATTCCAGTCTTCAGGTAAAAGAAAATGTTGAAAACAGACCATGTTATGGCATTAAAAAAAAAGATATTCCTACATCACTAGTTACCAGATACAGTAATGTTTAAAATGGCTTCCCTAATTTTCTATTTTATTAGTATTGTGATTTTTCTTATGGAATAGTGTTGCTTTTCTTCTTATTCTGTGGATAGAAAATTTTTTCATAATTTAATGTACAGCAGTCAAAAATGGAGTGTTTTCCATACGAGTACATCTTTTTTGCCTAAAAATATGGTAACTGATTGACCCATAATACCATGAAGATATTTACTCTTATAAATATCTTGAAAGAAAAATATATTTCCAAAAATTGTACTTTTCAATTATCTAGAAAATGTATCACCTATCAATTTGCCACTCTTGGAGAGAATCCAATCTCCCCAGGTCAGAGATAGGCCAAATTCGACACACAGCACGCCCACGAATAAGACCAGCGGGAACGGAACCAAAGGTTCTAGAATCGGTCGAGTTCATTTTGTTATCCCCTTCAAGCCATACATGTCCTCTTGGCACCTGGAAATAGACAAAAAAAAAAAAAAAAAGAAATAAAAAGAGTTTATACTTTTCATGATTTTACATGATATTCACACTGGCAGAATACAGATTATATAACCTGAAATCATTCTCTTTCTATCCCTAAAAGAACCTTTAAAACCTAAGCTTTTGAGTTATAAGTACCCTATCTTCCAGTAGAGACATGTCACCTTCTTCTTAAGGGTGAGTCCACCCATTTTCTTTCCTCAAGTTTCAAATTAGGTCTGTACAACTTACTATTGACATCTACATTTATTAAAAGTTAAAAAAAAAAAGATAATGTAAATAATTCAGGCTTCTTTTACAATAACCTTTCTGCAGTTATGCAAATTACTTAAGATCATCCATATTTACATAATCACCTCTCCTGATTTTCTTCAAACCTGACATCTTAACTGAATCAACTCTCATGACTATATACTAACTTGACATCTTAATGCAATATCTCTGCTTTCAATGGTATCACCATTTCAAATTCAATAATAAAAGGCAACAAGGGAGGTTACTTCCATTCCAAATAACTACTGTTTTACTTTATAGAGATTTTATCAGTACAGCAACTCAAGAATATTTAAATAATTGCTGAATAATGAGTGATTTTTCTTATGAAGTAGCAGTGCATAGATGCGTGTAGTATCATCTTGAGAATGTCCATGATTCAAGCCCAGAAGGGAAAATTAGAATTCTAATAATAAAATTCCTTATTTCTATAGTCACCTGATGTTCATATTGCTGCTTCTTCAAAAGCCCGGTTTAATAGACACTTTCTCGTGAAATTTTCCCAATTTCCTTTAGCTTCAAAAAATTCATGCTTTTAACAAAAGGAATAGATCCCTCTAACAGTAAGTGGTAGAAGCCCAGGTTGTCATATTAGGTATTATAATCTTCAGATTCGAAGTCAACATTATCCCTCCTCTTGATACTGTAAGTCAGCAGGGAAGAGAGGGTGAGCATGTATATAAACATCAGGTGAGTATAGAAATAAAAAAAATCTATTACTAAAATTCTATTTATTTCTATGAATCCCTCCTGATCTTATTGTTGACTCCCACGCTCTTGGAGGTGGGGTGCAACTGAAGGAATGAGACTGATAAATTTCCGTACAAGTAATGCAACGAGGATAAGAGTTACTAGCCTGGTCTAGATTACTTGTCTAGCTTACTTTGATAAACTATTTAAACTACAGTCTGGGTTTAGCACCTGAAGGAACTAAAGTATATAAAGATTTTGAGACTGTGTGAGGCTTTTGAATCTATGGAGCGCAACATACTTTCAGAACCCTTACTGAATGAAACACTATTAATATCAAAATGACAATGGAAGGGTTGGGTTAGGTTTGGCAACGGGTTGAGAAAAACCAAATAACCAAGGATTAACAAAGGGAATAACTGATGCTCAAAGCTTGTGAAGCTCATCATTATCAAAAGGTGGCTGAACTTGTGTGCTGTCAAAAGGTGGAGGCATTTCAATAGTGTAGTCATCTTACTACAATTAACTAGCCTATTCTTTGCTGGCTTCCTCTCTTAAACTATCTACAAGTTTTCTTTTGCACTAGAACTGTTAACTTGATCAGCAACCATTAAAACATTTTCCCATTACTGGTACCAAAATGAAACTTTCTTCACAACGATGGTTTAAATCACAGAATTGGCCCTGATACAATACACAAAGGGAATGCGGATCATGATCGCCAATAAATATTTCCTGTGCACATTTCAGGCAGTAACTGTCAACTAAACCAGGGGGAAGATCTCTTGAACTGCAGTGCATGCGATCGCAACCTGACGACAGAGATAACCGAAGATTATAACATTGTACCTCAAGCGACAGCCTGGGCTCCCTACCACTTACTGCTAGGGGGCTCTATTCCTAAGTTAAGGGTATGTATTTGTTGAAGTAAAATGTTATTTTCATTAGTAAAATAAATTTTTGAATATACTTACCCGATGATCATGTAGCTGTCAACTCTGTTGCCCGACAGAAATCTACGGTCGGGATACGCCAGCGATCGCTATACAGGTGGGGGTGTACACAACAGCGCCATCTGTGGTCAGGTACTCCAGTACTTCTTGTCAACACCACCTCAATTTTTTCCTCGGTCCACTGGTTCTCTATGGGGAGGAAGGGTGGGTCAATTAAATCATGATCATCGGGTAAGTATATTCAAAAATTTATTTTACTAATGAAAATAACATTTCTCAATATTAATCTTACCCGATGATCATGTAGCTCATTCACACCCAGGGTGGTGGGTGGAGACCAGCATACATGTTAACAAAGAAGCTAAGTATCCCGTATTTTATTTTATTAGTTATTCAAAAATAACATAAAATAAATAAGTACCTGGTAAGGAAGACGACTTGAACCATTACTCTGCCTTTATTAAGTACGTCTTCCTTACTGAGCGTAGCGGTCCTCTTAGGATGCTGAACGACTCTTAGGTGCTGAAGTATAAAGGGCTGCAACCCATACTAAAGGACCTCATCACAACCTTTAACCTCGGCGCTTCTCAAGAAAGAATTGACCACCCGCCAAATCAACAAGGATGTGGAAGGCTTCTTAGCCGACCGTACAACCCATAAAAAGTATTCAAGAGAAAGGTTAAAAAGGTTATGGGATTATGGGAATGTAGTGGCTGAGCCCCCGCCTACTACTGCATTCGTTGCTACGAATGGTCCCAGGGTGTAGCAGTTCTCGTAAAGAGACTGGACATCTTTGAGATAGAATGATGCGAACACTGACTTGCTTCTCCAATAGGTTGCATCCATAACACTCTGCAGAGAACGGTTCTGTTTGAAGGCCACTGAAGTAGCCACAGCTCTCACTTCATGTGTCCTTACCTTCAGCAAAGCAAGGTCTTCTTCCTTCAGATGAGAATGTGCTTCCCTAATCAGAAGCCTGAATTAGTAAGAAACTGAGTTCTTAGACTTTGGAAGAGAAGGCTTCTTGATAGCACACCATAAGGCTTCTGATTGTCCTCGTAAAGGTTATGACCTTTTTAGATAGTACCTAAGAGCTCTAACTGGGCAAAGTACTCTCTCCAGTTCGTTCCCCACCAAGTTGGACAGGCTTGGGATCTCGAACGACTTAGGCCAAGGACGTGAAGGAAGCTCGTTTTAGCAAAATATCGAGCTGCAAGGAACATGTAGCCGTTTCAGATGTGAAAACTATGTTCCTGCTGAAGGCGTGGATCTCACTTACTCTTTTAGCTGTTGTCAAGCACACGAGGAAAAGAGTTTTTAATGTGAGGTCCTTAAAAGAGGCTGATTGGAGAGGTTCAAATCTTGATGACATAAGGAACCTTAGGACCACGTCTAGATTCCAGCCTGGAGTGGACAATCGACGTTCCTTTGAGGTCTCAAAAGACCTAAGGAGGTCCTGTAGATCTTTGTTGGTGGAAAGATCTAAGCCTCTGTGGCGGAAAACCGCTGCCAACATACTTCTGTAACCCTTGATCGTAGGAGCTGAAAGGGATCTTACGTTCCTTAGATGTAACAGGAAGTCAGCAATCTGGGTTACAGTGGTACTGGTTGAGGAAACTGCATTGGCCTTGTACCAGCTTCGGAAGACTTCCCCTTTAGACTGATAGACTCTGAGAGTGGATGTCCTCCTTGCTCTGGCAATCGCTCTGGCTGCCTCCTTCGAAAAGCCCCTAGCTCTTGAGAGTCTTTCGAAAGTCTGAAGGCAGTCAGACGAAGAGCGTGGAGGTTTGGGTGTACCTTCTTTACGTGAGGTTGACGTAGAAGGTCCACTCCTAGAGGAAGAGTCCTGGGAATGTCGACCAGCCATTGCAGTACCTCTATGAACCATTCTCTCGCGGGCCAGAGCGGAGCCAACTAACGTCAGCCGTGTCCCTTTGCGAGAGGCGAACTTCTGAAGTACCCTGTTGACAATCTTGAACGGCGGGAATGCATACAGGTCGAGATGGGACCAATCCAGCAGAAAAGCATCCACGTGAACTGCTGCTGGGTCTGGAATCGGAGAACAATACAACGGGAGCCTCTAGGTTATCGAGGTAGCGAACAGATCTATGGTTGGCTGACCCCACAGGGCCCAAAGTCTGCTGCAAACATTCTTGTGAAGGGTCCACTCTGTGGGGATGACCTGACCCTTCCGGCTGAGGCGATCTGCCATGACATTCATATCGCCCTGAATGAACCTCGTTACCAGCGTGAGCTTTCGATCTTTTGACCAGATGAGGAGGTCCCTTGCGATCTAGAACAACTTCCACGAATGAGTCCCTCCCTGCTTGGAGATGTAAGCCAAGGCTGTGGTGTTGTCAGAGTCCACCTCCACCACCTTGTTAAGCTGGAGGGACTTGAAGTTTATTAAGGCCAGATGAACTGCCAACAGCTCCTTGCAAGTGATGGGAAGTGTCCTTTGCTCCTGATTCCATGTTCCCGAGCATTCCTGTCCGTCCAAAGTCGCACCCCAGCCCGTGTCTGATGCGTCCGAGAAGAGACGGCGGTCGGGTTTCTGAACAGCCAAAGGTAGACTTCCTTGAGAAGAAAGCTGTTCTTTCACCACGTGAGAGTAGACCTCCTCTCTTCGGAAACAGGAACTGAGACCGTCTCTAGCGTCATGTCCTTTATCCAGTGAGCAGCTAGATGATACTGAAGGGGGCGGAGGTGGAGTCTCCCTAACTCGATGAACAGGGCCAGCGATGAAAGTGTCCCTGTTAGACTCATCCACTACCTGACTGAGCATCGGTTCCTTCTCAGCATGCTCTGGATGCATTCTAGGGCTTGGTAGATCCTTGGGGCCGACGGAAAAGCCCGAAAAGCTCGACTCTGAAGCTCCATACCCAGGTAGACAATGGTCTGGGATGGGACGAGCTGGGACTCCTCAAAATTGACCAGGAGGCCCAGTTCCTTGGTCAGATCCATAGTCCATCTGAGAATCTCCAGACAGCGACGACTTGTGGGAGCTCTTAAAAGCCAGTCGTCTGACGGAGCCGGACACAAGATCCTGGTACTGCTGCACAGTCTGTGAACTGTCAACCATGGGGAAGCGAGGAAGTACAGCGACAACCCGAAACTGTCTAGACTGTCTGGGTCGTACAGACAACTCCTTATCGGGTTGCTGAGGTTGCCGCACTGCGTCACAAGTCATTTCTGCTGGTTGTTGAACGTCTTCCCAGTGACACACTAACTCCGTAAACAAAAAAAAAATCCTCTAAAAAGGACTAAGCTTGGACTGCATGTCTTGCAACAAAGCTCTATGTCTATGGGAGCAGGTGTGGCAACAGACGGGGTTAGCGACTGAAGCGGAACCATTACCCTCCCTGGAAGTATGTTATGCTTAATAAAAGTCCATAGGAGGCTAAGCAGCTTAAGGCTCCTCTCCAAATGACAGAGTCCTCAAGGGAATATCAGAAGGAGGGAGAATAGCACTTTCTCATCTACAGGAACCATATCCGAGAAAAGCTAAGTTCTCTCAGTGAGGGTTTCACTGGTGCAAAAGCAGCAGACCAGAAGGCAACGTTATGAAACTGCTTGACAGTCTTGTGAGTTGGCAACAACCAAAGATGTGTGACTGAGGAGCATGCGGTAAGGTATGCAGAGCATGCTGTATGTAGAGCATGCTGTAAGGTATGCAGAGCATGTTGCATGGCATGCGGCTTATGCTGCATGGGATGAGGCTCATGCTGCATGGGAAGAGGCTCATGCTGCATGGTATGAGGCTCATGCTGCATGGGATGAGGCTCATGCTGCAAGGGATGAGGCTCATGCCGCATGTGTTGAGGAGGATGCCGCATAGTATGAGGCTCCTGCCTCATGGGTTGAGGAGGTTGCCGCATAGCATGAGGCTCCTGCCTCATGGTTTGAGGAGGATGCCGCATAGCATGAGGCTCCTGCCTCATGGGTTGAGGAGGATGCCGCATAGCATGAGGCTCCTGCCTCATGGGTTGAGGAGGATGCCGCCTAGCATGAGGCTCCTGCCTCATGGGTAGAGGAGGTTGCCGCATAGCATGAGGCTCCTGCCTCATGGGTTGAGGAGGATGCCGCATAGCATGAGGCTCCTCATAGCATGAGGCTCCTGCCTCATGGGTTGAGGAGGATGCCTCATAGCATGAGGCTCCTCATAGCATGAGGCTCCTGCCTCAAGGGTTGAGGCGGTTGCCGCATAGCATGAGGCTGCTGCCTCATGGATGGAGGAGGTTGCCGCAACGCATGAGGCTCCTGCCTCATGGATGGAGGAGGTTGCCGCAACGCATGAGGCTCCTGCCTCATGGATGGAGGAGGTTGCCGCAACGCATGAGGCTCCTGCCTCATGGGTAGAGGAGGTTGCCGCATAGCATGAGGCTCCTGCCTCAAGGGTTGAGGAGGTTGCCGCATAGCAAGAGGCTCCTGCCTCAAGGAAAGTGGAGGTTGCTGCATAGCACTGGTACCTGGCAACTCCCAATGCGGCAGCTCACGCATGGAGGCAGGAGGAGCCTCAACATCATACGTCTGGCAGGGTGGACTGCTCATCGGAGGTGGAGCTCTCACAGTGGAGGGTGGGAGCAGGCAGCCGCAGTATCTGCTGAGCGCACAACCTCGGCGGGTTGTAGGTTAACAGGCTACATTGTCAACCTTCCAGCATGATACTCCTGTATGAAGGAGCAAGCTGAGACTGTATAGTCTGCAGCATGGACCACTAGGGTCTATGAAAGACAACAACAAACGGAGCTACTGTCCGTTGAGACTGAGGGTCTAAAACAGCTGGTGCGGCAACAGACGGAGTTACTGCCTGTTGCGGTACCACCTTGCCTCTCTGGGAGGTGTGCAGTTGTCGTACTGCAGCAAGTCCGAACTGACCCAGTGCTAATGGCTACACCTAGGAGTTGGACTTGCGCGGAAGGGACCGACTTGCACTTAAAAGCTGCAAGAATTTGGTCCATGGTTTCTGCGAGAAACCTCTTCCGCAGACGAGGAATAAATGGGCTCTCTCGTCTTTGTGTGGGTGGGGTGATCACGTCGGCTACGTGAGTTGGTTACACCTGAAACCACGGAGGGAAACGTCTGTTCGTCGATCAAGGCCTGATGAACCCATAAGTCCTTCGACGTTACTTCTCCCCTGGGCTTGGGAGCTTGTAAGAGGTCCCAGACTAGGCGAACAACTGGCACGAACAGACAAACCCTCGAACGCAACACTGTAACACTTTGCGCTTATCACTTTATCACTTTTGATTTTCTGTTTGCACTTATTTCACTGAACTCGAAACTTTAATTGGTTTGTACCTGAAACACGCAATTCTATCCTTCATTAAAAGTTAGTAATTGCGAAAACAGTATTACAATGTAACAGAAAAACATAATGAAAGATAAAGAATTCAGTGGCTGGAAAAGAGACTAAACACTAGATCAAATAAACTACGTTTAAAATCTCTCACCGCATAAAGCCTGGGAACAAGAATAAAACTCTAGAAACGTTTACCTTCTTCCCCTAAAGAGACTAGGGAGAAGAGCAAAAACGATAACAACGTTACCCGCTTGAACGAAACGTTTATCCTCCTCTCTCTCCCTCCGTCTCTATCTCTCTCTCTCTCTCTCTTGACTTAGAACCTGAGAGATGAGCCCAATTATATATATCGTTAAAACATATTGTTAAAGGAAAAAACTGAAAGATTTCCCAAATAAAAAGTTCCTTTATTAGAATTAAAAACCATTTAAGCTAAGAAAGAATGAACAAAACGCTAGAATCGGTTTACTCTTACTGCAACGTGAAACCGTGAATCTTCTCTCTCTATCGTAACGATAGAGCGCAAGTTGAACGTTCTGAACGTCAACAACTGCAGAGACAAAACAAAACGTTAGTTCAACTTTGAAAACAGTACGAGACTATCAAAGAAATTCTTTCAAAAACATTAAAATAGCATAAAATGTTAACAGGTAAAAACGAAATGACGGGCTCAATGTTAATTAACTTCGGTTCCAAGAAAAGACCGCCTACTATTAGGAAAGGTCGCATATAAACAAATATAAAAATTAATTTTAATAAGTTTATAATAAAAGGAAGTTAATCGAAGAGGCCTATAAAAGGTGGAGAGATATAAAATAAATCTAAAACTTTGTTAAGCAAAATTAAGAAAGAGAGTCTATACTCTCTTCGACACCAACACTTCCGTCTAAGGGAAGGGTCGGCCATTTAAAAGTGAAAGAGAGTTCATACTCTCTTCGTCACCAAAATTAAATCAAATTAATTCCAAAAACTTGCTAAGCTAATGATAAAGCTTCCTGAATAGCGAAGGCTAAACTCTAGAGCAAATACATCACCAAATCGTGAACAATAACTCCAGAATCAACAGCGTATCCATGTAGGTCTAGCAGGTGGCACGACAGAGGAAAAATTGAGGTGGTGTTGACAAGAAGTACTGGAGTACCTGACCACAGATGGCGCTGTTGTGTACACCCCCACCTGTATAGCGATCGCTGGCGTATCCCGACCGTAGATTTCTGTCGGGCAACAGAGTTGACAGCTACATGATCATCGGGTAAGATTAATATTGAAAAAGAAAATTTCATGGATAAATGTCTATTAAATCGGGCTTAGAAAAAGCAATATGAAAATCAAGGATGATTCATATAAATAATTAGCAATGATGGTGGGAGCTTAAGGTTTAAAAAAAACGTGAAATCTGCACCATAAAATTTCCCAAAAAATATTCATGTTTTTTATGCTATCATACAGACAAAAATGTCTTACTAAAAAGTAAAATTGACATTCAATTTATGCATCTCCGTAACATTCTAACTTCAGTATTTGGTTCTTCTATTCCACAGCAATTACTTTATTACCAAAAGAGAATAATTACAAAACAGTGCTTTCTAACAAAAAACTCAAGACATGTTATCTGTGAGGATTGACTATAGCTTCTTTAGTCAACTAAAAGGCTCTTATTGTAAACTGAAAAGATTGCAAGCACATACCATGGATACCAACATGCAGTCAACTATCTTTGGATATACTGCAGATCCCTCGTTTAAGGATGCCTTTTAATCCAGCCATTTATTAGACTGAATTTCTGCTTACGATTTTTCCCTATGTCTTCTATCATCTATAGCTTCTTCCATCTAGATATCTTCTAAACCTCAAATTATATTAATCAGTCTGAAGATTCTATGTCTACCAACACTGACAACTAAAAAAATTAATAGTATGAAGAGAACTTACTAAAAACCTAAACTCAACTTCTCTTAAATTTTGCCTCACAAGGGTTATCTTGAACATGATCTTCACAACTGAAAAAGTGTTTGAACACACAACAGGCAAAATATATCAGACATCTTTTGCATCTAAATAGAAACTAAGCACCCGTGTACCTTAAATTTTAATGGGAGAGTGGCATCCACATACAAACATGATGAATTCGGAGATAATTTGTATTTTTCCTAACCATACAAACCTTAGCTATTTACATAGGGTATTACTTTCGGCATAGCTGAAATGACGAGCCATTAGATTTTTAACGAGGGTTAACTAACCCCCGTTAGTTAGCAGGGGGTAGGGAAGGGGTAGCTTGCTACCCCTCCCCCCCACACACCGTTGAGTTGTCTCACTTCACTTAGAGGTAGGACTTGCCTTGGGGGACAGGGCTGGCGGGCAAATATGTGTAAATAGCTAAGGTTTGTTTGGTTAGGAAAAATACAAATTATCTCCGAATTTGTCATTTGTTCCGTAACCGAAATACAAACCACGCTATTTACATAGGGTGACTTACCCCTTAGGAAGGGCGGAAAGTCCCCAGCCTTACTGGCTTTGGCTTTTACCCGAGGACCCGAAATCCGAGTGAGCAGTGCTCGAGAAAGGGGGTCCCTGCACCTCGCACTTTTCGTTGCTTGCTACAAATGTGCGGCCTACATAAGTTTGTGTGTGGAGGAAGTTGTGACTCGTCCTAGGAAGTTGACCTGGAGTTCTTTAGATAGAAATCTAGGCTAGGACGTTCCCAATACCAACTCGTCAGGGTATGGGGGACGCAAACAGTATTACAGCTAATTCTAGGAGCACAAGGAAGCATGGTTTACCTGCAGAGGTTGAGGTCAGCTATGCAGAGACCAGGATGCTGCTTTCCCCATGAGAGGGGAGAATGAAGAAAGAAGTAAGGGCCAGACATACTCTTTCAATCACGCAGACTAAAACCGGGTAACAATGCCCCCAACCTTCTGCTACCTGTCCATTAAGGAGCCTGAGGTTAGACCAGCTGTTGTGCAGCCACCACAGGGCCAATAGAGAAGGTATCGAGGCTCCTGTGGGTCACGTCCTGCAGGTAGTGGGCTGTGAAGGTCGTTTGGCGCTTCCACACCCCAGCTTGCAAGACCTGCGTCACAGAGAAATTTCTCTTAAAAGACAGGGACGTAGCGATGCCCCTGACATCGTGCGCTCTAGGGAGACGTGACGGAGGAGGGTCAGGATTCAATGCGTGTTGAATAACCTTCCAAATCCAGGCCGAGATGGTGTTCTTGGTGACCCTCCTCTTCGTCCTGCCTGTGCTTACAAATAACGCTTGCACATGAGGATGGACTGCAGCTGTTCTTTTCAAGTAACGCCCCAGACTCCTCACTGGGCAAAGTAACAGATGGTCTGGGTCACTTGTTACAGAACGAAGACTTGTTACCCCGAAGGAGTCGAACCTAGGGTCTGGCACCCCAGGGTTCTGAGTCTTGGCAACAAACTCAGGGACAAACCTGAACGTTACCTCCCCCCCATCCCCTTGAATGGGCGACGTCGTAAGAAAGACCATGAAGTTCACTGACCCGCTTGGCCGAGGCCAAAGCGAGCAGGAAAGCCGTCTTCCAAGACAGGTGGCGATCAGACGCCTGGCGTAATGGTTCAAACGGAGCTCTCTTCAGAGCCCTGAGGACCTGAACCACGTTCCAAGGAGGAGGTCTTACTTCTGACTGAGGGCAGGTGAGCTCATAGCTGCGTATGAGTAGGGAAAGTTCTAACAAAGAGGAAATGTCTACTCCTTTCAGCCTGAAAGCCAGGCTTAAGGCTGAGCGATAGCCTTTCACCGCCGGGACTGAAAGGCGCATTTCCTCCCGTAAATACACAAGGAACTCCGCTATTGCTGGAATAGTGGCATCGAGTGGAGCGATACCCCTCCCACGACACCAACCACAAAAGACTCTCCACTTCGCCTGGTAGACTTCGATAGAGGACTCGAGCAGGTGGCGAGACATCCTGTCCGCAACCTGTTGCGAAAATCCTCTCTCCGTGAGGAGACGCTGGGTAGACTCCAGGCGTGAAGCCGAAGCGACGTTATGGCCTTGTGGAAGATGTTGCAGTGTGGTTGTCTGAGTAGCTCGTGTCATGGAGGGAGTTCTCTCGGAAGCTCCGGGAACCATTCCGCGTGATGCCATAGCGGAGCTACAAGAGTCATGGAGAGATTGACCCATAGTCTGGTCTTGTTGAGCACCCTTCTCATCAGACAGAAAGGTGGGAAGGCGTAAAGGTCGATGTTGTCCCACCTCTGCTGAAAAGCATCTTGCCATAGAGCCTTGGGGTCCAGGACTGGAGAGCAGTACCAGGGCAGCTTGAAATTCAAGGCTGTCGCGAACAGATCTACTGCCGGGGAACCCCACAAAGTCAGGACTTTGTTGGCTATCTGAGGATCCAAAGACCACTCGGTACTTACTATCTGCGTCGTTCTGCTCAGACTGTCGGCGAGCACATTCCTCTTGCCGGGAATGAAGCGAGCCGAAAGTGCTATCGAGTGGATTTCGGACCATCTCAGAATCTCTACTGCAAGATGGGAAAAGGTACCTCCCTGCTTGTTGATGTAAGCCACTACTGTGGTGTTGTCGCTCATCACCACCAAGGAGTGGCCCACGGGTCCGTTGGAACTGTTGAAGGGCCAGGAAAACGGCCTTCATTTCTAGCAGGTTGATGTGGAGGTACTTTCCTGATTCTGACCAGAGGCCTGAGATCCTTTGGTTCAGAACGTGGGCCCCCACCCTTCTTTTGACGCGTCCGAAAACAGAGTCAAATCCGGGGGGAGGACGAGAAGATCCACTCCCTTTCGAAGGTTCACGTCGCTCAGCCACCACCGAAGGTCCATCAGTTCCATGGATTCTATAGGAACCAGAAAGTCCGGAGAATCGGAGCCCTGATTCCACCGGGACTTTAGCCGCCATTGCAGAGATCTTATCCTGAGGCGGCCGTTCGGAACTAGACGTGCCAAGGAGGAAAGATGGCTTAGAAGACGTAACCATGACTGGGGTGGAAGCTCTTCCCGTCTGAGGAAAGGTTCTACGACCCTCATCAGCCTTGCTATCTTGTCGTCTGATGGAAAGGCTTTGTGGAGATCGGTGTCTAATGTCATGCCTAGATATACCAGTCGTTTCGTCGGAAGCAGAGAGGACTTCTCGAGATTTACCATGATCCCCAGATCTTGGCAAACTCCCAGAAGCCTGTCTCGGTGTCGAAGAAGGGTCGACTCCCGAGTCTGCCAGGATTAACCAGTCGCCCAGATAACGGAGGAGACGTATGCCATTCCTGTGCGCCCAAGACGAAATCAGTGTGAACACTCTGGTGAACACCTGAGGGGCTGTGGAGAGACCGAAACACAGCACCTTGAACTGGTAGATCTTGCTGTCTAGGCTGAATCTCAAGTACTTCCTGGAAGACAGATGGATTGGGATCTGGAAGTACGCTTCCTTCAGATCCAGTGTGCACATGAAGTCTTGCGGTCTCACTGCAAGTCTGACCATGTCTGCTGTCTCCATGCTGAACGAAGTTTGTTTGACAAACTTGTTCAGGGCTGAGAGGTCGATGACCAGTCTCCAGCCTCCAGACGCCTTCTTTACAAGAAAGAGTCGACTGAAGAAGCCTGGGGAGCCGTCGGCAACCTCCTGGAGAGCATCCTTCTTGAGCATGGTCTCGACTTCTGCCCGAAGGGCTAACCCCTTTGCCGATCCCATGGCATAGGAGTTCAGCGACACTGGCTTCGCTGTCAGGGGAGGTGGAGATGTCGTGAATGGGACGCGATAACCTTGGCCGATCACAGAGACCATCCAAGAATCGGCCCCAAGTTGCTGCCACCTGTGCACGCAACTTTTCAGGCATCCCCCCACAGGTGGACAAGAGGGGGGATTGCCGATCCTAGCGCTTGCGGCCTCGGCCGCTGCCTCTAGGATTCTTTCCTCCCCTAGAGGACTTGCCGCGCCTTTTGTCCTTAGTTTGAAAGGGCTGCGGCTTAGACACCCCTTTCTTAGCTGCCGGAGCCTGCTTCGGTGTCTTGCGAGGCTGCTGTTGCTGTTGAGGTGCTGGAGGCTTGTAGGGCCGAGATGTCAGGGCCCTCTGGAGGAGAGAGTCTTGATTTGATCTCCTCTACCTCTCAGTTCTTCGTTCTATTTTCCTGGGCTCAAGCAGATCTCTCCCAGTGATGGAGGAGTGCCTGAGCCTGCAGACGTCCACGGCGGGGACCTTCGGATGGAACCGCTCGGTTACTGCGTCGCGATGCTTGAGGATCGAGTTAGCAACCTGGTGAGCGAGAAACTCGATCGATCGCGTGCCCGAGAGGAGGAAGGTCTCCAAAGCCTTCCTATTGCTCTCCTTGAACAGACCCTCAGAGCGCAATAGGATGCCCAGAGATCCCAGCCACACGTCCAGCCACGAAGTTGCCTACATGGCACTCTTCGCGACCTTCTCAAGGTTCAGGATCTCCGACGCCGAGAACGTCACCTGCCGGGCGGAGAGCTTCTGGAGAGGAGTTCCCCTGGTAAGCTCTTCCACAGAATGGTGGAGCTTCCGGAAGGGCCATACTGGACTCCCCCATGATCTCAAAGTACCTCCTCTGATGTACTCGAGGAGGCGGGAGGAGTTTGAACCCGGCAGAAGAACGACCGGAGGAGGCGAGCTCGGAGAGCTGGGCTTCGACCCTGTCCCTGGCCCCTTTTACCCCTTTGGACCAAGGCAAAGCTGCGCTGGACTCAGTGGGTTTCTGGGTGCCGTAGACTTGGTCTAGCACCGTGTCCTTGCCCTCACGAGGGGCAGTCTCCGGGTCCTTAAACTTGTTGAGTTGCCTCATCAAGCCTAGGACCTTCCAGAAAGCGTGTTCTGACTCGAACTGGTCGCCTCCTTGCGGACTGGCAGCTAAGTCTCCGGTCCCCAAAGGCTCATCTTGGGGAGACATGTGGACGTCCTCCCGGGGTCTAGTTGGCTCTGGACGGATCCTGGATGACGATTTAGGAATCTTCTTGGAGTCCTTGGGCTCCCTCCTAGGAGGAATACAGGACTCCAGCAAAGAGGTCCGGAAGGGAGCCTCCTCGCGAGAAGTTTCTCTCCTAAGAGGAGGGGTTCCTCCCATTGGTGTCGTGGGGGACAACCCTGCCTCGCTGGACTCTCCTGAGGACGGAAAAACCTCGTCCACAGGAGAAAGAGAAACAGCACGTGAAGGAGAAGAAGCCTTCCTGACCGACCTCTTGGGAGCCAACTTCTCCCGCGGAGAAGTCACCACGAAGTCCACTACAGTACTCTCCTTCTCTTCAGCGGGGATGAGTCTGCCGTTGGTTTAAGTTCCAAATCAGCGAGGGCAGGCTTCACAGCCTGAACCACCGCATTCATAATGTGACGAAACCAAGGCTGACGGGTAACTGACGCAGAGTCAGTTATCCCCACTGGAGAGAAGGGGATCTCCTGACCCTTCGGAGTGGACGCCATGGGGCCTGCCTGAAAGGAAGAAGAAAAAGAATGTTGCATGGAACTCTCCGTAGATCTTTCCTGGTCCTGATCCTGGTGGGTACTCCTACGCTTGCGCGGTGGCAATCCAGAGACCGATCTGGAAGTACGCGTCCCCATCAGTTGGCCGCGTTGATGATCCCTGCGAGAAAGGGGATCGCGGCGGCCCTTGCGCGACACGACATTCGAGGGATCGCGCGCGGGCGATTTCCGAGGCGCAGGCGCATTGTCACATGTAGAGGAATGCGCATGGGCGAGAGAGCGCGCAGGTGAGATGGCGCGCAGGCGAAGGGACGCGATGGCGCGTTGGCGAGCGGTCGCGTTGATGCATTGGCGAGGGATCGCATTGTCGCGTAGGTGAAGGAGTACGCTGATCACTAGATGACCGTTGGCAGCGCGTAGGAGAATGACGATGCTCGGGCGAAAGAAGTCGTGAGCGACTTGGCGAGCGTTTGCCAGGCGGGGAGCGCTGGCGCGTTGGTGAACGCTGGCGTGTTGGCGAGCGATGACGCGTGTGTTCCGGAGAACGACGGCGCGTACCACGAATAGGGGAACGACTGCGCGCAGGCGATTTATCGCGCGGGCGAGTCGGAGACCTGGGGCGATCAGTCTTAAGAGGGCGTTGACGCTCAGGAGAGCGTGTGCGCACAGGCGAGTGATCGCGTAGGCCGCAGGAGATCGTTGGCACGAAGTAATGTTAGTGCGCACACCTGAAGAGGTGGAGGGAGACGAACGCGCAGGCGAACGCTCGCGAACAGGAGCTCTAGATGAACGCTCTGGGGAGCGCGAGTGCTGTTGCGCCAGAGCAGAAGGGCGAGGCGACAGGATGGAACCTTTACCTAAGTCCAGATCTGGCGATCGTGGACGTGGTGGTGATCGTTGGCGCGCTGGGCGCGCATCAGGAACAGGCTGAGTAGTCGCGCGGCTGCGCACAGGAGAACGAGGGCGCTCAGGAGAACGTGGGTGCGCCTTGCGCACATCAGGAACATGAGGGCGCTGTTTCACAGGAGACCTGCGAAAAGGAGAGCGCTTGCGAGCAGGTGATCGCTGCTGAGCAGGAGAGCGCTGGCGAGTTAAATCCGAAGACTGTAACTCTGGAGAGCGCTTGTGCGCTACTGTACGCGAACGCGCAGGGGAACCCTGACGCGCAAGGGACTTACCCACACCGTGAGTAGAGTCCCTTTTCCCAGAAGGGATCAGTGCTTGTTGGATAACAGGGTGAGTAGGCGCCCAAAGCGCATCTGCAGCCAGGAACGGAGAAGGCAGATCGGAAGGTCTGGCAGGCGTAGGATATCGCGAACAATCTGCGGAGAGGTCAAGGGGCGCTACTGCGACGGTCTGCTCCTGACGGGGGGCTCCTCCTCCTTAGGGGGAGGAACAGGAGAGGAAGACCCAAAGAGGCGCCTCTTAACTCCCTTATAGGGAGAAGGAAGTCCTCTGCTGCGGAGAGGCCGACGGGCCTTACGTCGAATACGACCACGAGGAAGGGCGCGTCCGGGTCATCAGTCCTCCGAAGAGGAGTCTCTGTCAGCGCGCTCCCCCGAGAGGGAGACCCGCCCGAAGGAGAGACCGTGGGACTCCCCTCCCCCCTCGAAGGATGTTCGGAGGGGGGCGGAGAGCCTTCAGCAGCGTCCGCAACAGGAGCAGCATCAAGGGTTTGACCAGACCCGTCGGAAGGCTCGGTCAAGACAGTGTCGACAATATCCGAAGGGAATACCTCCGGTATTACCGGCGACTGTTTGACTGCAGCCTCCAACTGGATCAGGTCAAACAGGGCTTCCTTGGAGGGCGAGCCCTTAAGCCCCAAGGAAGCCCAAAGCTGGAACAAATCATTATTAGACACAGTTTGGTCATATTCATCAAAATCCAAATTGTCCTCCCCCGGAGAAGAAGAGGGAGCTGCCACACTAAGGGAGGCAACGCCCTCTCCCGCACCCCGAGGTCGAGAAACACCACTAGGGCCTGCACTACCACTCGGCAGTCTCTGAGGAGAGACCGCTCGAGTGGGAGCTTTGCAGGAGGTTCAGGCGGCGGAAGAGGAGTCCTTAGAGCCTTCCTTCTTCAAGGTTGCCCCTGAAGGAGAACGGTCTCTCTTGGACTTCTTCTTACGCCGACGGCCGAACTTCTCCCACTGGGAAGCAGACCACTCCCTACACTCACTACAAGTATTCTCCCTCTCACACCGTTGACCTCGGCACTGCGGGCAAAGGGTGTAAGGATCAGTGTCCTCCGCTGACATGAAAGTCCCACAGGGGCGGCCAGCAAGTCCAGGACCTTGCGCATCATGATGAAAAAGGTCGAGGCTAACTTCCAAACACAGAACTAGAAAAAGCAAAAAAACAAATTAAGGCTATCATTAACGAGGACGAAAACAGAAACGTCTGTACTTCGTCCGAGCCAAAAGTGAAGTGAGACAACTCACCAGTGTGTGGGGGGGAGGGGTAGCAAGCTACCCCTTCCCTACCCCCTGCTAACTAGCGGGGGGTAGTTAACCCACATTAAAAATCTAATGGCTCGTCATTTCAGCTACGCCGAAAGTAATACCCTATGTAAATAGCGTGGTTTGTATTTCGGTTACGGAACAAATATCTATTTTGTGGATCATAATTAAACTGTCATGTTTATCTATGAAGGGAACAAAGTATAAAAAACTCACAATATGTGTACGAAACCCATTCTTGACCTTATCTCCTCCAAGTCCAGTCACTCTTTTACATATATGATGATGAGGGTTCATAGGAGATCGAGCAATAATCACATCTCCTCGACTGATACGGTTGAAACGAGGGCTGATGTGTTCCGTTACTATCACGTCTTCCGAGTAGATAGTGGGCTCCATTGAAGGACCTTTACACTTTTAAAGAAAAATAAAAACAAACCTAATAATCTTGAGCTAATGAGTGTAGGTTGCAGAGTTAAATATGAATCTTTCTTAAAAAAGCAATCCAGTATTTATAGAATCACATGAGAAAGGACTTAATAAAGATTAAAAAAATAAATCTATGAAAATATGCGATAGTTACTTTACAGTATGACATAATCATGCAAGAATAAAATTCATCAAAGAAATATGATTAAGTACAATACCATCCCTTACCACAACAAAGTCTCCAACAAATTCCAAGGTGCAGTGAGCTATACAGCCATACTGTACCATATACCCTGTTACTCCTAAGGCTCGTCCAAGAAGGTGAGAAATTTTGGCACGCATCACTCCTAACTTTGCATCTTTATCAGCACTTTTTGTCCTGCAATGCAAAAGTATAGGATTAGTGTCAACATATAAAATGTGCAATGAGCTCCTCCAAAACTACTGACATCCTGGAGAAATAAATGTAAAAAAAAAAAAACACTTGAGTAAAATTCTTGTATGAAAAAATTCTAAATCAGAGAAGGTAATGTTTCCTCTATTTATAAACAACTGGCTTTCATTTGATTGAAATTACAGTAACAATCATTCCAATGATTAAGATGAACCAATTTGCACATAAAAGAAATTTTGCTACCTAAAGTACTGTTAGGAGTGTTATCAAAGTCCAGCTCAATCTGTTCCATTCCTGTTTTCATAAAGCTAATCTTACTAGTTCAGCTTTTTAGTTCTGTGAAATCAAGTCTCTCTTATTTGACCTCAATGGTTCTGGATTTTTTTCTTTGTTTTGTTTATACAGACACTAATTTTTTAGGCTAGTAAGAAGAGGTTCGTTTTGCAGTTGTCATTGGATTGGTAAGGTTTCCTTATGTGATACATATGTTTGTAGCTCTAGCTCTCCCAATTACTACTCAATTTACATAAGTCAAATATATTTTCTTTTTCATTGCTTACTGGTAAAATGTCTGAATGGATATGCTAGAATGAATATGAGTAAATCTAATATCATTTTAAATGAAAATGCAAAGACAACAAATATGAGTTATGGACGAGCCCCTAGAGATTGTTAATGAATATATGTACTAAGTCAAACAACAAGTGTTTCCCCAGGACATGAGACTGAAATTAAATGAAGGATAAGCATGGGATGAGGTGCTTTTGATAAACAACATGAGATTATGAAAAGTAAAATGTCACATTCTCTAAAAAGAAAAGTATTTAATCAGTGTTAACTTATGCATCAGAAACTTGGAGCGTTACTAAAGCCTTAGAACATAAGATATTCTCACAACTTGTAAGAAAAGGAAATGGACATGGGCAGGACATAATGAGATGACAGATAATACTGTAGATGGACAAGGGGAATAAAAATAAGTGAGAGTGTGCCCCTAGAGATTGCAAACAGAGCAGGGGAAGGAAGTGATGATGGATTGATGAGCTAAGAAATTTGAGGGTATAAACTGGCATAGAAAGACCATTAACAGATGTGTGTGTGGAAGGACGTGTCTGAGGCCTTTGTCCTACAGTAAAATAGCAATGGCTGATGATGATGATATCTATCAAATTATAGTAGAAAGAACTGTAATAACAAAAAGGTTTTAGGTACCTCTTGAAATTAACCAGGTCAGTAACTACATCACTTCCATTATTGAATCATGTTTATTGGTTGAGTTTTGATGCCAATACTGTACCAAATTACACTAAAATTTAAAAGCCCTCCATTATCCCAAGCTGAAAAAATCCTTATAATAGGTTTGGTTGGGGAAATAAAGATACTGTGCAAATTGTATACAGTACTTATTTTCTACTTGTTTACATTCTATCATATTGGTTGAGAATTTGAATGTACATTGACATCGGAACTAAACTTGACATCCTATTTTGACCAGTTAGCAAGATTCAGCAGCAGAATCAATGATGATATTGGTCCCCTCTAAATACATTTTTTTAAGGACAAATATCTATCTCTGCACTGACATTAGTATACATTCAAAGACCCCCTAACCTAACCTAAGACTTTGTGTCCTTGCATACTTTAACTGTCACAGGGTGATACTTTCATACACTTTCAACATTCTAACATCTCTGTACGTTGGATGGGTAAGGTTATATCTTTGCCAAAACCTAGAATTAAAATGCTTACATATTAATGGGAAGGCTATTGGCACAATATTATTGTATGTATGCACACGATCGCTCAAGTGTATAGTAAAAAATGCGCAACACTCAATTGTGTTTATTGGTTGTTATTCATATAATATTGTGTGAATAACAGATTATATGCACAACAGGTAGTGTCTTATATGAGTTGTTCTTTGCTCAACATAAGATATTAATGTTTTTAAAAAGCATTGGGTTAAGAAATAAAATTTTAATTTCTATTTATAGCAGTGTGTATTTCTAATTAAATTTTATCCCTTAATTATGTTATTTTCATTAGTAAAATAAATTTTTGAATATACTTACCCGATGATCATGTAGCTGTCAACTCCGTTGCCCGACAGAAATCTACGGACGGGATACGCCAGCGATCGCTATACAAGAGGGGGGTGTACTCACCAGCGCCATCTGTGGTCAGGTACTCCAGTACTTCTTGTCAACACCACCTCAATTTTTCCTTCGGTCCACTGGTTCTCTATGGGGAGGAAGGGTGGGTCAATTAAATCATGATCATCGGATAAGTATATTCAAAAATTTATTTTACTAATGAAAATAACAGTTTTCAATATTAATCTTACCCGATGATCATGTAGCTGATTCACACCCAGGGAGGTGGGTGAAAACCAGTATACATGTTAATCAAGAAGCTAAGTATCCCGTATTTCATTTTTATCAGTTATTCAAACTAACAAATAAAACGATAAGTACCTGGTAAGGAAGTCGACTTGAACCATTACTCTGCCTTTAATAAGTACGTCTTCCTTACTGAGCGCAGCGGTCCTCTTAGGAGGCTGAACGACTCTTAGGTGCTGAAGTATAAAGGGCTGCAACCTATACTAAAGGACCTCATCACAACCTCTAACCTAGGCGCTTCTCAAGAAAGAATTGACCACCCGCCAAATCAACTAGGATGCGGAAGGCTTCTTAGCCTACCGTACAACCCAAAACAACAATAAAAGCATTCAAGAGAAAGGTTAAAAAGGTTATGGGATTATGGGAATGTAGTGGCTGAGCCCTCACCTACTACTGCACTCGCTGCTACGAATGGTCCCAGGGTGTAGCAGTTCTCGTAAAGAGACTGGACATCTTTGAGATAGAATGATGCAAACACTGACTTGCTCTTCCAATAGGTTGCATCCATAACACTCTGCAGAGAACGGTTCTGTTTGAAGGCCACTGAAGTAGCCACAGCTCTCACTTCATGTGTCCTTACCTTCAGCAAAGCAAGGTCTTCTTCCTTCATATGAGAATGAGCTTCTCTAATCAGAAGCCTTATGTAGTAAGAAACTGCGTTCTTAGACATAGGCAGTGAAGGTTTCTTAATAGCACACCATAAGGCCTCCGATTGTCCTCGCAAGGGTTTTGACCTTTTAAGATAGTA
The DNA here is from genome assembly GCF_036898095.1 of Palaemon carinicauda. Lineage (NCBI taxonomy): Eukaryota > Metazoa > Arthropoda > Malacostraca > Decapoda > Palaemonidae > Palaemon > Palaemon carinicauda. The sequence continues at coordinate 15,607,917 of NC_090734.1, forward strand.
CTTAAGAGCTCTGACAGGGCAAAGTACTCTCTCCCGTTCGTTACCCACCATGTTGGAAAGGCTAGGTATTTCGAACGATTTAGGCCAAGGACGTGAAGGAAGCTCGTTTTTAGCCAAAAAACCGAGCTGTAAGGAACATGTAGCCGTTTCAGATGTGAAACCTATGTTCCTGCTGAAGGCGTGAATCTCACTTACTCTTTTGGCTGTTGCAAGGCAGACGAGGAAAAGAGTTTTTAGAGTGAGGTCCTTGAAAGAGGCTGACTGGAGAGGTTCAAATCTTGATGACATAAGGAACCTTAGGACTACGTCTAGATTCCAGCCTGGAGTGGACAACCGACGTTCTTTAGAGGTCTCAAAAGACCTAAGGATGTCCTGCAGATCTTTGTTGGTGGAAAGATCCAAGCCTCTGTGGCGGAAAACCGCTGCCAACATACTTCTGTACCCCTTGATCGTAGGAGCTGATAGAGATCTAACATTCCTAAGATGCAACAGGAAGTCAGCAACTTGGGTTACAGTGGTACTGGTAGAGGAAACTGCATTGGCTCTGCACCAGCTTCGGAAGACTTCCCACTTAGATTGATAGACTCTGCGAGTGGATATCCTCCTTGCTCTGGCAATCGCTCTGGCTGCCTCCTTCGAAAAGCCTCTAGCTCTTGAGAGTCTTTCGATAGTCTGAAGGCAGTCAGACGAAGAGCGTGGAGGCTTGGGTGTACCTTCTTTATGTGAGGTTGACGCAGAAGGTCCACTCTTAGAGGGAGAGTCCTGGGAACGTCGACCAGCCATTGCAGTACCTCTGTGAACCATTCTCTTGCAGGCCAAAGGGGAGCAACCAACGTCAGCCGTGTCCCTTCGCGAGAGACGAACTTCTGAAGAACCCTGTTGATGATCTTGAACGGCGGGAATGCATACAGGTCGAGGTGGGACCAGTCCAGCAGAAAGGCATCCACGTGAACTGCTGCCGGGTCTGGAATCAGGGAACAGTACAATGGGAGCCTCTTGGTCATCGAGGTAGCGAACAGATCTATAGTTGGCTGACCCCACAGGGCCCAAAGTCTGTTGCACACGTTCTTGTGAAGGGTCCACTCTGTGGGGATGACTTGACCCTTCCGGCTGAGGCGATCTGCCGTAACATTCATATCGCCCTGAATGAACCTCGTTACCAGCGTGAGCTTTCGACTTTTTGACCAAATGAGGAGGTCCCTTGCGATCTCGAACAGCTTCCTCGAATGAGTCCCTCCCTGCTTGGAGATGTACGCCAAGGCTGTGGTGTTGTCGGAGTTCACCTCCACCACCTTGTTTAGCAGGAGGGACTTGAAGTTCATTAAGGCCAGATGAACTGCCAACAACTCCTTGCAATTGATGTGAAGCGTTTCCTGTTCCTGGTTCCATGTCCCCGAGCATTCCTGTCCGTCCAATGTCGCGCCCCAGCCCGAGTCTGATGCGTCCGAGTAGAGATGAAGGTCGGGGGTCTGAACAGCTAACGAGAGACCCTCCTTGAGAAGAATGCTGTTCTTCCACCACGTTAGAGTAGCCCTCATCTCTTTGGAAACAGGAATAGAGACCGTCTCGAGCGTCATATCCTTGTTCCAGTGAGCTGCCAGATGGTACTGAAGGGGGCGGAGGTGGAGTCTCCCTAACTCGATGAACAGGGCTAGCGATGAAAGAGTCCCTGTTAGACTCATCCACTGCCTCACCGAGCATCGGTTCCTCCTCAGCATGCTCAGGATGCACTCCAGGGCTTGGTTGATTCTTGGGGCCGACGGAAAAGCCCGAAAAGCTCGACTCTGAATCTCCATCCCCAGGTAAACGATGGTTTGGGAAGGAACGAGCTGGGACTTCTCTAAATTGACCAAGAGGCCCAGTTCCTTGGTCAAATCCAAAGTCCATCTGAGACTCTCCAGACAGCGACGACTTGTGGGAGCTCTTAAAAGCCAGTCGTCTAAATAAAGGGAGGCTCTGATGTCTGCCAAGTGAAGGAATTTCGCAATATTCCTCATCAGTCGCGTAAACACAAGAGGTGCCGTGCTCAGGCCAAAGCACAGGGCTTGGAACTGGTACACAACCTCTCCAAAGACGAATCTCAGAAAAGGTTGGGAGTCTGGATGGATGGGAACGTGAAAGTAGGCGTCTTTCAGATCTAACGAGACCATCCAGTCCTCCTGCCTGACCGCTGCTAGGACCGACTTCGTCGTCTCCATTGTGAACGTCTGCTTGGTGACATAAGCATTGAGCGCACTGACGTCCAGCACCGGTCTCCAACCTCCTGTCTTCTTGGCCACCAGGAAGAGACGGTTGTAAAAGCCCGGGGATTGATGGTCCCGGACTATCACCACTGCCTCCTTCTGTAACAGGAGCGACACCTCTTGATGTAACGCTAGCCTCTTGTCCTTCTCCTTGTAGTTGGGAGAGAGGTTGATGGGAGATGTGGTCAGAGGGGGATTGCGGCAGAACGGAATTCTGTAACCCTCCCTTAGCCACTTGACAGACTGAGCGTCTGCACCTCTGCTCTCCCAGGCTTGCCAGAAGGTCTTGAGTCTGGCTCCTACAGCTGTCTGGAGAGGAAGGAAGTCAAAGCTTGCTTTTCGTGGACTTGGCACCTTTCTTGGACTTGCCCCGGTGACTGTCTGCACGGGTACTTCCTCTACTGGGGGCTCTGCCACGAAAGGGCGGAATGAATCTGGTAGCAGGTGTATCAGCCACAGGGGTGCGGTAAGATCTCGGCACGGAAGGTAAGGTTTTAGCCTTACGTGCTGAAGAGGCCATGAGGTCATGCGTATCTTTCTGGATAAGAGCCGCAGCCATCTCCTTGATTAACTCCTCCGGAAACAGGAACTTGGAGAGAGGAGCAAACAGCAACTGTGACCTCTGGCAAGGGGTGATACCAGTCGATAAGTAGGAGCATAGATGTTCCCTTTTCTTGAGGACTCCTGAGACAAAAATAGACGCAAGTTCGCCAGAACCATCGCGAATTGCTTTGTCCATACTGGACATGATCAGCATGGCCGAGTCTTTGTCAGAAGGGGCAGTCTTCCTGCTTAAGGCCCCCAGGCACCAATCGAGGAAGTTAAAAATTTCGAAGGCGCGAAATACTCCCTTCATCAAGTGGTCCAGATCAGAAAAAGTCCAGCAGACCTTCGAGCGTCTCATAGCCGACCTGCGGGGAGAGTCAACCAAACTTGAGAAGTCGGCCTGGGCAGAGGCAGGAACCCCCAAGCCAGGTTCCTCTCCCGTGGCATACCAGACGCCCGACTTAGAAGCCAGCTTAGGAGGAGGAAACACAAAAGAGGTCCTTCCCAGTTGCTGCTTGGACTGCAACCAATCCCCTAAAACCCTCAAAGCTCTCCTTGATGATCTGGCGAGGACAAGCTTGGTGTAGGCAGACGTAATAGGCTGCATGCCTAGAGAAAACTCGGATGGAGGAGAACGAGGGGTTGCAGATACGAAGTGTTCAGGGTATAACTCTCTGAACAGAGCCAGGACCTTACGAAAGTCTAAGGAAGGTGGCGAAGACTTGTGTCCCTCCACATCAGAAGTAGGATCATCCAGGTGAGCAGCTTCATCCTCAGAAACCTCATCGCCTGAGAGTTGAGTAGCGAGAGGTAACGGTAGAGCGGCATGCTGAATGGCTGAATCCTGCAGAACGGGTGCATGCGCACTTGCGGATCCATCATCATGCCTCTGCTGAAGAGACTGAGGGCTGGCAATGACAAAGTCATGAGGCTGGGGTGAGGGAGGTTCTGCGGTGGTCTGAGGAGCAAGCGTGGTCAGAAGCGAATGCTGTAAGGCATGAGGCTCATGCTGCATGGTATGCGGCTCATGCTGTAAGGGAAGAGGCTCATGCTGCGAAGAATGCGGCTGCTGAATGGTAAGAGGCTCGTGCTGCATGCGTTGAGGAGGCTGCCTCATAGCATGAGGCTCCTGCCTCAAGGGTTGCGCCTGCCTCAAGGGTTGAGGAGGTTGCTGCGCAGAGTGAGGCTCCTGCCTCAAGGGTTGAGGAGGTTGCCGCATAGCATGAGGCTGCTGCCTCATGGGTAGAGGAGGTTGCCGCATAGCATGAGGCTCCTGCCTCATGGGTAGAGGAGGTTGCCGCATAGCATGAGGCTCCTGCCTCAAGGGTTGAGGAGGTTGCCGCATAGCAAGAGGCTCCTGCCTCAAGGGTAGAGGAGGTTGCTGCATAGCGCTGGAACCTGGCAACTCCCAATGCGGCAGCTCACGCATGGAAGCAGGAGGAGCCTCAAGAACATACGTCTGGCAGGGAGGACTGCGCAGAGGTGGAGGAGCGCTCGCAGGAGGAGGTGTGCTAACCTTCTCTGCCTGATACTCCTGCATCAAAGCCGCAAGCTGAGACTGCATAGTCTGCAGCATAGACCACTTGGGGTCCACAGAAGTTGGAGCAGAGGCCTGTTGAGGCACCGCTTTACCTCTCTTAGGAGGTGTGCAGTCATCAGATGACTGCGGCGAGTCCGAACTGGCCCAGTGGCTACACCTGGGCCGTTGGACTAGCTCGGACGGGACCTTACGTTTGAGAGGTCGTGAGACCTGGGTCCACCGTTTCCTCCTGGAAACTTCTTCCGCAGACGAGGAATTTAAGGGCTCAATCGTCTGGGAGTGGAAGTGACGATCTCTATCAGATACGCCCGCAACCACTGAGGATACAACTGTGCGCCGATCAAGGCCTGCCGAACCCTTTTGCCCTTCGACGTTGCTTCTCCCCTGGGCTTGGGAGCTTGCAAGAGGTCCCGGACTGGGAGGACGACTGGCACGCACAGAAGTATCCTCATGCGCAACACTGACACTGACACTAGGCACAGCACTGGCACTAACACTTCCCACAGCACTTTTCACTTTAAGTTCCTTGACATCTGCCAAGAGAAGATTGTGGTCACTAACTAAAGACTCCACCTTATCACCAAGAGCCTGAATGGCACGCAACATATCCGTCATATCAGGCTGAGCACTCGTAGCAGGTTCGGGGGTCACCACCACAGGGGAAGGAAAAGGTTGAGGGTCATGGGGGGAGGAATAAACCAAAGAGCGAGAAGAACTCCTCCTAACTCTCTCCCTCTCTAACCTAGTCGTATACTTGAGGAATTCATTAAATTCGAATTCCGAAAGCCCAGCACATTCCCCACATCGATCTTCCAACTGACAGGATTTTCCCCTACAGTCGGAACAAACGGTGTGAGGATCAACAGAGGCCTTCGGAAGACGCCTATTACAAGTCCTAACACTACATCGCCTAATTTTAGGAGCTTGAGAGTGGTCGGACATCTTGAATTTAGAGAACAGTCAAGGGGGAATTCCAAAGTAAAGCAAAGATCGTTAACCAATAAATCAATTAAATTCCAAAAGCTATCTAAGCTAAGGGAAAAGCTTCCTGTACAGCGAAGGCTAAATTTTAGAGCAAATACTTCACCAAAACCGTGAACAAAGACTCCAAAATCAACAGCGTATCCATGTAGGTCTTGCCGGCGGCACGACAGAGGAAAAATTGAGGTGGTGTTGACAAGAAGTACTGGAGTACCTGACCACAGATGGCGCTGGTGAGTACACCCCCCTCTTGTATAGCGATCGCTGGCGTATCCCGTCCGTAGATTTCTGTCGGGCAACGGAGTTGACAGCTACATGATCATCGGGTAAGATTAATATTGAAAATGACTACTCTCTCTCTCTCTCTCTCTCTCTCTCTCTCTCTCTCTCTCTCTCTCTCTCTCTCTCTCTCTCTCTCTCTCGAGTATTTCTTTCTGGTCATGCTCAGCCCTTCCCATAACTCGGGTAGGGGAGAGAGAGTAGTGATACTGAGATAAGAGAGGGAGACGAGTGCATATATAACTCAATATTTAGCTGCCCTTTTTGACAGGTCACATACATTACTACAGTGTATACTATGTATATATACTGTATATCATACACATGCCTCTAATTGACTTTTATCCTTTAAGTTTTAGTATTACATAATATTCATTTAAAGAAATAAAACCGCAGTTTTACACAGGCTGTAAATTTGCAGGACCTCGTGTCTGGTCAGAAGCGCCAGTAAATAAACAAAAAATTATAAAAATGAAGCTGCTGGTTTATGTGGGCTACAAAGTTACAAGAGCCCTTGCTTAGCTGAAAAGGATAGGAGATAAAGAAAAATTTTAAAAATAAAGCTGAGGTTGCAAAAAGGTCCAAGCAATGGGGAAAAAATAGGGCTACAATTTTGCATCAATAGTTTGTTAGCCTATTGTTGCTCAAAAAATATAACTGTTCAGGTTTTTCAGACTGATTTTTCTTGGCAGGGGGATATTATTGTTACTAATCTTAGTATTTATTTAGTATTTATGTTATACATATAACATATATGATGTAGTGCATATAACAGGTTATGTGTACAATCTCTCGTGTACATATGTCAGTAACAATAATTCATATGGTGCACTGTGCACACATCATACAGACACAAATATTGTGCAGATAAGGTTGTATTTACACAAGGGATCATGCACATAACCTGTTCAAGTACAGTACATATATGATATTGTGCATACAGTCTGTAATAAACTCTGCATCATGAGCATTATATGAAGAGAGCAAGATATCCTATGACTTGCTACAGCCTAGACTTAAAATAATGGCCCGTTTCTTTCCGACTCCCATTGATCCCACCACCCAAGACGGTCTTATAATAGTCATGAACAAAAAAAGCTTCTCTGCTGAAAGACAGGGGTTTCTTATAGAAAAACGTCCATTTTCATTGAAAATGACACTTATTTTCACTACAAATAAAAAGGTAATTACCTAAGAAATAATAATCAATGGGGTTAGAGAGCGCAGCTCAGCATGTGCCACTTGCCACTACATAGGAGCTTGATGTTTATCTTTTTCATGAGCGAAGCGAGCTCGTAGGAGCAAAAACAATTGGATTTCTAAAATATATCCCCGTTCTTAGATGGTCTAATGGGTTTTCGGTCATTTTCTGTTAAAATGAAGGTGAAATTCAGTGAAAGCATATTATTTACTACAGGAATATATAACTATTTTTTGTTAAAAAACGTTGTTCCGTCTGTAACTATATTTTTACAACCAAAACACTACTGGTAGGTTACGAAAGTACAGTAGTTACTGTACTTTAGGAACCTTTGCATAATGACTGACAGGGACACATGCATGGAACACCACCTAACCTAACCTACAAGCTGTGTCTTTACCTACTTATATAACTGGGGGGTGGCTAACATTAACTGCGACCCCCATTAAACTGCCGTCTTCTAAGCGATACGACTGAAAATAAGGAAGTTATGGAGTATGGCCATCAGAGCCTTTGTAGTTTATGGGGACACGCCGAGAAAAATGAACAACAACTAACCCAAACTTCCCCCCCTAACCTGACCTACAAGCCATGTCCTTACCTTCCTAATGACCTAATGGTAAACGCCCCCCTCTACGACACCCCCAACCACTCTCGCTATCATACACACCCCACAGACCCAACCTAACCGAACCTAGTAGTTCCCAGGTCACAACCACCAGCCGGGGGCTTGCCCCCTTCTTGGGCTGAACTTAGAAAATATAAAATAACTTTATATTATGGTATATCGGATCATAGTAAAGCACATCTTTCCCATAAGGAAAAAAGATTGGGAGCATTTGTAGGGTGACGGCCAGATCCCGTATAAAACGGGAATATTCTGATCTATGGCTGTCGTTCTAAAAACGATTTTGGCGGGAGAAGCTAACTTAAAAAATCCACCTAACCTATGCTAAAAACCATATCCTTACCCAGGAGGGCTTCGTGCCCCCCCCCCCCCCCCCCCCCCCCCCCCTTACACAACAGTTTCCTTACCTACGAGTACGACGGGAGAAGCTAACTTGGTATTTTTGTAGTGAATTACAGGGCAATGTAACCTAGGAAAAAAACTACTGTTTCTTATAGAAAAAATTACGCTCTCTTCAAAAATGACACTCGTTTCCGTCGCAAATGAATAGTTTCAGAAATTGGGGGACCCCAGTGGGAACTCGGGGTTTTGGGTGGGGAAAACATACTTGGGAAACGATATATAATTGTTTTCCTATAGTAAATAACGTGAATTAACCGAATTTGATGTTCATTTCAATCGGAAACAAGATATTTCCATATGTATTTTAAATAATTTCTCCATATAAGTTTTACTCAATATATAAAAAGTACAAAAAGGGCACAGAACCTAACAAACCCACCTAACCTAGCCTAGTAGTATGACAGGTCACAAAATAACATTTGATCTACATCGGACGTTGGCAGCACTGGTTACTGTATTTTTTCATGACACAATCTTTGTAACGGCACCTCCAAAGTTTATCCAGATATACTATTTGGATTTTCCTCCGGTTATTATAATTTCAAGAAGGTAATGTATAGAGGAGAAAAGGCTTGTTTTACGTTTATATATCGATTCCCCAGTATGTTTTCCCCACCCAAAACCCCGAGTTCCCACTGGGGGTCCCCCATTATTGGAGGATATAGATGTATATATATTTCTGAAACTATTAATTTGCGACGGGAACGAATGTCATTTTCGAAGAGAGCGTAATTTTTTCTATAAGAAAAAGTTGTTGTTTTCCTAGGTTACATTGCCCTGTAATACACTACAATGAAACCGCTAACTTAAAAAACCCACCTAACCTATGCTAAAACCCGTGTCCTTACCCAGGGGGGCTGCGCCCCCCCCCCCCCCCTTACACAACATATTTAAGATCCGTAGACCATTTCCAAATGTTTTTTATTATACAAGATAACAGTCGGAGCGATAATAAGCAAATTAGGACGCTTGGCCGTAGCGCTACAAACTACCCAAAGATTGGGCTAGTAATAAGAAAGACATCGCTGTCCCGATAAACACATTCACCCCTTCTAGGAGACAAGGAAAATATTCAAATAACACACAAATAGCATCCACAGTTAAAAGTTAGATTTCTCATTGGAAATCTCAGAAAGAGGTAATAAAACTTGGCTTATAAATTGTAGAATTTGTAGTTAAACTGCCTTGAACAAGATAGAAGGCAGAGAGGACTCAGATGAGGTAAAGTAGACGACTATAAAAATGGGTTAAATTATGGTTTGAAGTGACTGCAATGGCCCTTTACGAATAAGTTACGTAAGGATGGATGGTAGATATCAAAGCAAAGTGCTGTATCTACCGAACTGCGTTTTGAAAGTTTATTCAAACGTTTCTTAATGAATTTACTAGAAAAGTAACAAGACTTTCGACGTTCTGAAACCCGATAAGCTGACTACAAAGATAGGACTCTTACTTGGCCAGTCCTATTTCATAGACAATTTACTTGCAGTTAATCTTCCATTACACTGTATAAAACTATAGACTAACTGTTTACGTAACAAAAATTTGCTAGGCAATGTAAAGAAGCAATTACCGAGAGAACAATGAAGATCGGCGTATACAAACAAATCATACAACTATATCAAACATGAAGCTAATATTATCAAAATAATTTACGTCTCAGTGATACCAGAAATAATACAATGAAATCAAAATAAGAGTGGAATGGGCTTTAAAAAGATTAAAGTAAATTACAATCATTTATTGGTGTTGTACCCTTTCCATATATTCCATAAGTGTCACGGAGGTAAGATAAAAGATAAAGCTGGAATACGATATAGTTATTCGATGGCTTTACGTCAATCGACTGGTGTTTACATATTACATAACTATTCATATCGGCTGAGAAGAATTTTAGCTTTGTAACGGCTCTCTAATATCTTCTCTAAATTATTCCATTTCTTCTGTTTCATGATTGATTGTCCCTTTTATGGAAGAAAATTTCTGAATAGTGTAATGTACATCCTCAGCTTTAATATACCCTTAAGATATATCTTTCTCTCTATTTCCATGATATTCAGGATATATATATATATATATATATATATATATATATATATATATATATATATATATATATATATATATATATATATATTATATATATATATATATATATATATATATTATATATATATATATATATATATATATATATATATTACATACTGTACATATACCAAAGCACTTCCCCCAATTTTGGGGGTTAGCCAACATCAACAACATTACCTCTCCTCTCTACGTTCCTCCCAGCCTGACAAGGAACTCAACCGAGTTCAGCTGGTACTGCTAGGGTGCCACAGCCCACCCTCCCCCGATAGCCACCACAGATGAAGCTTCATAACGCTGAATCCCCTCCTGCTGCTACCTCCGCGGTCATCTAAGGCATCGGAGGAAGCAGCAGGGCCTACCGGAACTGCGTCACAATTGCTCGCCATTCATTCCCATTTCTAGCACACTCTCTTGCCTCTCTCACATCTATACTCCTATCACCCAGAGCTTTCTTCACTCCATCCATCCACCCAAACCTTGGCCTTCCTCTTGTACTTCTCCCATCAACTCTTGCATTCATCACCTTCTTTAGCAGACAGCCCTTTTCCATTCTCTCAACATGGCCAAACCACCTCAACACATTCATATCCACTCTAGCTGCTAACTCATTTCTTACACCCGTTCTCACCCTCACCACTTCGTTCCCAACACTATCTACTCAAGATACACCAGCCATACTCCTTAGACATTTCATCTCAAACACATTCAATTTCTGTCTCTGTCACTTTCATTCTCCACAACTCCGATCCATACATCACAGTTGGTACAATCACTCTCTCATATAGAACTCACTTTACATTCACGGCCAACCCTCTATTTTTTACTACTCTCTTAACTGCCCCCAACACTTTGCAACCTTCATTCATTCTCTGACGTACATCTGCTTCCACTCCACCATTTGCTGCAACAACAGACCCCAAGTACTTAAACTAATCCACCTCCTCAAGTAACTCTCCATTTAACATGACATTCATCCTTGCACCACCTTCCCTTCTCGTACATCTCACAACCTTACTCTTACCCACATTAACACTCAACTTCCTTCTTTCACACACCCTTCCAAATTCTGTCACTAATTGGCCAAGCTCCTCTTTTGTGTCCGCAACCAGTACAGTATCATCCGCAAACAACAACTGATTTACCTCCCGTTCATGGTCATTCTCGTCTACGAGTTTCAATCCTCGTCCCAGCACTCGAGCATTGACCTCTCTCACCACTCCATCAACAAACAAGTTAAACAACCACGGCGACATCGCACATCCCTGTCTCAGCCCCACTCTCACTGGAAACCAATCGCTCACTTCATTTCCTATCCTAACACATGCTTTAATACCTTTGTAGAAACTTTTCACTGCTTGCAACAACCTTCCACCAACTCCATATAACCTCATCACATTCCACATTGCTTCCCTATCAACTCTATCATACGCTTTCTCCAGATCCATAAACGCAACATACACCTCCTTACCTTTTGCTAAATAATTCTTGCATATCTGCCTAACTGTAAAAATCTGATTCATACAACCCTACCTCTTCTAAAACCACCCTGTACTTCTAAGATTGCATTCTCTGTTTTATTCTTAATCCTATTAATCAGTACTGTACCATACACTTTTCCAACTACACTCAACAAACTAATACCCCTTGAATTACAACACTCATGCACATCTCCCTTACCCTTATATAGTGGTACAATACATGCATAAACCCAATCTACTGGTACCATTGACAACACAAAACACATATTAAACAATCTCACCAACCATTCAAGTACAGTCACACCCCCCTCCTTCAACATCTCAGCTCTCACACCATCCATACCAGATGCTTTTCCTACTCTCGTTTCATCTAGTGCTCTCTTCACTTCCTCTACTGTAATCTCTCTCTCATTCTCATCTCTCATCACTGGGACCTCAACACCTGCAACAGCAATTATATCTGCCTCCCTATTATCCTCAACATTCAGTAAACTTTCAAAATATTCCGCCCATCTTTTCCTTGCCTCCTCTCCTTTTAACTACCTTCCATTTCCATCTTTCACTGTCTCTTCAATTCTTGAGCCAGCCTTCCTTACTCTCTTCACTTATTTCCAAAACTTCTTCTTATTCTCTTCATATGAATGACCTAATCCCTGACCCCACCTCAGTTCAGCTGCCCGCTTTGCCTCACGTACCTTGCGCTTTACTTCCGCATTTTTCTCTTTATATTTTTCATACTTCTCTATACTATTACTCTGCAGCCATTCTTCAAAAGCCCTCTTTTTCTCTTCCACTTTTACCTTCACGCCTTCATTCCACTATTCACTGCCCTTCCTCATGCTGCCTCCAAAACCTTCTTTCCACACACATCACTTGCAATCCCAATAAAATTTTCTTTTACTAACTTCCACTCCTCCTCTAAATTGCCAGTTTCTCTTACTTTCACTTCGTCATATATCATTTTCAACCTTTCCTGATATTTACTTTTTACCCCTGGTTTTATTAGCTCTTCAACCCTCACTAGGTCTCTTTTACATCCACCTACTCTGTTCCCCCACTCTTTTGCTACAAATAATTTTCCTTCCACCAAAAAATGATCAGACATACTGTTAGCCATACCCCTAGATACGTGCACGTCTTTCAATCTTCCAAACATTCTTTTAGTTATCAAAACATAATCCATTAATGCCCTTTCTACTACTCTTCCATTTGTCACTCTTACCCATGTATACTTGATTTTATCTTTTTTTTGAAAAAGATAGAACTTATCACCATCTCTTGCTCAACACACATATCTACCAGTCTCTCACCACTCTCATTTTCACCTGGTACGCCATACTTCCCAATGACACCTTCTACCTCTCCAGCGCCCACTCTAGCATTTAAGTCACCCATGACAACTACATAATTCCTTCTACCCAGTCCTTCTACACATCTAGTTAATTAATTCCAGAACTCATTCCGCTCTTCACTTTTCTCACTACCTGGCCCATACGCACTGACAAACGACCAACATTCCCTACCCAACCTAACCCTTACCCACATTAACCTAGATGATATCTCCTTCCATTCCACTACTTTACCTGTCATCTATTCACTCAGCAATAAAGCCACACCCTCTCTCGCTCTTCCTCTTTCAATCCCAGACACTCTACCAGACATTTCACCAAAAATCACTTCACCCTTCCCTTTTATCTTTGTCTCACACAAGGCCAATACATCCATCCTTCTATTCCTAAACATACTTCCAATCTCACATCTTTTACTATCTATCGTATTAGATCCGCGCACATTCAAACACCCCAAAACTAGAGTGCGGGGAGCAGTCACTCTTCCCCCAGCTCCACCTCTTTGATGTCTCACAGGATTATAATACAGGAGAGGGGGTTCCCAGCCCCTCGTTCCGTCCCTTTTAGTCGCCTCTTATGACATGCAGGGATAACGTTGGCGCTATTCTAATTATTTTTATGCCCCCGTGGAATTTATATATATATATATATATATATATATATATATATATATATACATATATATGTATAATATATATATATATATATATATATATATATATATATATATATATATAATTATATATGTATATATATACATATATATATGCAGTATATATATATATATATATATATATATATATATATATATATATATATATATATATATATATATATATGTAATATATGTATATATATATATATATATATATATATATATATATATATATATATATCATATATACATTATTACTTGGAAAAGCAGTATGCTATAAGCCCAAGGGCTCCAACAGGGAAAATAGCCGAGTGAGGAAAGGAAATAAAGAAAAACTACAAGAGAAGTTTAAGAACAATAACAACATTAAAATAAATCTTTCATTTATAAGCTATGAAAACTTGAAAATAACAATGGGATAAAAACATCAAAATAAAGCGAGGAAGAGAAACAAGATAGAATAGTGTGTCAGATTGTACCCTTAGGCAAGAGTTCTCTAACCCAAGACAGTGGAAGACTATGGTGCAGAGGGTATGGCACTACCCAAGACTAGAGGACTATGGTTTGATTTTGGAGTGTCCTTCTCCTAGAAGAGCTGCTTACCATAGCTAGAGTTTCTTCTACCCTCATCAAGAAGAAAGTAGCTAATGAACAATTACAGTGCCGTAGTTAACCTCTTAAGAAGAAGAATTGTTTGGTAATTTCAGTGTGGCCAAGTGTACGAGGAAAGAGGAGAATATGTGAAGAATAGGCCAGACTATTCTGTATATGTGTCGGCAAAGATTAAATGAGCCTTAACAAGAGAGAAGGATCCAATGTAGTACTGTCTGGCCAGTCAAAGGACCCAGTAACTCTCTGCAGGTAGTATCTCGATGGGTGGCTGGTGCTTTGGCCAACTACTATCTGTATATATATATATATATATATATATATATATATATATATATATATATATATATATATATATATATATATATATATTTACACACACACAAACACACACACACAAACACACACACATATATATATGTATATATATATATATATATATATATATATATATATATATATATATATATATATATATATATATATGTATATATATATGTATGTATATATATGTGTGTACATATATATAAATAGATTAAATTAATATATATATATATATATATATATATATATATATATATATATATATATATGTATATATATATACACATATATATATATATATATATATATATATATATATATATATATATATATATATATATATATATATATATATTACTAGCTAAGTTACAACCCTAGTTGGAAAAGCGAGTTGCTATAAGCCCAAGGGTTCCATCAGGGAAAAATAGCCCAGTGAGGAAAAGAAATAAGGAAATAAAGAAACGATGAAAAATAAAAAATAAATATTTCAAATACAGAAACAACATCAAAATAGATATTTGATTTCTAAACTACAAAAAGACTTATGTCAGCCTGTTCAACATAAAAACATTTGCTCCAAGTTTGAACTTTTGAAGTTCCACCGATTCAACTACCCGGATAGGAAGATCATTCCACAACTTGGTCACAGCTGGAATGAAATTTCTAGAATATTGTGTAGTATTCAGCCTCATGATGGAAAAGGCCTTACTATTAGAATCAACTGCATTCCTGATATTACAAACAGGATGGAACTGTCAATCCTAGTTGGAAAAGCAGGATACTACATAGTCACTTTAAAACTCTCTCTCTCTCTCTCTCTCTCTCTCTCTCTCTCTCTCTCTCTCTCTCTCTCTCTCTCTCTCTCTCTCTCTCTCTCTCTGTATATATATATATATATATATATATATATATATATATATATATATATATATAATATATATATATATATATATATATATATATGTGTGTGTGTGTGTGTGTGTGTGTGTGTGTGTGTGTGTGTGTGAGTGTGTGTGTTTCTATATGTATGTATGTATGTATGTATGTATATGTATTGCCAGGCACGGTTTTTATCACACACACACACCACACACACACACATATATATATATATATATATATATATACATATATATATACGGTATATATATATTTATATATATACATACACACATAAATATATATATATATATATATATATATATATATATATATATATATATATATATATATATATATATATATATATATATAAACGAGAGAGAGAGAGAGAGAGAGAGAGAGAGAGAGAGAGAGAGAGAGAGGAGAGAGAGAGAGTTTCAAAGTGACCCTGTAGTAAGAGATGAAGACAGCATGTCACTTGTTTTCCGATAATAATGAATAGATCTGGTTTACTGCTGAAGATAATGGAATTAAGAAAAAAAAAAATCAGATACTAAATTTGAAATGGCATCATCCTTATTGCTGATTGCTGATCGCTAACACCCAACCTTTATTAAAAGAAAATTGGTAGATAAACTATAATTCTTCAAGTTGTTTTAAACTTTTCACTTAGATATCAGGAAATCTCTCTCTCTCTCTCTCTCTCTCTCTCTCTCTCTCTCTCTCTCTCTCTCTCTCTCTCTCTCTCTCTCTCATTGTATAAAACACCAGTTGCTACATCAAATCCAGCTGTTAGTTTCCAGGGCTTTTATGTTTTATTAAAGAGCCTGGTGTGGTTCATTCACATCTGCTGGAAACGGATTTTCGAATATTCTTGTTTTTTTTTTTTTTTTTTTTTTTCATTCTTTTCTCTTCTTCCTCTTGACATATTTGAACCCGATGTAATACCTAAGAAATGTTTCTGGGAATTGAGGATTTCATCCTTTCTATAATAACGAGGTTCAGGTTCAGGTTCAGGTCGAAGCTTCTCCTTTGCATCGGCTCCTCTTGTGTCTTTTAGTTTTGTGTGTTCCTTATTTTCACTAGTGTTTTCTCTTTTCACCCACATTTGTTGTAGTACACTTTTCTTATTCGCAATATTTTCTTCACAACAAAAAAAAAAAAGGAATTTTCCAACTGTTTGTGCACCATCTTCGTATAGTTGTTGGAGCTCAATTGCTTTTATTCTTATATCACTATACTGTGGACAATATAAGATGAAGTGGTTAGCATTTTCTTCTACATCACAGAATACACAGTTTATATTTCCACCTTGGTGTCTGTTTTTTTTTTTTATATATATTCAAGCCCAATGTGTTTCTTCTTGCTCTGAATAATAAAATTAACGAAAAAGTATTATCATATACTTCCTCCTCCTTGATTTCACTTTTCCAGTTTTTATACAAAATTAGGTATTTGCATGGCATCGTGTATGGTCAGGCGGAGTCTATCCCCTACAGTTTCCTGTTCAATAATGTCCTCAAATAGTGTACTCGCTAGATGCGGAGCTGTTGATAACCTTGTCCTAAAGGGTACACTGTTATGGCAGACTAACATAACGTAAATGACACGTATACCTGTATTGACAAAAGACATAAACAACCTACTGGTCATCAGAAATAAAAGTTGCTATAATAAACAAATTTTTCTTCTTCTTCTTCTTCTTCTTCTTCTTCTTCTTCTTCTTCTTCTTCTTCTTCTTCTTCTTCCTCAGGACGGGAGCATTTTGACAAAATGTGATAGCCCCCCAACGAATCCTCAAGAATAGACTGACGCAATTAGTTTTGAGTTTTCATCGGGATGAATTTGGAAATCCTCATGTTTCGTTCTCTGCATTTTTGGTGGGTTTGAATCCAACACATCTCACGAAAGGCCATATTTCAAAACGTCTCTCTGACTGAATTCAGTAATCTCCCAGGTTGAATACTGCTATTGAATGTAGCTTTGAAATGATCAAAGTCCACCCATCGTAAAAGTTAGCACCTAGAACATAAGGTCATGTTAGTTCAAGTGGGTTGATTGGCAGTATCTTGCTCCTTATTCTATTACTTACTTACTTAAAGAGATGTTTTCCTGGTCCTATCACACATGGAAATTCTTTGCACTACTAGATCTATAAGATCTGTTTATCGCATACATTTTTAAGTATTTGAAGTATCATACAGCGTATTCTATGTTACCTGTCAAATCAAATTGACAATATCGAAGCACTTTAAAACAAGAGTCTATAGCTTCTTCTGGAAAGTATTAACATTTTCAGTTTTTGGATGTCTAGTAGGAGCTTGTTATAATTGGGG
>NC_090734.1:15636669-15644169 GCF_036898095.1 Palaemon carinicauda
AAAGGACCAAATAACTCTCTAGTAGTAGTATCTTAACGGGAGGCTGGTGCCTTGGCCAACCTACTACCTACCTATGATATATATATATATATATATATATATATTTCTACATGTGTAACAACAAATACATCCGTTTCTAGTCCAGGACAAAGGCTTCAGACATGTCCAGTTTTCATTACCACACTGGCCACTGCTGATTGATTATGGTGGGATACTTTTGTCTGATTACTTACATCAAACCATCCTAGTATTGGCGGTCCTGATTAGTACAATTTGCTGATCATGACTATACTCAAACCCTTTCACAACGTTAAGGTATCCCAACACTCATTTGTGTGTGTTTGTGTATATATATATATATATATACATATATATATATATATATATACATATATATATGTATATATACATATACATATATATATATATATATATACATATATATATATATATATATCTATATATATACATATATATATATATACATATATATATATATATATATATATAGATAGATATATATATATATGCTGACACAAATAAAGCAAGACACTGTACACCACTAAGCTACGAGTATTTCCTTTAACATCTCAATGATTTCACAATTCTATAGATATTCACAACCGCTAATAAGGTTATTTTATCTTGGGCAAATTTCACGAGTCCTTCGATGGTTATTAATTTTCAATTATGACCGCTATAGTAGTCAGCAGTTTAGGCTGACGGTAATGACGGTCTGAGAAGGGCAACTCTGTCACTCCAAGATCAGCACACCGATGAACTTGCAATTTCAAAAGAAGAGAAACTTGACTCAGGATAAGTACACAGTTTAAAAAATCATAATCTTAATAGGAAATTCTCTGTAAAAATATACTGTTCTCAGCCGTATTTCAGTAAAATACAGGCGACCGTAATTTTTACACTTTGTTATTATCTTTTACGGGTTGGTGACCGTAATATCACTCCTCTATGTCAATATATCTGTTTTTAAAACGGCGAATTTCAAGTAACATTTAATCCAGGATTTTTACCGTTTTTACGACAAATTTTTAACAGTGTAATTGACTCTCGAGTTTCTAACTTCCAAGCAGTCACCGATTTAAGAAATGTTACTCAGCCTTATCACTGACCAACCTAGTTCAAGGAGGGCTGAGGCAGGACAAGCTTGGGTAAGGTACGAACCACCCGGCTTATCATTATTATTATTACTTGCTAAGCTACAACCCTAGTTGGAAAAGCAGGATGCTATAAGCCACGGGGCTCCAACAGGGAAAATAGCCAGTGAGGAAAGGATACATGTAAAGATAAAATTCTTAAGAAGAATAAACTTAAAATAAATATCTCCTAGATAAACTAAAAAAACTTTAACGAAACAAGAGGAGGAGAAACAAAACAGAACAGCGTGCCCGAGTGTGCCTTCAAGCAAGAGAACTAACCCAAGACAGTGGAAGACCATGGTACAGAGGCTACGATACTACCCAAGACTAGAGAACAATGGTTTGATTTTGAAGTGTCCTCTTAGAAGAGCTGCTTACCATGGCTAAAGAGTCTCTTCTACCCTTAACATGAGGAAAGTAGCCACTGAACAATTACGGTGCAGTAGTTAACCCCTTGGGTGAAGAAGAATTGTTAGGTAATATCAGTATTGTCAGGTGTATAGGGACAGAGGAGAAGATGTAAATAATAAGCCAGACTATTCGGTGTGTGTGTAGGCAAGGGGAAAATGAACCTCCGTAGATTACGGTTACGCTAAAATTACTCAGTACAGTGAGTCTTTCCTCGATTTTGTTACCTAACTTTGGAATGATGTAGCCGTCGGAATTGCTGGTTTCTAAGATTCTTAAAAAACATTTATATTTCTTTAAGGTTTACGCCATCCTCCTTGGCTTTCCCATAATTAATTTGTGCTTGCAATTGGTTTATTTACTTATTTTCTTTCCTCATTGGGGTATATTTTCCATGTTGGAGCCCTTGGGCTTATAGCTTCCCGCTTTTCCAAATTATTGTAGCTTAGCTAATAATAATAATAATAATAATAATAATAATAATAATAATAATAATAATAATAATGATGATGACGATGATAATAATAACAAAAAAATTAATAATAATAGTAATAATAATAATAATAATGATGATGATAATAATAACAAAAAAATTAATAATAATAGTAATAATAATAATAATAATAATAATAATAATAATAATAATAATAATAATAATAATAATAATAATAATGATGATAATAATAATAACAACAACAACAACAATAATAATAATAATAATAATAATAATAATAATAATAATAATAATAATAATAATGATAATAATAATAATAATAAAATCTAGGGAAAATGAACCGACAAGCTACGGAGAGAGAAGAACAAAAGAACAATGTCAAGTCCCATATCACTGACCTTCTAGAATGATCTCTGGCAAAGCGTAAGGAAAACATTTGATTAAACTAAAATACACAATATCAAACCCTTAATAAAGATCCTGGCATTCTAAATCATTTATAATGATTTCATGAAGTTAACGGACAAACTGAGAAACATTACTGGCCATCAATGTAACCTGAGAATCATTACCTTAGTTAAACGAGTGCCTCTACGGTCATCGTTTCGTGATTGTTTTTATGGAAAGAAGTTGAAGTTACGAAAATATATTGGATCGTGTTACAAACTTGGTCCTGAGTCGCAATCTGTCCCGGGGGAAGAAGAATTTTCCATTTTCTCCCTTCTCGTATAATAATGGTAACTAACCTTTGTGACCGGGACACAGATACAGTTGGGAACATTTTTTTTTTTTCGAAAAGGCTTTCCGTCTGCCATTATGGCTATTCATGTTTCCTGATGTCTTTGATTGTGTTATTATGAAAATGTAGAAGTATGCATACACATACGCACATAATATATATATATATATATATATACGTACATATATATATACATATATATATATATATATATATTTCTATTCTGTATATATATATATATATATATATGTATATATGTGTGTGTGCATATATATGTGTATACACACATACACACACACACACACATATATATATATATATATACTTATATACATATACATATACACACATATATATACATATATATACACACACATATATATACACTATATATATATATATATATATGTGTGTGTGTGTGTATGTATGTATGTATATAGGAGGACGCACACGCAGATATATAGAAAAGTACAGTAACATCTGAAGTTCCAAAAGGTAGTGTTCTCAGCCATTACCTTTCGTATTGCATATGCATGATTATGTAGTTTGACCTTGAAAATAAGTTTGTTGCATATGCAAGTGATTCTACTGTCTGTGTATCAATTCAATTTCCTAAATGTTGACATATGGTTGCAATCCCTTGGCATAGATCTAGCTTAGCAAATAATAATAATAATAATAATAATAATAATAATAATAATAATAATAATAATAATAATAATAATAATAATAATAATAAAATTATTACATGGTGCTAATTATGGGGCATGAAGATGACCTTAACAAAACTTGAAGTATGTTTATAAGTAGGTAAAGGACACTGGGTCTTTGATGTCCATTTTTTTCTTTTGACAATGCTTCTTGAATTATAGACAGTCAATTTGAGATTCATGATTGATTCTTGCTTTCAAACTTAATTATAAAAAAACTCATCCAGTCCGATTCTTCTGCGATTAAAAAAAAAGGCATATTTCAAAAAGTCTTAAGATTTAATGATTAATCAATCCTGAGAAAATATTTTGATTCTTTTATTCTAACATGTTTACAATCGTTTTCCTGTCTTGTCTTCAGCTGCTGACTCTCATTTGAATTTTGTTTCACAAAAAAAAAAAAAATAAAAAATAAAAAATGTTCTGTCTATCAGATTCCTTATCCTTGATCTGGATGTTAATTTCAATCTCTGACACCATTGTGAAGTTAGCTTTTTATGTAGGTTACACAAGATATTTCAAAATTCTGACCATCCATTGCACTCAGAGTTTCCCAGACTGTACCATTCGGTATGTTGTACGAGATATGCCTTTAATTCTAACAGTCAGGCCTTCTCCGTCGTGATGCTCAATACTACACAGTATTCTAGAAGTTTTATTCCTTCAATGACCAGATTGTGGAATGATATTCCTCATTGGGAAGTTGAATCGGTGAAAATTAAGAAGTGGAAACTGGTTGTAAACGTCATATTTTTTCATTATTTTTTTTGCTGGTGAACACATTAAAATAAGTCTCCTTTATCATTTCATATATTACTTATCTAACAAAGACTTTTACCGATCTTTATATATTTTTATCTATATATTTCGATAACGTTTATATATTTCTATATATCTTGAAAAAGTTAATGTAATTTTGTATATAGTTTATTTGTTACTTCTCTATTTTCTTTCCTTGCTAGGATGCTTTCCTTTTTGGAGACCTTGGGCTTGTAACATTTTGGTTTTTCATTTAGGGTTGTAGCTTGTCTAGTAAAAATAATGATGATGATGATAATGATAAAAATAATAATGTCATTAACAATAGCATATATACATATATAAATATGTATGTATGTATGTATGTATGTATGTATGTATGTATGTATATATATATATATATATATATATACTATATATAGATGATTTTGATATGTCATATACAACATTTCGAAAATAAAATTTCCATTACTTAAATGAAACACGCACAGTACCACAATTCGTCCATTTCCCCTTTGCACTCGTTATGGGCTCTATAAAACCCACTCACAAAGATATTTATTACATAACGGAAATAAACTTAAGATAAGATAAGACAAGATAAGATAACCCCTTGCACTTTACTCAATAAAGTTAGTCGTGGCAGAGATTCATACTTTATGAAGCAATTGCGAGTACTGAACGCGTTTCCACGCTAGAACGTTCGGATATTATTGTTTTTAATTTGGATTTAACGATTCTTGATATTTTGATATTAGAAGCTCGCACCAATTAACCCTCACCTCGGAGGGTTCGTTAATTTTAACCTGGTTAGATAAAAAACTTTATTAGCTTGGCTTCGGTAATTTTGTTTTGTTGAGAGAGAGAGAGAGAGAGAGAGAGAGAGAGAGAGAGAGAGAGAGAGGCTCACCAGTTTATTGTTTCTTAAATGATATGATCTGTTCGAATGTTTTTTTATTCATTTAGCTGTGGAAAAATATTCAACGGAAAAGAATTACGAAAAGGTATGATAAAAATAAAATGAAAAAGATCAACACAGATAACTTAAAACAAAGAAAAAAATCAGCAAAAAATAATATACAGTATAATAACTAAGGGAAGAAATTCTACGGGAGTTTCTATTCATGTTTCATTATCAAACTCTTCAAAATATGGTATTTAAGAAGTGTTATATCAACACGGATAACTTGAAACAAAGAAAACAAAAATATCAACGAAAAAGTGAAAAAGAAGAGAATTAATAGGCTAATAGTAGTAATCTAAGTTAATAAAATCTACGGGAATTTACATCCATGTTTCACTATCAAACTTCTATGATATTCAAGAAATATTATCGACATGTACAGTATACTTTCGACCTCTAAATTAAGAGCATATAACTATGAATTGATTTATAGCTAATGTTTATGAAGAGAGAGAGAGAGAGAGAGAGAGAGAGAGAGAGAGAGAGAGAGAGAGAATATATCTTTACCTGGTAACAAAATTACATCGAAATAAACCTCAGCGGTAATTTAGAATAACTGCGAAGAATAAAGAGTGAACAACCAACTAGCGAGAGAGAGAGAGAGAGAGAGAGAGAGAGAGAGAGAGTACGGAAAAGTGCTTTTCTATATATTTTGGGCGTCTGCCTAGAAGAGACCATTAAGCAAGTTGCAGGAGGAAAGGTGTGAGTGTGTGTGTGTGACGGTTCGGGCCATATTCGGGCAGGTGGCGAGGCTGGCGTTAATTGCAGAAGGCATTTGCCTTGATCATGCAACATTTATTCGGGCTCGTCCGTCTCTCTCTTTCCCCCGCCGCCGCGAATTGAAGTGGCCTCGTTAAAATCATGCGCAAACACTCATTAAACATCGTAAATTCTACGGACGGAAGAGCGCAGCTCTACGGGGAAACAGTAAGCATCCTACTTATGGTAGAGCAACGTCGTTTCTGCGCGGTCTCTGGGCTGTGGGTGGAGCGTCAGCTGAAGTGGGCGGCGCTATTGGACGTTTGTGGGTGGAATCGGGTGGGGTTTTCAGAAGGAGTGCGGGGGGGAGGGGAGGGACTAAGGATATTCCAACTACTAAGGTATCAGGGAGGAGCTTAGAGCTGGATAAGCTTATGATGGATACTCCGTTGGGGAGGGGATAGGATTAGGGGTTAGATAGGAAGGGGGAGGTAGAGGGAGGGGGTGTGATATCCTCCTGGGCACCTGGAATCCAATACCAGGATTTGTACGGAGGGAATCCAAAGCAGACGTGTATGGA
Source organism: Palaemon carinicauda (assembly GCF_036898095.1). Lineage (NCBI taxonomy): Eukaryota > Metazoa > Arthropoda > Malacostraca > Decapoda > Palaemonidae > Palaemon > Palaemon carinicauda. Next base: position 15,643,140 of record NC_090734.1, read on the forward strand.
TCTGGTGTCTGACAGGTAATGGGTCTAAGAAGGGATTAATATTTAATGCAAGATTGAAGACTTTATTTTCTATGGGTCGAATTTTACGTCTCTATGGGCAGATCAGTGGCATTCGTTTACCGCTGGAAAAAATAACTTTCATATATGAGATAAAAAATTAATGAGAAAAAAGATTCTTATTTGACTATATAAAAATAAGTTCGTTCTGATTTTATCTCATTGATGCCATTTGGAGATATTCTCGATAATATAAGGACTGTGATAAAAAAAATAGTTTGTCTGTCGCGATTATTTTGGCAAAACCATTTCTGCGATCTTTTACTTAAAAAGTTGTTCTGTGTGAATGTCATAACAATATGAATAATAGAGATCACTATGCTTTTGAGAGAGAGAGAGAGAGAGAGAGAGAGAGAGAGAGAGAGAGAGAGAAGTACTGTAACAGAGATGGGTACTATCAACTAAAAATTTTACTTTTGCAGAAAGTAAGCATTACTGCAAATAAAAAGCATTATCACAAATAAGGAAAAAGCCATGGGAAATAAGCAAGTAATAGTTCAACATATAATAGTTCTACCTTGGATCCCTTTCTGGTTACGGCTCATTTATCTTTTGCCTACAAATACACCGAATAGTGTGACCTATTCTTAACATGCTATTGTTTGCGACCTGTCAAAAATGACTGCTAAGTATTTTAATAGATATGCATATTCGCACCCCCTCACCAGGGTATGACTACTCCCCCTCCCCTTACCTGAGAGACGGGGAGAGACCGAGTAGTTAGGCTATAAGTCTGGAAATGTCACTGAATGTGACCAGAATAAAAGTAGACTAGTGACGACCCAATATATATATATACATATATATATATATGTATATATATATATATATATATATATTCCTATTTATATATATACATATATATATATATATATACATATATATATATGTATATATATATATATATATATATTCCTATTTATATATATACATATATATATATATATATATATCCAGACGCTTGCTCCTTATT
>NC_090734.1:15649169-15654169 GCF_036898095.1 Palaemon carinicauda
ACACGGAACCTTTGACCCTTGGAAGGAAGGAAAAAATAACCCGGAACCTTTGACCTTTGGGAAGAAGGAAAGGATAACACGGTACCTTTGACCTTTGGGAAAAAGATAAAGACAACATGGAACCTTTGACCTTTGGGAATAAGAAAAAGATAACACGGAACCTTTGACCTTTGGGAATAAGAAAAAGATAACACGGAGCCTTTGACCTTTGGGAATAAGAAAAAGATAACACGGAACCTTTGACCCTTGGAAGGAAGGAAAAAATAACCCGGAACCTTTGACCTTTAGGAAGAAGGAAAGGATAACACGGAACCTTTGACCTTTGGGAATAAAAAAAAGATAACACGGAACCTTTGACCTTTGGGAATAAGAAAAAGATAACACGGAACCTTTGACCCTTGGAAGGAAGGAAAAAATAACCCGGAACCTTTGACCTTTAGGAAGAAGGAAAGGATAACACGGTACCTTTGACCTTTGGGAAGAAGATAAAGATAACATGGAACTTTTGACCTTTGGGAATAAGAAAAAGATAACACGGAACCTTTGACCTTTGGGAATAAGAAAAAGATGACACGGAGCCTTTGACCTTTGGGAGGAAGGAAAAAATAACACGGAACCTTTGACCTTTAGGAAGAAGAAAAAGATAACACGGAACCTTTGACCTTTGAGAAGAAGATAAAGATAACATGGAACCTTTGACCTTTGGGAATAAGAAAAAGATAACACGGAACCTTTGACCCTTGGAAGGAAGGAAAAAATAACCCGGAACTTTTGACCTTTAGGAAGAAGGAAAGGATAACACGGAACCTTTGACCTTTAGGAAGAAGGAAAGGATAACACGGAACCTTTGACTTTTGGGAATAAGGAAAAGATAACACGGAATCTTAACCTTTGGAAAGAAGAAAAAGATGACATGGAACCGTTGGAAAGAAAAAAAGATAACATGGATTCTTTGACCTTTGGAAAGGAGACAAAGAACACGGAACCTTTGATATTTGGAAAGAAGAAAAAGCAAACGTGGAACTTTTGGCTTTGGGGAGAAAAAAATTATACAGAACCTTTGAAACGAAGAAAAAGATAACATAGGACTTTTGTCATTTGGAAAGAAGAAATAGATGACATGGAACCTTTGGAAATAAAGATAACACAGAACCTTTGACCTTTGGAAAGAAGAAAAAGATGACATGGAACCTTTGGAAAGAAGAAAAAGATAATATGAAACTATTGGCTTTGGAAATAAAAATATAACACAGGACCTTTGGAAAGAAGAAAAAGATGACACGAAACCTTTGACCTTTGGAAAGAAGAAAAAAAAATAAGATAGAAACTTTGATCTTTGAAAAGAAGAAGATAACACGGAACCTTTATAATCATGTCCAAAATCAGGTAAATTAAGAGGACAGGTATGTTGATGCAAAGCGTTGGTAGATTACATTAGGCAGGTCATAAAATTGATATAGGAGTTTAAAAGTTAGAAAAATAAGTTACTACAAATGATGACAAGGAACTATCCCAAATAATTTCAAACGTGTAAAGTTATATAAGTAAAGATTATAACTTATAATGCTATTGTATTTACAGAAAAAATAAAACACTCAAATATCTGAGTATAAGCAAAGAAGGTTTGCAACTGTTTTTTGTTGATAGAGTGCCTAAAAATGTGTTTTGCGGAGTGGGCAGTTGGGAGCTGTGTGTGATACTGCCACATACATCCATGTGATAAATGTAATGGAGGGTGACAATTTAAACTAGTGGGTTCTTTAAAATCTTGTATAATAAAGATAAACGGACATAAATGTGACAAGCAGGGGGGAACAGGCCTATGCTTGTCGATACAGTGACCACTGAACAATGACTGACTACTATATGCACATGGCGGAAAGAAAAGCAGTGTTGACACATATAATTACATTGTTGCCACGATGCATAATGAAAAAGTGGTCTTACAGTATATGTAATGGGAAAAGATAATGGAAATAAATATCCTTATTCTACAAAATAATAATAAAGCAAATGTACATTAATGTTCATAAACTGTACGTAATGTAAATAATATACAGCATAATATTAGATATCTATACAGGAGCCAGGTACCATATGAAGACTAAACTCGAAAATGCCTCCACATAGGTAGATACAGAACAAAAGGTAGGTAGTAAGTTGGCCAGGTCACCAACCACCCGTTGAGATACTACCGCTAGAGAGTTATTAGATCCTTTGACTGGACAGACAGTACTACATTGGATCCTTCTCTCTAGTTACTGCTCATTTTTCCCTTTGTCTACACATACACTGAATATTCTGGCCTATTCTTTCCACATCCTCCTCTGTCCTCATACCCCTGACGACAATGAAATTAACAAACCATTCTTCTTCACTCAAGGGGTTAACTACTGCATTGTATTTGTTCTGTGGCCACTTTCCTCTTGGTAAGGGTAGAAGAGACTCTTTAGCTATGATAAGCAGCTCTTCTAGGAGAAGGATAATCCAAAATCACACCATTCTTCTCTAGTCTTGAGTAGTACCATAGCCTCTACCATGGTCTTCCAATGTGTTGGAGTAGAGTTCTTTTGGTTGAGGGTACACTCCTGCATACTTTTCTTTCATATTTTCCTTCCCATCGTTTTTTGACGTTGTTATAGTTTATTCATGAGAGATATTTCAATGTTATTGTTCTTAAAATACTTTATATTGTTCCTTATTACCTTTGTAGTTTATCTATTAACTTATTTCCTTTCCTCACTGGGCTATTTTTTTCCCTATTGGAGCCCTTAAGCTTATAGCATCCTACTTTTCCAACTACAGTTGTAACTTAGCATGTAATAATAATAATAATAATAATAATAATAATAATAATAATAATGAAAACGACTTGACCAGGAGAGCTGAAAGCTAAAAGACAGTTCTAGAAAGCTACTGGATACAGTAATAAAAATAGAAGAAATTGATAAAACTTCAAATCTGGAGGCGAGAAGACAAAAGATAAAAGAGAGTGCGGATGAATAAAAGCTTGAAAGTGAGAAGACAGGGCTGGAAACAGACTGAGAGAAAGGAGGAAGATTTTGTAATGGAAAGTCTGAACTGGAAATAGACAAAGAATAGGAAGATTTGACAGTTGGAGGATAGGGATGGAAAGAAAATAAGTAAAGGGAAGAAAGGCCTTATTAAAGGTGAGGACATAAGAGCCGATAGAGACTGGGAGAGTAGAAAACCTTAAAGTTGAAGTCCTATGAATGGAGGGAGACTGAAAATAGCGAGAGAGAGAGAGAGAGAGAGAGAGAGAGAGAGAGAGAGAGAGAGAGAGAGAGAGAGAGAGAGACGTGTAGCGTTAAATAGGCGATTGGAGTGTAGAGAGTAATGATAGGAAAGGTTAGAATGGAATATTGGAGAAAGACCGAAAAAATAGATCTAACGAAAAAAATTGTGAGAAAGATCTAATAATGGGAAGGATTGATGATTGATGGAGTCATAGAAGCAATTCTGAAAAGTGCGAAAGTTTTCCGATAAAAGGAGGAGTACTGATCAAAGACAGGTGAGTCTAGAGTTGTAGATTTCCGTAGAGTAGATGAAGGAAAGACGAAGTAAAGCTTGAGAAAACAGAGATGAGAATGCTAAGGTGAATTACGGGAATATCTCTGTTTGAAAGATTATAAAATGAAATGAGATGAATGGCAGGCGTAGTAAAGATTACAGAGGTGTCACGACTGAGATAGTGTGGTCACGTATTGAGAACGGATGGTGGGGAGGGAGTGAGGAGGGCTTAGGAGAAACCTGTTATGTGGGTAAGATCAAAAGGGAGGCAGAGAGTTAGATGGTGAGATAGGGTGAAGGATGATATGGAGAGAAGAGGTTTGGTGGAAGAGGATGCCTTTGCTCGAAGGCATTGGAGAGGGCGCATCAGGCAACCGACCCCTTAAAGATTTTAAAGGTCGCTCATGAATGGCAGAGGCAAGGGACAGTGACATTGCCCTAGCAATCAGAACAATGCCCTAGAGACTGGCCATATATTATATGATCAGCGCCCAAACCTCCTTTCCACCCAAGCTAGGACAAGGGAGGGCCAGGCAGTGGCTGCTGATGACTCAGCAGATAGACTTATAGGCTTCCCCAAACCCCCCATTCTTAGGTCACAAGGATGGTAAGGTTGCAGACACTAATGGCACTAACGAGTCTGAGCGGGACTCGAACCCCCGACTGGCAAACACCAGGCAGAGACGTTACCAATCAGGCAACCGACCCCTTAATGTAGGGATAGCGGTGGGCAAGAAGAGATGTGGGAAGAGGTCGTCTACCTGGTGATACGGGATTGCCTGTTTAGTCAGGCTCATTTGGGTTCGCGTGTTACATTGAATAGGTGATGGAAGGTCACCAGATGGTCAGGTAGGGGAAGGAATGACTGGAAATTAAGTGTTCGTATACGTAACCTTTTTAAATGTGTAATTAATTGAAATTTGGAATTAATTGAAATTTGAAATTTTCAATTATTGAAATTTGTCACTAATTGGAATTAGCAATTGTCTGAAATTTGTAAATAATTGAAATTTGATATCAAACAGAAATAATTTTTAAAATTTTAATTACATTGAAATTTGTAATGACTGAAATTTTTTATCAATTGGAATTAGTGATAGATTAAAGTTTGTGAACAATTGAAATTCGTGATTTATTGAATTTAATAATGAGTGAAAATTTGTAATTAACTGAATTTTGATATATGAAATTTGTAACTAATTAAAATTTATTATTATTTGAAATTTTGAATTAATTGAAATCTATTACCTATCCCTCCTTTGTCCTAGCTTGGGTGAAGAAGGGGCTTGGGCGCTGATCATATGTATATTTGGTCAGTCTATCGGCATTGTCCTGTTCGATAGGGCAGTGTTACTGTCCCTTGCCTCTGCCATTCATGAGTGGATGTTAAACCTTTAAACATGAGGAGTTTCCACTGAGGGGATTCTTAATCCAGGAAAAGCATTGTATTTTGAAGTAAGATCTGTTAG
>NC_090734.1:15669169-15679169 GCF_036898095.1 Palaemon carinicauda
CCGTTAAGGGAAAGGTTTACGGTACTGTAATCTATTTGCTCTTGAAAATCCACTCTCCCCTACCCCTCCAACCTCCTCCCTCTCCTTCCCACCTCCTCCCTCTCCGCCTTCCACCTCCTCCCTTTCCAATCTTCTTTTATCTACTTGTTCATAGCATCCTTTCTTTCTAGTTATTTTTCACCTTTCTCAATTGGAGATCACTAGTTTTCCTCTTCTTCTTCTTCTTCTTCTTGTCTCGTCCGTTCTCTGTTTCTCTTTCCTCCTCCTCCTCTTCCTCCTCCTCCTCCTCCTCTTCTTCTTCGTCTCCTTTTTCTTCTTTTTTCGTTGGCCACCGCAGAAAAAACATTCTTTGTCTTCCTATTTCTTCTCTTCTCCCTATCTATATCCTCCTCAATGTCCTCCTTCTCTTCTTCTTCTTCTTCTTCTTCTTCTTCTTCTTCTTTTTTCATAGGCCACCTCAAATGAAATATTCTTTCAGTCTTCCCATTTTTTCTCTTCTCCCTTTCTTAATCCTCTTCTTCTTCTTCTTCTTCTCTTTCATCTTCTTCTTCTGTTTTCATAGGCCACCTCACATGAAATATTCTTTCCGGTCATCTTCCATCTTGTTTCCTCAGAGAAACCAGCCTCCCTTCTCCTCCATCTCCCCCTCCTCCTCCCTCCCTCCTCCTCTTTCTCCCTCATCCCCCTCCTCCTCTTCCTCCACCCTATCTCCACATTTTATCCTACGGCGCTTAAGGCAGTTAATTTATGGCCTAAGGAGCCTTACCTCTAATGTGGTTTATGAAGTAATGTTCTGTTATCAAAATTATTTTCCCATTTTAAAAGTATCTGAATCATTTTGGGGAAATGAGTTTTGCTGATTTTTTTTATAGATTTTTGTTTATTCATAATCATAAGGAAAATGAAAATAAATTGATATTAAAAGTAATATAGAAATAATTTGAAAAGTATTTATGAGTTAATTTGGTCATTCAAATATTCTCAATTGATATTAAAAAGTAATATAAAAATGATTGCAAAAGAATGTGTGAGCTAATTTGGTAATTTACATATTCACAATTACATATAAACACTTAAATATAAAGATAAATGAAATATTTAAGAAAATGTGTAGAAATCACGAAAGCTGACACGTGATGAGCATAAAATATGTATTATGGACACGAAAGTATTTTCACTTTTCCTTTCGTTACTATAATACATGCAAGAAAATAACACAGACGACTCCATCCAACATTGCTTGAAAACTTTCGTAAAAAGTTATTTTCAGTCATTTTTGTGTGTTAATTCATTATCATCATCATCATCATCTCCTCCTACGCCTATTGACGCAAAATGCCTCGGTTACATTTCGCAGTCGTCTCTATCTTGAGCTTTTAAATCAATACTTCTCCATTCATCATCTCCTACTTCACGCTTCATAGTCTTTAGCCATGTAGGCCTGGGTCGTTCAACTCTTCTGGTACTTTGTGGAGCCCAGTTGAAAGTTTGGTGAACTAATCTCTCTTGGGAGTGCGAAGAGCATGCCCAAACCATCTCCATCTACCCCTCACCATGATCTCATCCACATATGGCACTTGAGTAATCTCTCTTATAGTTTAATTCCCAATATTCTTCTGAGGGCTTTGTTCTCAAATCTACAAAATCTATTGGATATTGTTCCATTGTCACACCATGACTTATTTACATACAGTAACACCGATCTTACTAAACTGATAAATAGCCTGATCTGTGTTTTAATTACAGTCGATAGCAGTTTACCAACTCCAGATATGACATTACTTTTAATTGCTCAATCATAAAAAGTTTTCTTTTTAATTTATACAAAATTTAATTTTCCAATTCTGCACTTCCCACGTGATGTAGAATATTATATTCGAGGTTTCAGACAACATTCTGCAAGTGGCTCTAATTAAAAACATATTTCATATACAATTTTGTAGTTGATATCAGACACCATTTTCAAAATCAAATGATGTGCAATTGAAAGCCTTCAATATCTTGTTAATAATGTAGGATATTCCGTCCTATCGGCTAAAGGATATAATTTAGTCAATTTGCAATCCCGTGTGGATGGACGGTTGATGAGAGTAAAGGATGAATATCAGTTCAAATTAAGGAAATTGACCGGAAGATCAAAGTTATGTCTAAAATAGTTAATGTAAGTTTAAAACTCAAAGTGCCAGAACGTGGCAGGATTATTATAGGATGGAGAACTTTTTGTAAACGAAAAGAGATTATGGCATGTAAAATGTCATTTTATCTAGAGAGAAAACTATCTAATCAGATGGCCCGACCAGCAATAACTTATTTGTATGCATCAGAAACTTGGAGCCTCACTAAAGCCTTAGAACATGAGCTAGTTATAACTCAAAGAGCTATGGAAAGGGTAATGATGGGAATAACACCAAGAGAGAGAGAGAGAGAGAGAGAGAGAGAGAGAGAGAGAGAGAGAGAGAGAGAGAGAGAGAGAGAGAGAGAGAGAGAGAGAGCAATATTGATATGAGAGAAAACTAAAGTGCAGGATATTCTAACAACATGCAAGAAAATCAAATAGACATGGGGTGGATAAATAATGAGAATGGCAGGTAATAGATGGAGCTCAAGAGTAACAGAATGGGTCCCTAGAGACTGCTAACGAAGCAAGGGTAGGAAGAGAAGACGAGGATTGACGAGTTAAGAAAATTTGCAAGTATAGACTGCCATGGAAAGAACATAAACAGACACGAGTGGAAGGACATGAAACTTCTGTCATACGGTGGACTAGTTATGGCTGCTGCTGATATGATATAGCCTATATTGAGAGAGAGAGAGAGAGAGAGAGAGAGAGAGAGAGAGAGAGAGAGAGAGAGAGAGAGAGAGAGAGAGCTGCAGGGGGAACTACCCACTACTTCTTGAAATGTGATCCTGAATTTCGTAACGCTGTTCATAACAATAGTGATGACTAAGTTATGTTGCAATGGGGTACTTACGTGATAGGTACATACGTGATAGGTACCACGTGATCACCTGCTACAAGTGTCAAAGGTATGAACATTTTGAAAAAGATTGCAAGTTCAAGACTGATGATAAAGTAAGAAATGTTCAGGAAATCACCCCACCAAGATGAAATGTATTACAGTATAAAATGCACTAAGCTGAACAAACCAGATAATATTATAATAAATTTAAGAAATTGCAAAGTTTACGAATTGAAATTGAAGAGATTAATACAAAATACAGACCATGGATACTCAAGATGTCATAAATATCGGCTATGTAAATATTCAATCTTTTATAAGATAATTCAAATTCGAGAATTGATAGATGAAAATTATTTAATTTAAGATGAAACTGAAGAATTACTTGGTCTCAAAGTGCTTCGATAATTGGGATTTGACAATAAACACCAGTTGTGCAGTGTGATATGCAAATTACCTAAGAATGTAGGCCTATAAGATAACGAGCGTGAAGGACCTGTAGAGTAGGGTTCTCCTGCGTGATAGGATCAGGAAAGCATTCCTTCTAGGAGTACACCCCAAAATCAAACCATCATTCTCTAGTCTTGGGTAGTGCCATAGCTTTTGTACCATGTCTTCCACTGTCTTGGGTTAGAGTTCTCTTGCTTGAGGGTACACTCGGGCACGCTGTTCTGTCTTGTTTCTCTTCCTCTTGTTTTGTTTAAATTTTTCTTACAGTTTAGATAGATATTAATTTTAATGTTACTTTCCTAAAAAAAAAAATATTTTTTCTTGTTTCCTTTCCTCACTGGGCTATTTTCCCTGTTGGAGCCACTGGGCTTTTAGCATCCTGCTTTTCCAACTGGGGATATAGCTTAGCAAGTAATAATAACAATAATGGTAATAAAGTAAAGTAACGTTTGATGCTGTCTCTTCCATCATCAACGATGACCTATTGAAGTTTAGAGAGAGAGAGAGAGAGAGAGAGAGAGAGAGAGAGAGAGAGAGAGAGAGAGAGAGAGAGATTTCTCACCGGACGTCGATCACGTGACCAGAATTGTTTATACCGCCAATTTGGAAAGCGGGAGTTTCTAAATTCTGTTGACTTGTGTTATTGTGTTTCGACTTTCGACGCAAAGTGAACGGTACTTTACCGTTTTTTCGAGTGATTAATTACTTAGAACACGCAAATTAGCGACTGAAGGATCTTAATATGTCGTAATTTTCTTGAATTACCTCGTGAGATAGGCACATTTGGATATCGAAAATTTCAAGAACCGATTCTAAAGTGTTAGACTGAAGCTGACGTGAGTTGCCTATGCCTAATATGTTTCACCGTAATTCAGAAATCTCATTTCTCATAGCATTGCAAGAATGGGAAACTTTAGATGCGTATCAATACTTTTAAGAAGGACATGGGACTATAATCCAGCAAAGAGGACTCCCTAAATTTTGATGTCCAAGGTAAGCAAATTGAAGTGGCTTATTCCTCCTTTCTGTTGTTCATGTTTCTAGGCCTATATTGCTTATGGGTAACGAGTGGATGATAGTGATTTTGTTATTTTATTTTTAATTGAAGACAAATAGATGTATTTACCGTAGAATTCTGAAAAAGTAGTCTTCATTGAATTTTAGGGCTTTCTAAGCATTACTAAGTTCATAGGGTCAGGCATTTTAACATTTTCTTTCAACGATTTTAGCTATTTCTACAAAAATCAGGAAACATTTTGGGTTATATTCATACACTATTTTTTTTTCCAGATACATGAGCCGCATATTTTCCAGAATTTTTATTTATATAATGCATACTTTATGATTCTTGTAGTAATTCACTTGCCTTTGAGTTGTGAAAATGAGGGGGCGTTGGGATTTATTTGGGTATTATTGTAGTTACGGTCGGGGAAACCTTTCCCCATAAAACCAAGTTTTCCTTACAGAAAAACGCCCCTTTCCTTCGAATAATTATACTTATTTTTGTCGCAAATAAAAACTTAATGTAATATATATATATATATATATATATATATATATATATATATATATATATATATATATATATATATATATATATATATATACATCCGTTGATAATGTGGGACCCCCAGTCGGAATGCATGGTTTTGTGTGTGGAAAATAAAGTTTTACCCTTTTTTTTTTATTTCATCATCTTAAGAAATCAATAGTATCCAAGGTATGGGGCAGTTTCATTTCAAGATTATTTAAGGCATATTTTTATCCATGTAACTGGCCTAGTAAACGGCAGAGCTTAATGTTCACCTTAACCCAACCTAGGAAGCTGTCATATCCCCTTCACCAAACCCTCACTGACCAAAACTGACATAAGATACTGTATTTGCACTCTATGCTCGTCAATTTATGTACTCATAATGTTATACATACAATTCTTTTAGCACACGACATTGAGACATCTCTTCTGTATCAATTGGTTTAATCTGTAATGGCACTTTACAGTAGCTTATGTGCTGTTATATCATGTCCTTTTGACTATTCTTTTCTGGTTTACTGTACTGTTCAATAGCGTTTGTTCCTATGTGTGTTAATGACACAAATACTTGTGGAATGGCTTCGTCGTAATGCCTCCAAGTGGTTACTTGCTTGTCTTGTAACTAAGCCATTCATCAATCATGTATTTATTCATGCTTTTGACAAACCTGCAAAACTAACGAAATTGTTTTCATGAAGTCAGTATTTTAACATTTTTTAGTGACACTGTATTTTCTAAAACTGATAAAATTTTTTTTTTCTTTTGCAGAAGAAAGTGGTATTAATATCATGAAATTTAATTAGTTAATTGTTACATCAATCCATATCTGACAATGAGGAGGAACTCCTGTAGGATTAGGTAGAATCCAGATTCCTAGCTATGATTAGGTTAGGTTACTCACTCTCTTGAAAATTAGAAAAAAAAAAAACACATTTCACCAGGCTTAGGAGTATTTGTCTGTATGAATACAGCATACTGTACTTTACGTAGGTAATTTAGAATCTTTAGAAAGGAAGATTCAAAAATTAGGATATAAAAGGCAAAGGTAAAAGGCACCAGACTTGAGTTACACAGCAAAAAATAAAAGATGGCTTGTGTATGTAACCTGCCAAAAGCAAGGATAATAATAAATAAGATCAAAATTGGGAAAACATAACAATGGTAATCTTAAGGATATATTTCAACCTAACCTACTCTAGGGTTGTAGCATTTAACCTGATTTAGTGGAGGGGTTTTGCTGTCTTACGAACTTCCGCTGACTCTAAAATGATTCATGTAACACTTCCAGCTATATATTTGTATGGAACCATTCACGACCTAACCTAACTTACGTCACCATGACCCTCTTTTGTCTTCACAATGATTTTTCCTAATAGTGAGGCCAATGGTATTTAGTAGTATGTTATAACCAATGATATTTTGTGATATGATAAGTGAGGAAAGTTGTTGTATATTACGAACAGTGACAGTCTTTGAGGATTAACGGGCAGATTGTATTTGTATGAATTTGCTATGAACTGGAGTGTGAATATATGTACCCCATCCATTGGAAGTATTATTTAAGCCAGTGTTAAGAGATTTTTTTTTCTTTTTTTTTAACAAAAGATTGTTGTTTTCCTGTGTGTTTTGATATCACATCGTAGTTCAATCAAAAATTACGTTAAAGATTAGTGATAATTATCTGCACCAACTGAGTTTTAAAGGTATCTCATGATTGGCAAAGGCAAGGGACAGTGGCAATGCCCTAGAAACTGGCCATATATACATATGCTCATTGCCTAAGCAACTTCTTCATCCAAGCTAGTTATAGGAAGTGCTAGTCAATGACTGCTGATGTCTCAGCAGTTAGACCTATAGGCTCCCACAAACCCGCCCCACTGCTTAACTCACAAGGATGGTGAAGTTGCAGACACTATAAGAGACTATTGTGCTTGAGCGGGTCTTGAACCCTAGTCCAGCAGATTGCTAGGCAGGGACGTTTTCAATAGGGGATGGGTTTTACATACTGATTTGAACTTATCATTTTCTCTTATCTAGGCTAACTCTATGCGATTTTTATTTTATGTCCTTAACTTGACTTATATTAATTATAACTTTTTGAGACTATTAATCGTATTGAGTACTCAAAAGTAAATTGTGTTCTTTTTATAACATTTTGTCATTGGAATATTTCTGAAGGGGCGAATTTTATCATGTTAAAATTTTGAAGTAAAAGAGAAAATGATTTGTTTTTCTCAATTGTCTGTGAATATAATGGTTAGAATTATGATAGGTGACACAGAGGAGTGGAAATCGTAATTGCAGTGTGAGGAGTCAGAGAAAAGGTGAAATCAGGAGGATGAGAGAGAGAGAGAGAGAGAGAGAGAGAGAGAGAGAGAGAGAGACTATTACTAAGTACATTCGGTAATCTCCGGGATGTATGAAGTGGCAGAGGATTTTGACCTTAATAACGAATAGTGGTGTGGATAATAATGCCAAGACAAGTATAAAAAAAGCCATTTCAACGACAACGGGGATCATGTCTTTTTCTCTCTTCAATCCGCCTCTCTCTCAACACCCCTCCCCCATGAAGGCCTGTAGATCTCTCTGCATCCTTTCAGATAGTTTCCACAATTAATTGTATCACTCGTTCGGAGGTGGAGATGTGGGAGGAAGATATAGGAATGAGTCTCGAATTATCGGCCAGGAAAAGAGGATATACAGCAAGAGTAGGCCTATGTTGGAAAGCGGCGGAATGATAAGGGTAGGATTTCATGGAAAGCTGTGTGCGCCTATAGGCATTTGTTGAATGGGTTTAAAGGAAAAGGGCTAAAGGGAAATAAACAGAAAACGAAAGGGAATAATAGAGGAGAAATTGAGTAACTATAGTCTATAATGGTAGTTTGCTTTGGCGTGTGGCAGTCAGCGCGGGAAAGAATGGAAGTAGTCTTACATGAAACGCTGTGTGTAAATAGGAATTTGGCGATTTTTAAAGAAAAAAAGGTAATAAGAGAAGTAAAGAGAAAACGAGAGAGAATAATAGAGAGAAATATAGGACCCTAGTCTACAACGGTGGTTTGTTTTGAGTGTGGCATGCAGCGCGGGAAAGATGGAAGTAGGCCTACATGAAAAGATGTGTTAATAGTAATTTGGCAAATGATTTTAAAGGGGAAAAGTGGTATAAAGAGAAATAAACAGTAAACAAAAGGACAGAAAGAGAGACGAAGCAAAGTAGCTATTGTCTCAAGTGTGGTTTGTTTTGGGGCATGGCAGTCAGCTCGAAAAAAAGATGGAAGTAGGCCTACATAAAAAAAAAATTGTGCATATATAGGCATTTGGCGAATGGGTTTAAAGGAATAAAAAGGCTAAAGAGAAATTAAGAGCAAACGAAAGGTAATACAGAAAGACAAAGTAGAAGAAACTGGTCAATAAGTGTGGTTTGGTTTCGCGCGGGAAAGACGTAAGAGAGAGAGAGAGAGAGAGAGAGAGAGAGAGAGAGAGAGAGAGAGAGAGAGAGAGCGTAGCGTGAGTATTAAATCCAGGTGTGAGACCCAGTTATAAATGAGGCAGATCTCACCGGCTGCGTTTAATTGGTCATACTTAGCTAATATATTATCACATAACAGCCATCTTCCGGATGGTAGCTTTCTCCTGGCGAAGCGGAGGTGAGTGAGAGAGGGAAGGAGAGGGGCCAGAGGATAGATGAACCTTGCTACCGAAGAAGGCGTTGAAGAGGGAGGTGAACTTGTGGTGTGTGGTTTTAATTATTTTATTTAGTCAATTACTTTGCTTGCAATAATCATTCTTGCTTAGCAAGTTCATGATCTGTTTTTGGTAACGATAGTATTAATAACTGATTTGCTATGTCAGTAAAATAAGTCAAACTAAGTTTATTATCTATGTTAAAGAAATTTTACGCTAAAATTTTGATATGAACGACTCGCCATGTTAAACGTATATTATAGCTTATTATTGCGAGACGATATTTATTACCGTTATTTAGTAACCTTATTTATTATTTATTTGTTAAGTTAATCTTTAATTGGGTTTCATGTCGCCATTTCTGTTACGGTTTGCTATGAATTATTTCTTAATAGGATTTCTGTGTTCCAGTAAGATTACTCATTGTACATAGGAATTAATTGCTATGCTGTTAGATGTCACTTTAGCGGTGCACTGTAGGCATTAATTAAGGCCTTTATAGCGTCCCTTCGGTTCCCAGCTTTATCCACTTCGTAGGTTTCAGCTTTATCGTCATTGCCACTTCCTTCTGTCTTGCTGTCCAACTTTTCAACTTCAGCTTGATAGTGAGCTGCGGCAGTTTCCACCAGCTGCACTCCGGCGTTGAATGTCCTCCCCGGCCCCACCATCAAGTATAAATGTCCAAAATCGTGGATTCACATTCTTTCTCGACACTTAATGTTAGACTGATTTAAAAATGGACATCTTTACTTGACACTAATTGCTAAACTATTTAAAGGATGCATAATTTTACTTGATATTAATATCTAGACTGATTTAAAATGCGCATCATTATTGGGCACTAATTGCTAACTTGATTTAATAAATGCATATATTTACTTAACACTAATTACTGGATTGATTTGAAAAATATAAAACTTTCTTTGACACTAGTTGCTAGACTGATTTTGGAGATATAATTATTTAAGTTGTTGGTTGGACTGACTTGCTATGTTACTCTGTGATATGCAAAACTTTCGGTTTTAAGCACTAACGACTTTGCAAGGTTTACTCAGAAATTTGAAGATTAAATGTAATATGCAATACTAGGGTTACGTAACCCGTCAAAATGACGTTTAATATTTAGATATGCACACACAAATTCAACACTTCCCACCCATCCCCCTTTCCTAACTACAACCCGCTGGTTCGGCAATTTGTGGAAGATTGTGATTTCCGAGTGTACCTCTCGGGGTATAGTCTATACTCCCTCAGACCAGGGTATGACGATTTCTCTCCCCCCTGCCGCTCGGTAGGACATGTATATATATATATATATATATATATATATATATATATATTTATATATATATACATATATTTATATATATATACA
>NC_090734.1:15684169-15696669 GCF_036898095.1 Palaemon carinicauda
ATTATTAGTAGTAGTAGTAGCTCTTTTCCCTATTGGGGCCCCTGGGCTTATAGCATCCTGCATTTCCAAATAGGGTTGTAGCTTAGCAAGTAATAATAGTATTAGTAGTAGTAGTAGTAGTAGTAGTTGATATTATTATCATAGTAGTAGTTATTATTATTATTATTATTATTATTATTATTATTATTATTATTATTATTATCTAAGCTACAACCCTATTTGGAAAACCAAGTTGCTGTAAGCCCAAGGACTCCATATCACGAGATTTAATTAATTTTATTAATTTATTTTTATCTTTTTAATCCCTTCTTATATGGCATTTAGATGTTATGTTTGAAAGTTATGTGACTGGTTTTAGAAGTTAAAATGATACCAAATGTTGTGAGAGTACGGGTATGGCTGATTAATGGCCTTTGATGCCCAGTGCTTGGATTAAAGCCTAGATTTTATATTCAATTCGATTCTAACGAAGAAAATATCCCTCTGAGGAAACGAAATAAGAAAATTAATAAACTACATGAAGTAACGAACAATAAGAAACTGGAGTTCCTGAAAGTATTGAGTTACATGATTTAGAATTTGATAAAATTAATTTGCAATTCTTTCCTCGAAGACTAAGGGAACTTTTGTATGGTCTAACTGTCACAAGACAATTTTTTGCCATTCTGAAATGGGAAACTTAATTTCCATTTTTTTCTTTGAAATAGGATACTGTGAATTGGAGTTTCAGAAAGTATTGAGTTCCATGATTTAAAATTTGATGAAAATTAATTTGCAATTCTTTCCTCGAAGAACAAAGGAACTTATGTATGGTCTAACGCAAGACAATTTTTTGCTATTCTGAAATGGGAAACAATTTCCATTTTTTTTTTTTTGAAATAGGAAACTGTAAATTAGAACTTTAGAAAGTATTCAGTTACATGATTTAGAATTGGATAAAAAACGATTAGTAATTCTTTCCTCGAAGACTAAAGGAACTTTTATGTGGTGTACCGCAAGGCTTTTATTTTTTTTTTAAATGGGAAACTTAATTTCCAATTTTTCATTTGAAATCGGAAACTGTGAATTACTATTAGACGCAGGTCGATGAATCCCACGTTTTCATTCCGGGTTCTTTAAGGATTAGCCCCATTTCTTAGGCGGTGTCTTCTTTTCCTCTTAGATATTCTTATCCCCTAATTTCCTGATTGAGGGGAACCCAAAGGGAAAATACCCATTAGGCCCATTTTGAAGGGGGGGGGGGGAACTGACCCCTGAGACACTTCGTAAGTAGAAGATTATATCATGTGATTTTTGGTCATGCTAAACATAGGTTGATTTGGTTTTGGTTGTTGTTGTTTTCTGGTGTTCTTGGCTGTGTTTTGTTCTTCCATCTCTCTCTCTCTCTCTCTCTCTCTCTCTCTCTCTCTCTCTCTCTCTCTCTCTCTCTCTCTCTCACACACACACACACACACACACACACACACACACACACACAATTCGAGTACCCTCAGGCATTTTCCAGACACTAAATGTCCAAACTTCCTGTGGAATCTAATTACTCATCTGATAACCGTGATCGGCAAAAACTGAGAGAGAGAGAGAGAGAGAGAGAGAGAGAGAGAGAGAGAGAGAGAGAGAGAGAGAGAGAGAGAGAGAAAGGTTAGACCTTTGCCTACCTTATTTTATCCTTCGTTGTGGATTACGTGTCTTCCGAGGTTATAGTCACAAGTCCCTAATTCAATTTCGACTGTAGCTTGTTATATTGTGAGTCATAGCCGTGTAAACTAGATTCCTAATGGCTGATGCACATTTGTCATCGTGCCCCGAGGTCGTGCATTGCCTGTTGACCATGGGAACGTACAGTAGAAATCATTACTTCCTTAGTACAAAGATTGCGGTAAGATGACTGACGCCAGAGGGTGACTGCAGACTTTTGAATCCGTCTGTACATGCCAGCTACATCTGGCTTTCATTGTCGGTCACCCGTCCAAGACCTGACGAAATAAATTTTTGTGTGAGGTGTTTAGTTGGAACAACATCGAAATGATGAATGCAAATGCCTGGTAATCATCATTATTATTATTATTATTATTATTATTATTATTATTATTGTTGTTGTTGTTGTTACTACTAGGTGAGCCTCACCCCTAGTTGGATAAGGAGGATGCTCTAAGCTCAAGGGCTCCAACAGGGAAAATACCCCAGTAAGGAAGGAAAAGAAGGAAACAGATAGAATAGTGTAGCTCAGTGTAACTTCAGGCAAGGGAACCCTATTCCAAGACAGTGGAAGACCATGGTACAGAGGCTATGGCTCTACCCAAGACTAGAGAATAATGGTTTGATTTTGGAGTGTCCTCCTAAAAGAGCTGCTCACCATAGCTAAAAAGTCTCTTCTACCCTTACCAAGAAGAAAGTAGCCTCTGAACAATTACAATACTTTAGTTAACCCTTTAAGTGAATTCATATTTGTAATGGTTGATCATGAACTGAAACAGCGGGGTTTACAAGGTGATTTCGTTTTACGATTTTCTATTCCATTTATTACTCATCGCTGATAATATTGATAATAAAATATTATCAGTTAAGCTCATAACGGCTCGTTTTCTCTGATTGTAGTTTCCTTTTACATTGATGATTGCAGTTTTGCTCTCTCTTATCTAAGCTCATTTTTTTTCTTAGGTAATGATTTCTATTAACCTTCTTATCAGTTAATGTTCATACTGTGTTTTCTTGGTTTTAATATCCTAAATTGTCATTTTAGAGAACCTCTTAAAGGTATAAGGGTTGCTCATGAATGGCAGAGGCAAGGGACGGTGACATTGCCCTAGCTAGCAGGATAATGCCTTAGAGACTGACCATATAGACATAAGATCAGCGCCTATGTCCCCTGTCCACACAAGCTAGGACCAGGGAGAGCTAGGTAATGGCTGTTGGTGACTCAGTAAGTAGATCTATAGGCTCCCCAAAACCCCGCATCCGTAGCTCACAAGGATGGAGAGGTTGTAGACACTAAAAAAAAAAAAACTACCGAGTTAGAGCAGGAATCGAACCCCATTCTGGGGAACACAAAACAGGAACGCTTCCTGTAGGCCACAACAACCGAGTTTCATGTTTGTTAGAAGCTGATTATACAGCTTTCATTATATACTCTCAGTTTAGTTACCCCCTTAGCCATGTATAATATTATTATCATCGTCATTAATTGCTGCCATTATCACTTGATGCATAGTTAGAGCATGAAGAAGAAATTGGCCGGATTCACCGAGAAAGATGGAGAAAAATATCCTGATAGAAATAATTGCTTTCACATTTGACAAAACAAATCCCTTCCAAGAGGGTATCATCATCACTGAGAGAGAGAGAGAGAGAGAGAGAGAGAGAGAGAGAGAGAGAGAGAGAGAGAGGTTTGGATGTCTTGAAGACTTTTTAGTCCATCCGCGGAGACTCCATTTACTCTTGGGTAAAGCGAATTGGTTTTAGAGTTTTTTTTTAATTGAATTCGTTTACAGTGTTACTGTTCACTACATCCGATGGAAATCTGTTCTATGTGTTTATTTTTTTGTATTTATAGAAATTTCCACATTGAGTGGTGTATCTTTTCAATTCCAGTTTGTATTCGTTACCTTTGTACTGGTTCATGGTAAGAGTGAATAGATTATTGTAATCTACCTTTGCTATTCTATTAAGCATTTTGAATGCCTCTATTAACTGTCCCCTTAGTCGTTGAGTTTGTAGATCAAATAATTTCAAACGTTCCATCCTCCGTCTATATCCAAATTGTCTCAGGTTGGAACTAGTTTGGTGGCCCTAGCTTGTACTGCTTCCAGTCTATCTATATCCTTCTGAATACTTGAAATCCAGAAATGGACTTCGTATTCTAGACGTGGTCTTAATAGTGATGTGTATAACTGTAGTACAGTGTCTTTGTTTCTGTATTTGAATTGTCTCTATGTAACCTATTAGTGTTTTGCTTTCTTTTCAGCTTTTATGCCCTCATTGGTTAACTTCAAATCGTTGCTAATAATAATACCGAGATCTTTCTTCTGGTCTACACTTTCCATTTCATCACCCAGAGAGAGAGAGAGAGAGAGAGAGAGAGAGAGAGAGAGAGAGAGAGAGAGAGAGACCTCAATCACAATATAAATCTTAAATTAGTTATTTTTTAAACGGCATCACTTATCCTCTCTCATATTCATTGTTCTTTTATTTCCAGTGGAGTACCCCTCACTTTAATGGGTTCCCACGACCTCATGCAGTTCATCTCCATCAACCGCATCCACGTCTCTTATCCGTTGCGGCTTCACTTCTATTTAAAGCAAAGTGCTTGGAAGAGGCATTACTTTCTAGCTGGGCTGAAACGTGAGGGCTGTCTGACTTCCTCTGTCTCTCCGTCAGGGTAGTGCCACCCAGCCTCCTGGGGCCCTTGGGTTTCAAACCCACCCCCACTTTAAATAACCCACAGGACCAAACGCCAAGAAGCCTGCAAGACTGACGTGAAGCCCCTGGGAGGGCATAACTCTGACCATTCCGGCGGTCCTTAAACTCCTCTGTAACTTTTCTTTTGTCTCTCCGACGTCGGCATAAAACGCCTACAAAAGCAGCCTTGGGAAGCCGCCCGTTTTAAATAGCTCGCCATGATGGACAACCGGCACGTACAGATTCCTGTAAATAATAGAAACAGGGCTTGGTCTCTGGAATGGAGTGGCCGGGGGGGTGGGGGGGGGGGAGTGTGAGGGGTGTTGGCCCTGTTGAGACATAGGGAGGGATAGACGGAGAAGGTGACCTGAGGTAGTAAAGGCCAGTATCGCAATTAGAGATATTGAGGGAGACTTAGTGACTACGGCTAGATCGAGTTAGGTGTCTCTGGGGATACATAGAGACGACTCTCTCTCTCTCTCTCTCTCTCTCTCTCTCTCTCTCTCTCTCTGCTTGTTTCGTGTATCCGTCTTCATCTCTGCTCATGAGATCTGTTCTGTCGCAACGCCTCGTTTGTTTCATCTAAAAATAGAGGCCGTTGGCAGAGGCAATTTGATGCCTAAATCTCGGCCAGGCCTGATTCAAGAGAAAACGATGAAGGGAATGCAGTGGTGCCATATCTCGAATAACGTCACATACCATCTAACCACAAAGAGAGATTGTGGCTAGATGGTAATACCTGTCACTGAATCCACAGTTTCTTTGGCCAGAGTTCGATTCCTTGGACGACCAGAAGATATCATAAAGTTGATTTCCTCTTGGGTCTTTGATCCCGAGGTAGAAAGAATCCCGACGTTAAGAGGTATATATGGCTTATATAAATATATATGAAAACTCGTATAAGCGTGCAAATCATTATTATTATTATTATTATTATTATTATTATTATTATATATATATATATATATATATATATATATATATATATATATGTATGTGTGTATATATATACTGTACATATGTATATATGAATATGCATATATATATATATATATATATATATATATATATATATATATATATATGTGTGTGTATATATATATATATATATATATATATATATATATATATATATATATTTATTTATTCATTTATTTATCGATAAACCTCCTGTCGTTACTATGTTTATTTTTATTTCTGTTGGTACTGGACTCAGGTAGCCTAATGAGGTCCACCGTCAATGGCGTTTGTAAATTATTCAGACGAGGTCACTCAGATCAGCTGGTATGCTAATCACCCATGTGACCGAGGGTGAAGTCTTTGGTCGGTTATTATATAAAAAGGCAAAATAAAACAAAATACAACATTTTATTTAGTCCGGAGTTATTCTCAGTTGGCCCTTTTTCTAGTTCAAGGAGAGTGTTAATGATATATTTTTATCAGTTGTTTTATTTCTCTTATTATATTTTCATTTTGTAATTCAAATGATGCATTTCTGTAAGAGTCGTATCCGTCTCTGTGCCTTATCTTTGTTACATCTGGTTGTTTTCTTTATTTTTCACACTCATAACTAGCATCAAGAGAAACAGAAAAAATGAAAAATTGTAGATGAAAGGAAAAAAAGGAAGAGTCATGATCAATATTTTAATCATGTCCTTTATTTCTGGTTATGCGTCTTATTTTGAAAGCCTTGAAATCCGATGGAAAATCAATTAATATAATGGTAAATTAGCTCTTGTCTCGAATCAAACGTCTTGTGAGTCGAGTGCCAACATTGTGAAGACTTTATACTTCTAGATTCGAGTCAAATCTATGAAGAGCTGGATTAATAAACGGTCATTATCTGTGTTGCTGAATGGCCTTCGTCATTATAATGTTAGTATAGAGATACTACCACTAGAGAGTTATGGGGTCCTTTGACTGGCCAGACTGTAGTACATTGGACCCCTTTCTCTGGTTACGGCCTATTTTCCTTTTGCCTACACATACACCAAATAGGCTGGCCTATTATTTCCACAATCTCCTCTGTCTTCATACAACTGACAACACTGAGATTACCAAACAATTCTTCTTCGCCTAGGGGGTTAACTACTACACTATAATTGCTCAGTAGCTGCTTTCCTTTTGGTAAGGGTAGAAGAGACCTTTTAGTTATGGCAAGCAGTTCTTCTTGGAGAAGGACACTCCAAAATCAAACCATTGTTTTTTTGGTCTTAGGTAGAGCCATAGCCTCCTTATCCTTTCACACTCTTGGGGTAGAGTTCTCTTGCTATGAGGTACACTCGGGCATGCTGTTCTATCTTATTTCTCTACCTCTGTTTTTTTTTTTTTTTTTTTTTTTTTTTTTTTTATATATAGTTTGTATATGAAGGATCTAATTTAATGTTGTTATTATTCTTGAAATATTTTATTTTGATTGTTTATTCTTCTCTTGTAGTTTATTTATTTCTTTGTTTCCTGTCCTCACTGAGGTTTTTTTCCCTGTTGGGTCCCTTGGGCGTATAGCATCTTGCTTTTCTAACTAAGGTTGTAGCTTAGCTTGTAATAAGGATAATAATAATAATGATGGAGATTTACCAGCCAAATGTTAATAACGAGGAGGCGTTACTAAAGGGTCTTCGCCATTATAGCAATTGAGATTTACCATTCCCTCTATAATAACGAAGAGACATTACTAATGGGTCGTCGTTATTATTAAAACGATGGAGATTTAACGGGCATTTGATAATAACGAAGAGGAGTTGTTAAAGTGACGGAAGATGTATCTGCCCTTTAATAATAATGACCAGGCGTTACTGAAGGGTATTAGTTATTATTAAAACGATGGAGATTTAAGAAGCATTTAATAATAACAGAGGGCGTTATTAAAGGGATGTAGGATTTACCAGCCCTTTAATAATAATGAACAGGCGTTATTAAAGGGTTTTAGTTGTTATTAAAGCGATAGAGATTTAAGAAGCATTTAATGATAACAAAGGGCGTTATTAGAAGGTCTTTGGTATTATTAAAGGGATGGAAGATTTACTAGCCCTTTAATAATAATGACCAGGTGTTACTGAAGGGTTTTAGTTATTATTAAAGCGATGTAGATTTAAGAAGCATTTAGTAATAACAAAGGGCGTTATTAAATGGTCTTCGTTATTATTAAAGGGATGGAAGATTTACTAGCCCTTTGATAATAATGACCAGGTGTTACAAAAGGTTTTAGTCATTATTAAAGCGATGGGGATGTACCAGTCCTTTAATAACATCGAAAGGGTGTTACCAATGGGTCATCTTAATGTATTTTAGGCCTCTAGCTAAATAGCCTACTCTGTCCAGACGCCTGGCCAATATGGCCCTGAATTTTGTAACCCAATACACATTATAGCCGAGGTTTTTTCCAATTATCTATGATTGAAGCATTCAGTGGATTAAAAAGTAAAACAATTAAAAGGGTTATATGAATAAAGATTATTTCCGGTAGATGAAAAACTCCAATAAGTTTGTACTTGAAAGCATTTAAAGTTCCAAACTCTGAGTACAGTAGATGATTACATGCAATAGCTTTGGACTGGTGTCCTTTTCCTAAGCAACTTTCAAAGGTTATGTCTGTCAGGGCTTATATTTTTATGCTACGCTGACCTTCCCGATTGAACGTTGCTTGGTGAGATTGCCGGGTGAAATAAGTGGAACAACGATAACAAATACAACAACAAAAAACAAATACAACAACAATAACAAATACAACGAGAGAGTATTCCTCGTTGAGAGTTGCATAATATTGACTGGAACTCGTTACCGTTTTCCAGCTTGTGTGAATGCATGCATAAGTGACCTTTGACCCTTGCAGGTCAGATATTGAAGGGTAAGTTTATTTGCGGATTTCCTATATATATATATATATATATATATATATGTATATATGTTATATATATATATATATACTTATAGCCTATATATATATATATATATATATATATATATATATATATATATATATATATATATATATATATATATGTATATATATATCACTTATCAGTCACAAAACTGCACGTGACATATATTAAAGGGTAAAATCCACAGGAAACAGGAAAGGAAAAGACCAGGTACCAAGCGCTTTCGTGTATTACGTACACTTCTTCAGGGTACAAAGTGAAATAGAAAATAAAATCATACAATAAAGAAACCTACCAAAACTGAAATAAAAGCCACAAACTAGCAAAGCATCATCAATATGCTAAAATAACAAACAGTCGTTAAAAATGAATAAACAATTGTAGTTTAAAATAAGATACTAGTAATATAACAATCGTTAAACTAAATGTTTACATTGTACTTCCTTACAATTTCATTAACAAGATGAGTGTCTAGTTTAAAAAGACCAGAACTGAGATTTAAAATTTGATTATTAAAATATTTAATAAAAGCAGATTCAATAATATTTCTTTTAACAAGATTTTTACAAAATAAAATCTCCGAGGAGTTTTCCCAGTCAATACAATGGTTAAAATCGTTCATGTGGACAAACAAGGCACTAGACATTTGTCCTGTCCTAACTGCATATCGATGTTGTTTAATTCGATTGTTAAGCAATTTTCCGATTAACAACCCTGTTAGGCCAATAATCAGTTCAGTTGGTAGTGTTTCTTATAAATTGTCGAAGTGGTTAGTGCAAGTCCTCATGCCTATTGTTGGAAATATATCCCAATCACATATAAAGAATAATACAGATTTTGTTAACAAGCTGCTTAGTGCTCGCATTGATTTTAACTTTGAAATGGTAAGTTTTGATGTAACGTCTTTATTTACGAAGGTTCCAGTTGACGATCTATTGACATTTTTATCCGAAGAATTAAGTAAGCATGTTTTACCATTATCTTATGACAAAATTATTGAATTGATAAAATTATGTGTTAAAGACTGTAAATTTGTTTTTAATGGAAAGTACTACCTACAAAAGTTTGGAATGGCAATGGGTAATCCCCTATCCCCAGTACTCAGTAACCTTTACATGGAATTTTTCGAAGTAAAACTGTTGCCAGCGATTTTGCCTAAAGGGGTTCTTTGGTTTCGTTATGTTGACGATATTTTTTGTGTTTGGCCTACATATGAGAATCTAAATATTTTTTTGGAAAAGTTAAATAGTTTAGTATACTCCATAAAATTCACTATTGAAGAAGAGAATCATTGTAAAATGCCATTTTTAGATGTTTTAGTGCATAGAAATGATAAAGGCTTTGTTTTTTATATTTACAGGAAACCTACTAATGTTTGCTCCCACATTCATTTTTATTCAAATCATCAAACTAGTGTAAAAGTTTCTGTTTTTTCAAGTATGTTTTTAAGGGCTTTAAGGATTTGCAGCCCCGAATTTACAGACGCAGAATTTCGTAGAATTAATGACATAGGAATTAAATTAAAATATCCTAAAGTTTTAATTGACAAGTCTTTACAGAAAGCTAGGCATATATTTTATTCCGACAAGAATAGGGAACCTTTTAAGAATGAGAATGTGCTGGCACTTCCATATAATGAAAACTTTGCTTATATAAAAGATTTATTGAAAATATTCAAAGTAAATTTAGTTTTTAAAAGTTCAGGAACGGTAAAGAATGTCTTAATAAATAATTCTCCAAGTTATAATAGTGGCTCTATTTACATAATTCCATGTACTGGGTGTGACAAAAAATATGTGGGTCAAACCGGAAAATTGCTTAACAATCGAATTAAACAACATCGATATGCAGTTAGGACAGGACAAATGTCTAGTGCCTTGTTTGTCCACATGAACGATTTTAACCATTGTATTGACTGGGAAAACTCCTCGGAGATTTTATTTTGTAAAAATCTTGTTAAAAGAAATATTATTGAATCTGCTTTTATTAAATATTTTAATAATCAAATTTTAAATCTCAGTTCTGGTCTTTTTAAACTAGACACTCATCTTGTTAATGAAATTGTAAGGAAGTACAATGTAAACATTTAGTTTAACGATTGTTATATTACTAGTATCTTATTTTAAACTACAATTGTTTATTCATTTTTAACGACTGTTTGTTATTTTAGCATATTGATGATGCTTTGCTAGTTTGTGGCTTTTATTTCAGTTTTGGTAGGTTTCTTTATTGTATGATTTTATTTTCTATTTCACTTTGTACCCTGAAGAAGTGTACGTAATACACGAAAGCGCTTGGTACCTGGTCTTTTCCTTTCCTGTTTCCTGTGGATTTTACCCTTTAATATATATATATATATATATATATATATATATATATATATATATATATATATATATATATATATATATATATATATATATATATACACGTGTGTATGTGTGAAGAATATATCAAATATAAAGCCGTCAAAAGTTTGTAATTTTTATCTTTGACGACCTTTGGCAAATTTCGCTAAAAATAGGGAGACATACACGAGGTAGATATAGATTATTTGTTTTTATTTGTAAATGTAACAAAGTAGAAAGTGCTAATTCATTGGTCTTTTGAAGTTGTAATTTACGTAGATAATGATAACAATAATGGTGATATGTCCGAATATTAAAGTTTATTATTAATTTATTACTAGTTTACCCGTACCTTCGAAACTGTTATAAGAGTGAGCAAAGTGGAAATAGTCTACTATAAGGACGTAATGTACTTTCTCGAAGTTGTGACGAAGGTACGTCCCTCAAGTCTATGCTATATTGCGGTACTTAATGGTATACAGGACGCCGTTTTTCTAGAGGATGTCCCTGGTCTGGTTTGGTTTATTATCTGTGATATTCACTTTAGCTGCTTAATTTGCTTGGGGGAACACATGGGATGGTAAAGAATTCCATATTCTACTAGAAGTCAGTGATAGGAAGTACTTGAATACACTGGTTAACTATCGAGTTCTCAATTTCCTTGTTATGTCTGAAATCGGAAAGACTTTGGCGGAAGAAGACGAGAGAATATACAATTAAGGAAAATACTTTTAAATATTATGGAATCTTAATAAGAAAACATGTCTGGAATATATTTTTTGATGATCGTACTTTTATTTTAGACTGGCTTAAGAGTAGGGGATTTTTATTAGTCTTTCAAAGAGACAATCGAGAAAAATACTTATTTTCTATAGCATTTATAGTAGTTATTTGGTTTAGTCTCTCTCTCTCTCTCTCTCTCTCTCACACACACACACACACACACACACACACACACACACACACACACACACGCACACAAAGAAAGAAAAGAGGATTCATGAGATAGACCCAAATTGCGAAATGATAAAATGTGTGAAAACTCAAAGAAGATAAAGGATAAGGAAGTGCAAAATAACTAGAAATAACAGTAAGGTATAAGAAAGTAAAATAGGAATGCAAGACAGACAATTGATGGACGAAAAAGAACACTTGCAAGATTAAACATTTGTAACTAGAGGAGCACTCAGTAAAGCGCAGACCTTCACCGCGGCAGATTATTTCTCGACCCTGACCTTGACCTTTGACCTTAACATGTATTAAATTGCGTGGATTATACACTCAAATATGAACCAAGTTTGAAGTCTGTGACAACTATGTCCAAACTTATGGCTGATTACGTGAATTCGACATTTTTTCTTGGCCTTTGAACTTGACCATTCAAAGTTTAATCATTACCAGCTTTTTTACATAAGTTACTCCCTGCCAGTTTCATTACTCTACGATTAAAATTGTGGCCAGACAAATGTTCACAAACAAACACACAAACAGGGGCGAAAACATAACCTACCAACTTCGTTGGCGGAGGTAAATATAAAATCTAATTGTTCAGAAAGTATGAGTTTCAAAATTATTAGAAAACGAAAGGAGAGAGGTCAAACGAATGGGCAAAATAATTGAAAAATTGTATAAAAAAATAAAAAGTAACAAGTCAAAAAATCATGCATTAAAGATAAATAAAAACAAAAAGGGGGAAAAGAAAGAGATATAAGATAAACTAATCCCAATGAAATGAATGAGAGGAATAATTATGAAATATTTTGATGCAACGGACGGCTCTCTTAAAGTACTCGATTAGCCTACCTGAAATGAGGGGCAGGTGTCCGGAGGGGGAACATCTGTAATACGTATTTAAGACCTTTAGGAGAGAGAG
>NC_090734.1:15701669-15711669 GCF_036898095.1 Palaemon carinicauda
TGGAGAATTTCCGATTAAAATTACGGTTTTTAAAGTATATATGATTATATTTTCGTGTCTACTTTATCTTCTCATGATTGTTTCTTTTATTCTTCCTTTGATCCTTTAATTTTTCTTTGTAATCTTTATTTAATCTCATTATTCCATTCTTTCGCTTACCCTTATTATTTTTGTATCTCTTCATCTAGTTTGAAGCTTTTATTATTATTATTATTATTATTATTATTATTATTATTATTATTACTTGCTAAGCTACAACCCTAGTTGAAAAAGCAGGATGCTATAAGCCCGAGGGCTCCAACAGAGAAATTCGCCCAGCGAGGAAAGAAAAGAAGAAAACTACAAGAGAAGTAATTAACAATTGAAATAAAATATTTCAAGAACAGTAACAACATTGAAATAAATTTTTCATATATAAACTATAAAAACCCTTTCCCGGCCTTCTGTTATTCAAAGTCATTCACCAATATCCGGGTAATTTTGTTTCTGCTTTTGGTAATAATCAAAGTATATTTCTTTTTTTATCCTTTCGTTTGAGTCTCCCCTTTCCGTTCAAACCCAATTATTTATCTCTCCTTTAGCTCTTCTATTCATCTACTTCGTAATCCCATTTTATAAATTTTGAATCATTTCTATTTAGGTATGGGTTTAACGTGCTGCTCATGAGGCGTCTGTGTGAAGTAGTTAATGTTGTACAAGTTTCTTGCATAGGGATTGCATGCATAGTTCGGCTGTTAAAGTGTGAATGTGTCAGCGACTGGTTTGTTGTTTTTTTCTCCGGAGCCACCCTCCGAAGATTGAATACACTCAGTGTTTCAAAAGAACATTTTTTTTTTCACTGTTAATAATTTGCACATTCTTCTGTAATATGTATTTGTATTTAGTTTCCAGTGTATGGTTCCATGCCTGATATATTTTTGTCATTCAATTGATATATTTTTATTAGTGTACGCAACCCGTTAAAATCACTGAAAAATATTTAGATAAATATGAACAGACACACGCACACAGATTCAACTGTTTCCATCCCCCTTCCTTTCCTAATTACAGCCCGCTAGTTAGGTCATTTGTCGGAAATTGTGGTTTCCGAGTGTACCTCTCGGAGTATCCACTTTTACCAAGGTATGGCTACTCCACTGCCCCACTATCTGTGGGACGGGGTGAGACCAAGTCGTCATACGTTTGGCAATGCCGCTGAGCGTGACAGGAAAGAAATGTATTTATTTATAGATACACTTGTTTTTTTTATTATCTAGGGGAGGATGCTGTTATAGTTCCTCCAAGCCATGAAAATCCACATATATCTTTCATTCCTACTCGGTGGGTAGGGCATTATGGGTATTAATACACTCAACGCGGTGCTGGAGGCGTCTGTAAGGCTCTTTACACCTACCTTCAGTTAGGGTTATTGTGGCCTGTTAGTAGCGTCCTTGCCTTGTGATCACCAGACTGTGGTTCAAGTCCCGCTCAAACTCGTTAGTTCCTTTGGTCGCTACAACCTCTATCATTGTGAGGTAAGGATAGGGGGTTTGAGGGAGCTTATACGTCTATCTGCCGAGATATCAGCAGCCATTGCCTGACACTCCTTATTTCTAGCTTGGGTGGAGAGGGTATTAGACGCTGATCATATTTTTATAGTTTATATATGAAATATTTGTTTTGATGTTACTGTTTTTAAAATATTTTATTAATTGTTAATTATTTCTCATATCGTGTATTTATTTCCTTATATCCTTTCCTCACTGGACTATTTTTCCCTGTTGGAGCCCTTGGGCGTATAGCATCTTGCTTTTCCAACTAGGGTTGTAGCTTAGCAAATAATAATAATAATAATAATAATAATAATAATAATAATATGGTCAGTCTCTAGGGCACTGTCCTGTGTTCTCGGCTCTTTTCTGCCTCCTTGCTGTCCAGTCTTGAATTAAATGACCTATCCAACCTCAGCCCCAGAATATGGTACAGACTCCATTTATTAAACCACATTAATCAATCAATCGTTCCTGCCTGACCTTTGACCCAGATCTTACTCCTCCGCTCTGTAGGAATTTCTCCGTTGCTTATTTATTGCTCATTTATTTTCCAGTTTTTTTATCTGATCAATTCACGGAATTGTAATATATCCAAATATTGGATTCGATTCTCCATAATTAATAGGCGTCTTAAATGAAAATCTGTTTTACAGTCACGAACCAACAAAACTTTTTTTATTTTCTTTTAAATTGAACTGACTTACCTTTGGAAAACATATAGAATACTTGCAAAATAATTTCACTCCATCTCTATTGTGGATAATATTTCCATTTCTGTTTTTTAGAGCAAACATATGTTGGCTCCCTGTTCCAAATCTTCTTTTCATCAACTTCATAGTTCTTCCTTTCTTTAGTGTCTCCTCAATATATATATATATATATATATTTATTTATTTAATTTATTTGTTTATTTATTTATTTTATTTATTTAATTATTTATTTATTTATTCATTTATTAATTCATTTATTTATTCATTCATTCATTTATTCATTAATTAATTCATTTATTTATTTATTGATTTATTTATTTATCATTTATTTATTTATTTATTTATTTATTTATTTATTTATTTATTCATCCACGTCCTTGCCTGCGATGCTTCAGGGCCAACTAACCACCAGGCACATAATTAACTGCGTAAGTACGTAAGGGTCCACTGTAAGCATTATTAAAAGGTTTTTGCAGCGTGACTTCGGCTTGTAACTCTGCCCATTTCATAGCCTTTAACTTTACCTCAGTTTCCTTCAGGTTTTTTTTTCCATTTTGCTTTCCAGCCTCTTAGATTTTACTGCTTCTTTTAGTTTATTTCCTCATTTCCTTTCCTCACAGGGCTATATTTCCCTGTTGGAGCCCTTGGGATTATAGAATCCTACTTTTCCAACTAGGGTCGTAGTTTGGCTAATAATAATAATAATAATAATAATAATAATAATAATAATAATAATAATAGCACTGAATGATCTCCCTGGTACCAGCCTAATGTAATGGGATTTGAATGCAATAATGTTATCCCCGAGTTACAATGGGCCCACATACTGGATTTGCTCCGCAGTCAAGAGTTGATGTGCCATTAACATTGTTCTGGGGCCACTGTATGAAGATGCAATT
The DNA here is from genome assembly GCF_036898095.1 of Palaemon carinicauda. Classification (NCBI taxonomy): domain Eukaryota; kingdom Metazoa; phylum Arthropoda; class Malacostraca; order Decapoda; family Palaemonidae; genus Palaemon; species Palaemon carinicauda. The sequence goes on from NC_090734.1 coordinate 15,704,811, forward strand.
ATTTGCTACTACCACCACGTCGTCTCGTGTCCCATCGATGCTCACCACTGCGACCTTCCTGGTTCTAACAGTCGGACCTTTTCCATCATGAGGCTCAATACTACACAGAATTCTATAAGTTTTATTCCAGCTGTGACCAAGTTGTAGAATGATCTTCCTAATCGGGTAGTTGAATCAGTAGAACTTCAAAACTTCAAACTCGCAGCAAATGTTTTTATGTTGAATAGGCTTACATAAGTTCTTTCATAGTTTATATATCAAATATCTGTTGTAATGTTGTTAATGCTTTTAAAATATTCTATTTACATTTTCATTACTTATATTGTTTATTTCCTTATTTCATTTCCTCACTGGGATATTTTCCCTGTTGGAGCCCTTGGGCTTATTAGCATCTTGCTTTTCCAACTAGGGTTGTAGCTTAGATAGTAACAATAATAATAATACAACGTGTTTCACTTAGAGCCAAGATATTCAAACTATATTTCATAAATTCATTCTCCACTTGCTGTAACTTCCCAATCTGATTCATGGTTCTAACATTCCAATTACCAATTTTCGATTTTTCTTCAGTATTTATAAACCGGGAGAGTCTTAGCGTCCCGCTACGCCTTGGACTGGGGGCCATTCTTTCATCTTCTCTTTCCATTGACTGACTAAATCCATAGAGGATTCATTGGTTAGATTCATCAAAGGACAATCAGTTCCCTGTGATGTGCAGTGCCCATCTAAGGCAAGTGACCCTTGCCGGTCCTTACTAATTCCAGTAAGATCATCCGCCAGGCCTCAGGAGTAGAATATTATATATATATATATATATATATATATATATATATATATATATATATATATATATATATTTATATATAGATATATATATATTGTGTATATATATATATATATATATATATATATATATATATATATAATCTACTCCTGAGGCCTGGCGGATTTTATATATATATATATATATATATATATATATATATATATATATATATATATATGTATATATAAAATCCGCCAGGCCTCAGGAGTAGAATATTATATATATATATATATATATATATATATATATATATATATATATATATATATATATATATAGATATATATTGTATATATATAATATTCTACTCCTGAGGCCTGGCGGATTTTATATATATATATATATATATATATATATATATATATATATATATATATATATATATATATATATATTTTATGAAGTAAATCTAAAAAACGTAGTTTGTAAAACTAAATATTTTTAAACACATTGAAGTCTAAAGAGATAAACTTTATTAAAAGTAGACGGCAGTGTTTGATTGAATTTCACAAATAAGATAATATTTTAAAGTTCTCTTCATTTCAGCGAAACGAAAATATATGTATATATATTTCTGGTCACGGTCAGTGGCATTGTCAGGGGGGTTATAGTTAGGAAAGGGGGAGGGGGTGGAAAGGGTTGAATCTGCATGTGTGCGCGTGAGGATATCTAAATATTTAGCCGTCATTTTTGACGGGTTGCGTACACCATTATTAGATATCTGTCTTCAACGACAAGGTTCCTTCATTAATATAAACCATGCCCTTCTCTCATTCCAAGTTTTCACCACCATTTTAGAATTGGAATCGTTCCCATCTCTCGTTTCATCGTTAAGTAATTGACTCTTTCCTCATCTCTCGTCTGAGAGAATCCTTTAATTATCCTATTTCCCTCTGAGCGTCCTCTCTACCTCTCTCTCTCTTCCTCACTCTCCTGCTCCTCTTCTTCCTCCTCTTATTCTTCTTCCCGCAAAACAACTACAAAAAGGGAGAAAAATTGAAAAAAAGCTGTTTGTGCTGGAGGCCAGGAGGAGTAGACATGGTTGAACGAGTTCTCTGAGAGAGGCCAGCTCCGGGTTACAAATAGTAAGAAAGAAAGACCTCGCCAGGTTAGGGTGCTGGGGATGTCCCGAGGTGCTCTCTCTCTCTCTCTCTGTTCTTAAGCCTATCCATCTTTGATATTTTCTTCTTATCCTATGTTCCTAATCCTATCACTTATACTTCTCTCTCTCTCTCTCTCTCTCTCTCTCTCTCTCTCTCTCTCTCTCTCTCTCTCTCTTTCTCTGTTCTTAAGCCTTTCTATCTTTCACTTATTTCCTATTACTTATACTTTCCTCTCTCTCTCTCTATCTCTCTCTCTCTCTCTCTCTCTCTCTCTCTCTCTCTCTCTCTCTCTTTCCTCGTAAGTATATATTTCCCATTTTCCTATCGCTTTCTGTTCTTAATCCTATAATTTATACCCTCTCTCTCTCTCTCTCTCTCTCTCTCTCTCTCTCTCTCTCTCTCTCTCTCTCTCTCTCTCTCATATTTCCTATTTGGGGAAATTTATCATGTATGTGTGTTTGGTTGTCTGGTTATGATATCGTGTACAGACTAGTAAGTACATTTTTCTGTGTTTGTCCAGCATAAAATGCATGTTTCTGTCTGTCAATAGTTATTTTTCCATCAACAGGCTTATATTGAATTGAAACTTGATCAAGTTTTACTCTCTATTCTTTAGTAGTTGTCTTCGAAATTTGTTTAATTGTTAATACCTAAGTTCTTGTTTTTGAGAACTTATCCATTTCGTTTCTCTATCTTTTTTTTTCTGTTAGACATTTTCATATGGTATTCACTAGGGAAGAATCAACGACCCTTCCCGAACCAGCTATCAATTAGGATAGGCCACAACCATTAAACAGAATAATTTTTACAATGGAAGATGTCAAAAATTGAATAAAGGGACCAGGTCCAGATGATATTCACCCAAGAGAGTTATAGAACTAGAAGAAAAGATAACCCCACTTTTACAAAATGTTCTGAAAGACAGCCAAAGAAAGGCACCACAAGGATGGAAACTAGTCAATGTTCCTCCAATCGACAAGAAAGGGACCAAAAGAACCTTGTAACTACAGACCTTTGTCTAACATCAGTGCCGTGTAAAAATGTTTAGTTAATTATAGTAGATGAAGTAGTATAACATATAGAGAAATGCAATCTTTTGAAAGACAGCCAACATGATTTTGGACAAAGGAGATACTGTGTGACAAATATGTTGGAATTTTTCCACATTTTCAGCATTTTTGACAAAAGCAGGGCAATAGACATCATATACCTAGACTTTCAAGATGCATTTGACAGTCTCTCTCTCAAGAAAAACTAGTTTTTAAAATTAGAGCCCTAGGCATCATTGACGAACCAAATAAAAGGACCGAAGATTGCCTGACAAACAGAAAACAGAGTTGTAACCAATGGAGAAGCTTCAGAGTGGGCAGCTGTTACAAGAGGAATAACTCAAGAATCCCTCTTTAGCCCATTGCTATTTATGATCTACATAAACGACATAGATTCAGGATTAACTAGTAGAATAGCCAAATTTGCCGACGATACTAAACTTAAGCATGAATGCTGCGAACTCAGGAGACGTAGAAGCCTTAAGAGAGGATTTATTGAAACTAGGAGAATGGTCCAGAAAATGGCAAATGCTTTTCAACCTGGGAAAATGTAAAGTCATGCACGTAGGTTATAGTAACCCACAGTCAGATTACTCACTGCTGGGTAATGAAATAGAAAGTGTGGACCATGAGGAAGATCTCGGTATATTATCAGCAAGGATTTGAAATTCATCAAACAGAGCATAAAAGATAAAAAAAAAAAAGAACACAGAGACAATTCTATTACAGAAACAAAGACATTGTTCTGCAGCTTTACACATCATCAGTAAGACCCCATCTAGAATACGGAGTCCAATTCTGGGCTCCAAGTATTCAGAAGGACATAGATAGAATGGAAGCAGTACAAGCTAGGGCCACCAAACTATTTCCAACACTAAGGCAATTTTGATATAGACGGAGGATGGAACGTTTGAACTTATTTGATCTACAAACTCGACAATTAAGGGAACAGTCAATAGAGGCATTCAAATTTCTTAAAGGAATAAGTGTAGATTACAACAATCTGTTCACGCTTAGCACAACGGGTATAAACTGGAATTGAAAAGATACACCACTCAGTGTGGTAACTTCTCACACAAAATAGTAAATACATGGAACAGACTTCCAGCGGTTGTAGTAAACAGTAACAGCGGTGAACGAGTTCTAGAATAAGTTAAACAAGATCATAAAAGCTAAATGTTTCAACTAAATACTGTAGGTCTACCCAAGAGCATTTGTAGTCTTCCCGGATGGACTTGAAAGTCTTTGAGACATCTAAAATCTTTGTAACTCTCTCTCTCTCTCTCTCTCTCTCTCTCTCTCTCTCTCTCTCTCTCTCTCTCTCTCTCTCTCTCTCTCATTTAACTGTAGGTTCTAGTAACACAATCATCTGATAATCCGAATGGCTAGTGTTCAACTCGCAGACGAGATGAGGATAAGGGCGTGAGTCCAGATTTCGCTGTGAACTGTACCCGGTTGTTAGTCAGTTGTCGAGGGTTGCATCTAGGGTAGATATGCAGAGAAGAAAATTAGACTTGACTTTAATCTTCATCTCACTTGGTGAAGCCATTCATAAGTTATTTCTAGAGATTGGGATACTCGCTTCTTCAATGCAAGAGGATTATCTCAGTTACTGGTCACCCGAGTGGTGGTTAAGTTAGCCGCAACGAAAACGGAGGAGGGTGTGGCACTAGCAGCCGCATCCTGAAAGATTCGATATGAATTGTAAGGTTAGCAATTTCTAGTTGTCATTTCCATGTGGAATGAAGTATAGATAACACACACATATTTTTATATGTGTATGTGTTTATATATAATATATACTGTGTGTATATATATATATATATATATATATATATATATATATATATATGTGTGTGTGTGTGTGTGTGTGTATACACGCACATACAGTATACCGTAGATGTGTTTATCATTATAATTATCTATTCGGTTATGTATATTTCTATATATTTGTGTATATTCATACTCACACTATACTGTTTATATATGTATATATATATATGTGTGTGTGTGTGTGTATAGATATAGACACATACATACAGTACATGCATGCATACATATATATATATATATATATATATATATATATATATATATATATATGCACTACAGTATACCGTATATGTGTATATACATACACACACACACTTATATATATATATATATATATATATATATATATATATATATATATAATGTACATAAGTAGTCTATGCCTTCCTTTAATATACAAGAAACGACACCGTCGAGAGAACTTCCGTACATATAATGCAAATCAAAATAAAATTTTTACTATAGGCTGAAAATAGACAAGTAAAGATGTCAGAAAATTATAAATCAATCAATCAATTAGTTCAAAGTATGGGGAGAATATCGAAGCCCCCTCCTGCTTCTCAAAATGGCGCCAAGGAGAAGGCAAACCTTGAGACACATCCCGAGTGGAAGGAGGATGAGCGTCTCCAGAGAGAGAGAGAGAGAGAGAGAGAGAGAGAGAGAGAGAGAGAGAGAGAGCCCTGAAGGAGTTGTTTTTGTAAGAGTGGGTGGGGTAGGGTAAGGCCGGACAGGAGTGGGGGAGAGACCAGGATCTCGAAACGCATGCAAAATCTTCCCTTGATATAAGTTAGCCGGAGGTCATGGGTGGGTGGGTGGGGGGGAGGGGGGCAGTCTGGCATGTTAGGGCGTAGCTCTAAAGAGAGGGGGAGGGAAGGGGGTTGACTGTGGTAAACTCGAGAGAAATACGTTTTAATATATATCGAAGAAAATCTGATATTGTTGCAGATATGATAAAAATCTCTTTCCTATTTTTCTTTCCTCCATCCGAAAAATATTTATTTTTCTATTACAATTAGGTTCAGAGGCTGTTTGTTTTATGGATTTTCTGCTTTGAAGGATCTTCTGCAGGAGGTATGGATTTATATTATCCTGGGTTAAGCTGGAGCTAGATTGGAGCTAGTTTCCATTGTCATACGTACGTTTGAAGGCGGTGTTGTTAGCGAATGTGTTTACTGCAGCATGGACTTATGTATTAATGTGTGAACACATGCGTATGTACCCGAGCCGTCAAAAATGACATCTAAATATTTAGATAGATAAACACACATACACACACACACTGCTTCATCCATGGGTGAGTGTGGTTTCCGAAAGTACCTCTCTGGGTACACCCTGTCACCGCTATCCCGTAAAATTCACCCACGAAAAATCCGACCCGAAAATTCCTCTCCCGAAATCTCCAACAAAAAAAATTCCTCTCCCGAAAACTCCAACAACGAAAATTCCTCTCCCAAAAATTCCTCCCACGAAAATTCATCTCCCGAAAATTGCTCCCATGAAAATTCCTCTCCCGAAAATTCCTCTCCCGAAAATTCCTCCCATGGAAATTCCTCTAAATGTAAATTCCTCCCACGAAAATGCCTCTCCTATAAATTCCTCCCACGAAAATTCCTCCCTCAAAAATTCCTCCCGACGAAAATTTCTCCCACGAAAATTCCACGAAAAATCCTCCCACGAAAATTCCTCGAGAAAATTCTTCCCACGAAAATTCCTCTCCTTAGAACTCCCACGAAAATTCCTCCCCTGAAAATTTCTCTCCCGAAAATTCCTTCCAAGAAATTCCACCAACGAAATTTCCACCCCACGAAATTTTCTTCCTTCAAATTTCCACCCCACGAAGTTTATATTCTCCGACCTACCAATATATTTCAATGGTATAATTATTTGCCCTGTTTGTTTCACTTTGTGTTGTTAGCCCTCTCTGTAATTATAGATAATGCTCTGGAAAAGGATTACAGTACAGTAATAACATATCTAAGTGCAGAGTGAAATAAAAGTTTAAGTTCAATATGAACTCAAAGGAATGGTTATGAGAAACGTGTCAAAAA
>NC_090734.1:15717890-15902890 GCF_036898095.1 Palaemon carinicauda
AGGAATGGGCTAAATCGAAAGGATCAAGTGATTGGACCATGGAAGATGGAGAAAAAAAGGAAGGAATTCAGATGGATATATCCTTTGATGCAGGTGGTACAAGCCCTGCATCATAGGATAAGGAATGGGCTAAATTACAAGGATCAAGTGATTGGACCATGGAAGATGAAGAAAAAAAGGAAGGAATTCAGATGGATATATCCTTTGATGCCAGTGGTACATGCCCTGCATCATAGGATAAGGAATGGGCTAAATTGAAAGGATCAAATGATTGGACCATGGAAGATGGAGAAAAAAAGGAAGGGATTCAGATGGATATATCCTTTTATGCAGGTGGTACATGCCCTGCATCATAGGATAAGGAATGGGCTAAATTGAAAGGATCAGATGATTGGATCATGGAAGATGGAGAAAAAAAGGAAGGAATTCAGATGGATATATCCTTTGATGCCGGTGGTACATGCCCTGCATCATAGGATAAGGAATGGGCTAAATTGAAAGGATCAAATGATTGGTCCATGGAAGATGGAGAAAAAAAGGAAGGAATTCAGATGGATATATCCTTTGATGCAGGTGGTACATGCCCTGCATCAAAGGATAAGGAATGGGCTAAATTGGAAGGATCAAATGATTGGACCATGGAAGATGGAGAAAAAAAGGAAGGAATTCAGATGGATATATCCTTTGATGCAGGTGGTACACGCCCTGCATCATAGGATAAGGAATGGGCTAAATTGAAAGGATCAAGTGATTGGACCATGAAAGATGGAGAAAAAAAGGAAGGAATTCAGATGGATATATCCTTTGATGCAGGTGGTACATGCCCTGCATCATATGATAAGGAATGGGCTAAATTAAAAGGATCAAGTGATTGGACCATGAAGATGGAGAAAAAAAAGGAAGGAATTCAGATGGATATATCCTTTGATGCAGGTGGTACATGCCCTGCATCAAAGGATAAGGAATGGGCTAAATTGAAAGGATCAAGTGATTGAACCATGAAAGATGGAGAAAAAAAGGAAGGAATTCAGATGGATATATCCTTTGATGCAGGTGGTACATGCCCTGCATCATATGATAAGGAATGGGCTAAATTAAAAGGATCAAGTGATTGGACCATGAAGATGGAGAAAAAAAGGAAGGAATTCAGATGGATATATCCTTTGATGCCGGTGGTACATGCCCTGCATCATAGGATAAGGAATGGGCTAAATTGAAAGGATCAAATGATTGGACCATGGAAGATGCAGAAAAAAAGGAAGGAATTCAGATGGATATACCCTTTGATGCAGGTGGTACATGCCCTGCATCATAGGATATGGAATGGATTATATTGATAGGATCAAGTGATTGGACCATGGAAGATGAAGAAAAAAAGGAAGGAATTCAGATGGATATATCCGTTGATGCAGGTGGTACAAGGTCTACATCATAGGATAAGGAATGGGCTAAATTGAAAGGATCAAGTGATTGGACCATGGAAGATGGAGGAAAAAAGGTAGGAATTCAGATGGATATATCCTTTGATGCTGTTGGTACATGCCCTGTACAAGGCCTACATCATAGGATAAGGAATGGCCTAAATTAAAAAGATCAAGTGATTGGACCATGGAAGATGGAGAAAAAAAAAAGGAGGGAATTCAGATGGATATATCCTCTGATGCAGGTGGTACATGCCCTGCATCATAGGATAAGGAATGGGCTAAATTGAAAGGATCAAGTGATTGGAAAATGGAAGATGGAGAAAAAAAAGGAAGGAATTCAGATGGATATATCCTTTGATGCAGGTTGTACAAGGCCTACATCATAGGATAAGGAATGGGCTAAATTGAAAGGATCAAGTATTTGGACCATGGAAGATGGAGAAAAAAAGGAAGGAATTCAGATGGATATATCATTTGATGCAAGTGGTATATGCCCTGCATCATAGGATAAGGAATGGGCTAAATTGAAAGGACAAGGTGTTTGGACCATGGAAGATGGGGAAAAAAAGGAAGGAATTCAGATGGATATATCCATTGATGCAGGTGGTACATGCCGTGCATCATAAGATAAGGAATGGGCTGAATTGAAAGGACCAAGTGTTTGGACCATGGAAGATGTAGAAAAAAAGGAAGGAATTCAGATGGATATATCCTTTGATGCAGGTGGTACATGCACTGCATCATAGGATAAGGGATGTGCTAAATTGAAAGGACCAAGTGTTTTGGACCATGGGTGATGGAAAAAAAGGAAGGAATTCAGATGGATATATCCTTTGATGCAGGTGGTACATGCCCTGCATCATAGGATAAGGAATGGGCTAAATTGAAAGGATCAACTGATTGGACCATGGAAGATGGAGAAAAAAAGGAAGGAATTCAGATGGATATATCCTTTGATGCAGGTGGTACATGCCCTGCATCATAGGATAAGGAATGGGCTAAATTGAAAGGATCAAGTGATTGGACCATGGAAGATGGAGAAAAAAGGAAGGAATTCAGATGGATATATCCTTTGATGCAGGTGATACAAGCCCTGCATCATAGGATAAGGAATGCGCTAAATTAAAAGGATCAAGTGATTGGACCATGGAAGATGAATAAAAAAAGGTAGGAATTCAGATGGATATATCCTTTGATGCCGGTGGTACATGCCCTGCATCATAGGATAAGGAATGGGCTAAATTGAAAGGATCAAGTGTTTGGACCATGGAAGATTGAGAAAAAAAGGAAGTAATTCTGATGGATATATCATTTAATGCAGGTGGTACATGCCCTACATCATAGGATAAGGAATGGGCTAAATTGAAAGGACCAGGTGTTTGGACCATGGAATATGGAGAAAAAAAAGGAAGGAATTCAGATGGATATATCCTTTGATGCAGGTGGTACATGCCGTGCATAATAAGGTAAGGAATGGGCTAAATTGAAAGGATCAAGTGTTTGACCATGGAAGATGGAGAAAATAGGAAGGAATTCAGATGGATAAATCCTTTGATGCTGGTGGTACATGCCCTGCATCATAGGATAAGGGCTATGCTTAATTGAAAGGACCAAGTGTTTGGACCATGGAAGATGGAGAAAAAAAGGAAGGAATTCAGATGGATATATCCTTTGATGCAGGTGGTACATGCCCTGCATCATAGGATAAGGAATGGGCTAAATTGAAAATACCAAGTGATTGGACCATGGGTGATGGAAAAAAAAGGAAGGAATTTAGATGGATATATCCTTTGATGCAGGTGGTACATGCCCTGCATCATAGGATAAAGAATGAGCTAAATTGAAAGGATCAAGTGATGAGACCATGGAAGATGTAGAAAAAAAAGGAAGGAATTCAGATGGATATATCTTTTGATGCAGGTGGTACATGCCATGCATCATAGGATAAGGAATGGGCTAAATTGAAAGGATCAAATGATTGGACCATGGAAGATGGAGAAAAAAAGGAAGGAATTCAGATGGATATATCCTTTGATGCAGGTGGTACATGCCCTGCATCATAGGATAAGGAATGGGCTAAATTGAAAGGATCAAGTGATTGGACCATGGAAGATGGAGACAAAAAGGAAGGAATTCAGATGGATATATCCTTTGATGCAGGTGATACAAGCCCTGCATCATAAGATAAGGAATGGGCTTAATTAAAAGGATCAAGTGATTGGACCATGGAAGATGAAGAAAAAAAGGAAGGAATTCAGATGGATATATCCTTTGATGCCGGTGGTACATGCCCTGCATCATAGGATAAGGAATGGGCATAATTGAAAGGATCAAATGATTGGACCATGGAAGATGGAGAAAAAAAGGAAGGAATTCAGATGGATATATCCTTTGATGCAGGTGATACAAGCCCTGCATCATAGGATAAGGAATGGGCTAAATTGGAAGGATCAAGTGATTGGACCATGGAAGATGAAGAAAAAAAGGAAGGAATTCAGATGGATATATCCTTTAATGCAGGTGGTACATGCCCTGCATCATATGATAAGGAATGGGCTAAATTGAAAGGACCAAGTGTTTTGGACCATGGGTGATGGAAAAAAAGGAAGGAATTCAGATGGATATATCCTTTGATGCAGGTGGTACATGCCCTGCATCATAGGATAAGGAATGGGCTAAATTGAAAGGATCAAGTGATTGGACCATGGAAGATGGAGAAAAAAAAGAAGGAATTCAGATGGATATATCCTTTGATGCAGGTGGTACATGCCCTGCATCATAGGATAAGGAATGGGCTAAATTGAAAGGATCAAGTGATTAGACCATGGAAGATGGAGAAAAAAAGGAAGGAATTCAGATGGATATATCATTTGATGCAGGTGATACAAGCCCTGCATCATAGGATAAGGAATGGGCTAAATTAAAAGGATCAAATGATTGGACCATGGAAGATGAATAAAAAAAAGGAAGGAATTCAGATGGATATATCCTTTGATGCCAGTGGTACATGCCCTGCATCATAGGATAAGGAATGGGCTAAATTGAAAGGATCAAGTGATTGGACCATGGAAGATGGAGAAAAAAGGGAAGGAATTCAGATGGATATATCCTTTGATGCATGTAGTACAAGGCCTACATTATAGGATAAAGAATGGGCTAAATCGAAAGGATCAGGTGATTGGACCATGTAAGATGGAGAAAAAAAGCAAGGAATTCAGATGGATATATCCTTTGATGCAGGTGGTACATGCCCTGCATCATAGGATAAGGAATGGGCTAAATTGAAAGGATCAACTGATTAGACCATGGAAGATGGAGAAAAGAAGGAAGGAATTCAGATGGATATATCCTTTGATGCAGGTGGTACATGCCCTGCATCATAGGATAAGGAATGGGCTAAATTGAAAGGATCAAGTGATTGGACCATGGAAGATGGAGAAAAAAAGGAAGGAATTCAGATGGATATATCCTTTGATGCAGGTGATACAAGCCCTGCATCATAGGATAAGGAATGGGCTAAATTAAAATGTTCAAGTGATTGGACCATGGAAGATGAATAAAAAAAGGTAGGAATTCAGATGGATATATCCTTTGATGCCGGTGGTACATGCCCTGCATCATAGGATAAGGAATGGGCTAAATTGAAAGGATCAATGATTGGACCATGGAAGATGGAGAAAAAAGGGAAGGAATTCAGATGGATATATCCTTTAATGCAGGTAGTACAAGGCCTACATTATAGGATAAAGAATGGGCTAAATCGAAAGGATCAGGTGATTGGACCATGTAAGATGGAGAAAAAAAGGAAGGAATTCAGATGGATATATCCTTTGATGCAGGTGGTACATGCCCTGCATCAAAGGATAGGGAATGGGCTAAATTGAAAGGATCAAGTGATTGGACCATGGAAGATGGAGAAAAAAAGGAAGGAATTCAGATGGATATATCCTTTGATGCAGGTGGTACATGCCCTGCATCATAGGATAAGGAATGGGCTAAATTGAAAGGATTAAGTGATTGGACCATGGAAGATGTAGAAAAAAAGGAAGTAATTCAGATGGATCTATCCTTTGATGCAGGTGGTACATGCCCTGCATCATAGGTTATGGATTGGATTAAATTGAAAGGACCAAGTGTTTGGATCATGGGTGATGGAAAAAAAAGGAAGGAATTCAGATAGATATATCCTTTGATGCAGGTGGTACAAGGCCTACATCATAGGATAAGGAATGGGCTAAATTGAAAGAATCAAGTGATTGGACCATGGAAGATGGAGGAAAAAAGGAAGGAATTCAGATGGATATATCCTTTGATGCTGTTGGTACATGCCCTGCATCATAGGATAAGTAATGGGCTAAACTGGAAGGATCAATTGATTAGACCATGGAAGATGGAGAATAAAGGAAGGAATTCAGATGGATATAATCTTTGATGCTGGTGGTACATGCTCTGCATCATAGGATAAGTAATGGGCTAAATTTAAAGGATCAAGTGATTAGACCATGGAAGATGGAGAAAAAAGGAAGGAATTCAGACGGATATATCCTTTGATGCAGGTGGTACATGCCCTGCATCATAGAATAAGGAATGGGCTAAATTGAAAGGATCAAGTGATTGGACCATGGAAGATGGAGAAAAAAAGGAAGGAATTCAGATGGATATATCCTTTGATACAGGTGGTACAAGCCCTGCATCATAGGATAAGGAATGGGCTAAATTGAAAGGATCAAGTGATTGGACCATGGAAGATGGAGAAAAAAAGGAAGGAATTCAGATGGATATATCCTTTGATGCAGGTGGTACATGCCCTGCATCATAGGATAAGGAATGGGCTAAATTGAAAGGATCAAGTGATTGGACCATGGAAGATGGAGAAAAAAAGGAAGGAATTCAGATGGATATATCCTTTGATGCAGGTGCTACTAGCCCTGCATCATAGGATAAGGAATGGGCTAAATTGGAACGATCAAGTGATTGGACCATGGAATATGGAGAAAAAAAGGAAGGAATTCAGATGGATATATCCTTTGATGCCGGTGGTACATGCCCTGCATCATACGATATGGAATGGGCTAAATTGAAAGGATATAGTGATTGGACCATGGAAGATGAAGAAAAAAATGAAGGAATTCAGATGGATATATCCTTTGATGCAGGTGGTACAAGCCCTGCATCATAGGATAAGGAATGGGCTAAATTGAAAGGATTAAGTAATTGGACCATGGAAGATGGAAAAATAAAGGAAGGAATTCAGATGGATATATCCTTTGATGCAGGGAGTACATGCCCTGCATCATAGGATAAGGAATGGGCTAAATTGAAAGGATCAAGTGATTTGACCATGGAAGATGGAGAAAAAAAGGAAGGAATTCAGATGGATATATCCTTTGATGCAGGTGGTACATGCCCTGCATCATAAGATAAGGAATGGGCTAAATTGAAAGGATCAAGTGATTGGACCATGGAATATGGAGAAAAAAAGGAAGGAATTCAGATGGATATTTCCTTTGATGCAGGTGGTACAAGGCCTACATTATAGGATAAAGAATGGGCTAAATCGAAAGGATCAGGTGATTGGACCATGTAAGTTGGAGAAAAAAAGGAAGGAATTAAGATGGATATATCCTTTGATGCAGGTGGTACATGCCCTGCATCATAGAATAAGAAATGGGCTAAATTGAAAGGATCAAGTGATTGGACCATGGAAGATGGAGAAAAAAAGGAAGGAATTCAGATGGATATATCATTTAATGCAGGTGGTACATGCCCTGCATCATAGGATAAGGAATGGGCTAAATTGAAAGGACCAGGTGTTTGGACCATGGAAGATGGAGAAAAAAAGGAAGGGATTCAGATGGATATATCCTTTGATGCAGGTGGTACATGCCCTGCATCATAGGATAAGGAATGGGCTAAATTGAAAGGATCAGATGATTGGATCATGGAAGATGGAGAAAAAAAGGAAGGAATTCAGATGGATATATCCTTTGATGCCGATGGTACATGCTCTGCATCATAGGATAAGGAATGGGCTAAATTGAAAGGATCAAATGATTGGTCCATGGAAGATGGAGAAAAAAAGGAAGGAATTCAGATGGATATATCCTTTGATGCCAGTGGTACATGCCCTGCATCAAAGGATAAGGAATGGGCTAAATTGAAAGGATCAAGTGATTGGACCATGGAAGATGGAGAAAAAAAAGGAAGGAATTCAGATGGATATATCCTTTGATGCAGGTGGTACATGCCCTGCATCATAGGATAAGGAATGGGCTAAATTGAAGGGATCAAATGATTGGTCCATGGAAGATGGAGAAAAAAAGGAAGGGATTCAGATGGATATATTCTTTGATGCAGGTGGTACATGCCCTGCATCAAAGGATAGGGAATGGGCTAAATTGAAAGGATCAAGTGATTGGACCATGGAAGATGGAGGAAAAAAAGGAAGGAATTCAGATGGATATATCCTTTGATGCAGGTGGTACATGCCCTGCATCATAGGATAAGGAATGGGCTAAATTGAAAGGATCAAATGATTGGTCCATGGAAGATGGAGAAAAAAAGGAAGGGATTCAGATGGATATATCCTTTGATGCAGGTGGTACATGCCCTGCATCAAAGGATAAGGAATGGGCTAAATTGAAAGGATCAAATGATTGGACCATGGAAGATGGAGAGAAAAAGGAAGGGATTCAGATGGATATATCCTTTGATGCAGGTGGTACATGCCCTGTATCATAGGATAAGGAATGGGCTAAATTGAAAGGACAAGGTGTTTGGACCATGGAAGATGGAGAAAAAAAGGAAGGAATTCAGATGGATATATCCATTGATGCAGGTGGTACATGCCGTGCATCATAAGATAAGGAATGGGCTGAATTGAAAGGACCAAGTGTTTGGACCATGGAAGATGTAGAAAAAAAGGAAGGAATTCAGATGGATATATCCTTTGATGCAGGTGGTACATGCCCTGCATCATAGGATAAGGGATGTGCTAAATTGAAAGGACCAAGTGTTTGGACCATGGAAGATGGAGAAAAAAAGGAAGGAATTCAGATGGATATATCCTTTGATGCAGGTGGTACATGCCATGCATCATAGGATAAGGAATGGGCTAAATTGAAAGGACCAAGTGTTTTGGACCATGGGTGATGGAAAAAAAGGAAGGAATTCAGATGGATATATCTTTTTGATGCAGGTGGTACATGCCCTGCATCATAGGATAAGGAATGGGCTAAATTGAAAGGATCAAGTGATTGGACCATGGAAGATGGAGAAAAAAAGGAAGGAATTCAGATGGATATATCCTTTGATGCAGGTGGTACATGCCCTGCATCATAGGATAAGGAATGGGCTAAATTGAAAGGATCAAGTGATTGGACCATGGAAGATGGAGAAAAAAAGGAAGGAATTCAGATGGATATATCCTTTGATGCAGGTGATACAAGCCCTGCATCATAGGATAAGGAATGGGCTAAATTAAAAGGATCAAATGATTGGACCATGGAAGATGAATAAAAAAAGGAAGGAATTCAGATGGATATATCCTTTGATGCCGGTGGTACATGCCCTGCATCATAGGATAAGGAATGGGCTAAATTGAAAGGATCAAGTGATTGGACCATGGAAGATGGAGAAAAAAAGGAAGGAATTCAGATGGATATATCCTTTGATGCAGGTAGTACAAGGCCTACATTATAGGATAAAAAATGGGCTAAATCGAAAGGATCAGGTGATTGGACCATGTAAGATGGAGAAAAAAAGGAAGGAATTCAGATGGATATATCCTTTGATGCAGGTGGTACATGCCCTGCATCATAGGATAAGGAATGGGCTAAATCGAAAGGATCAAGTGATTGGACCATGGAAGATGGAGAAAAAAAGGAAGGAATTCAGATGGATATATCCTTTGATGCAGGTGGTACAAGCCCTGCATCATAGGATAAGGAATGGGCTAAATTACAAGGATCAAGTGATTGGACCATGGAAGATGAAGAAAAAAAGGAAGGAATTCAGATGGATATATCCTTTGATGCCAGTGGTACATGCCCTGCATCATAGGATAAGGAATGGGCTAAATTGAAAGGATCAAATGATTGGACCATGGAAGATGGAGAAAAAAAGGAAGGGATTCAGATGGATATATCCTTTTATGCAGGTGGTACATGCCCTGCATCATAGGATAAGGAATGGGCTAAATTGAAAGGATCAGATGATTGGATCATGGAAGATGGAGAAAAAAAGGAAGGAATTCAGATGGATATATCCTTTGATGCCGGTGGTACATGCCCTGCATCATAGGATAAGGAATGGGCTAAATTGAAAGGATCAAATGATTGGTCCATGGAAGATGGAGAAAAAAAGGAAGGAATTCAGATGGATATATCCTTTGATGCAGGTGGTACATGCCCTGCATCAAAGGATAAGGAATGGGCTAAATTGGAAGGATCAAATGATTGGACCATGGAAGATGGAGAAAAAAAGGAAGGAATTCAGATGGATATATCCTTTGATGCAGGTGGTACACGCCCTGCATCATAGGATAAGGAATGGGCTAAATTGAAAGGATCAAGTGATTGGACCATGAAAGATGGAGAAAAAAAGGAAGGAATTCAGATGGATATATCCTTTGATGCAGGTGGTACATGCCCTGCATCATATGATAAGGAATGGGCTAAATTAAAAGGATCAAGTGATTGGACCATGAAGATGGAGAAAAAAAAGGAAGGAATTCAGATGGATATATCCTTTGATGCAGGTGGTACATGCCCTGCATCAAAGGATAAGGAATGGGCTAAATTGAAAGGATCAAGTGATTGAACCATGAAAGATGGAGAAAAAAAGGAAGGAATTCAGATGGATATATCCTTTGATGCAGGTGGTACATGCCCTGCATCATATGATAAGGAATGGGCTAAATTAAAAGGATCAAGTGATTGGACCATGAAGATGGAGAAAAAAAGGAAGGAATTCAGATGGATATATCCTTTGATGCCGGTGGTACATGCCCTGCATCATAGGATAAGGAATGGGCTAAATTGAAAGGATCAAATGATTGGACCATGGAAGATGCAGAAAAAAAGGAAGGAATTCAGATGGATATACCCTTTGATGCAGGTGGTACATGCCCTGCATCATAGGATATGGAATGGATTATATTGATAGGATCAAGTGATTGGACCATGGAAGATGAAGAAAAAAAGGAAGGAATTCAGATGGATATATCCGTTGATGCAGGTGGTACAAGGTCTACATCATAGGATAAGGAATGGGCTAAATTGAAAGGATCAAGTGATTGGACCATGGAAGATGGAGGAAAAAAGGTAGGAATTCAGATGGATATATCCTTTGATGCTGTTGGTACATGCCCTGTACAAGGCCTACATCATAGGATAAGGAATGGCCTAAATTAAAAAGATCAAGTGATTGGACCATGGAAGATGGAGAAAAAAAAAAGGAGGGAATTCAGATGGATATATCCTCTGATGCAGGTGGTACATGCCCTGCATCATAGGATAAGGAATGGGCTAAATTGAAAGGATCAAGTGATTGGAAAATGGAAGATGGAGAAAAAAAAGGAAGGAATTCAGATGGATATATCCTTTGATGCAGGTTGTACAAGGCCTACATCATAGGATAAGGAATGGGCTAAATTGAAAGGATCAAGTATTTGGACCATGGAAGATGGAGAAAAAAAGGAAGGAATTCAGATGGATATATCATTTGATGCAAGTGGTATATGCCCTGCATCATAGGATAAGGAATGGGCTAAATTGAAAGGACAAGGTGTTTGGACCATGGAAGATGGGGAAAAAAAGGAAGGAATTCAGATGGATATATCCATTGATGCAGGTGGTACATGCCGTGCATCATAAGATAAGGAATGGGCTGAATTGAAAGGACCAAGTGTTTGGACCATGGAAGATGTAGAAAAAAAGGAAGGAATTCAGATGGATATATCCTTTGATGCAGGTGGTACATGCACTGCATCATAGGATAAGGGATGTGCTAAATTGAAAGGACCAAGTGTTTTGGACCATGGGTGATGGAAAAAAAGGAAGGAATTCAGATGGATATATCCTTTGATGCAGGTGGTACATGCCCTGCATCATAGGATAAGGAATGGGCTAAATTGAAAGGATCAACTGATTGGACCATGGAAGATGGAGAAAAAAAGGAAGGAATTCAGATGGATATATCCTTTGATGCAGGTGGTACATGCCCTGCATCATAGGATAAGGAATGGGCTAAATTGAAAGGATCAAGTGATTGGACCATGGAAGATGGAGAAAAAAGGAAGGAATTCAGATGGATATATCCTTTGATGCAGGTGATACAAGCCCTGCATCATAGGATAAGGAATGCGCTAAATTAAAAGGATCAAGTGATTGGACCATGGAAGATGAATAAAAAAAGGTAGGAATTCAGATGGATATATCCTTTGATGCCGGTGGTACATGCCCTGCATCATAGGATAAGGAATGGGCTAAATTGAAAGGATCAAGTGTTTGGACCATGGAAGATTGAGAAAAAAAGGAAGTAATTCTGATGGATATATCATTTAATGCAGGTGGTACATGCCCTACATCATAGGATAAGGAATGGGCTAAATTGAAAGGACCAGGTGTTTGGACCATGGAATATGGAGAAAAAAAAGGAAGGAATTCAGATGGATATATCCTTTGATGCAGGTGGTACATGCCGTGCATAATAAGGTAAGGAATGGGCTAAATTGAAAGGATCAAGTGTTTGACCATGGAAGATGGAGAAAATAGGAAGGAATTCAGATGGATAAATCCTTTGATGCTGGTGGTACATGCCCTGCATCATAGGATAAGGGCTATGCTTAATTGAAAGGACCAAGTGTTTGGACCATGGAAGATGGAGAAAAAAAGGAAGGAATTCAGATGGATATATCCTTTGATGCAGGTGGTACATGCCCTGCATCATAGGATAAGGAATGGGCTAAATTGAAAATACCAAGTGATTGGACCATGGGTGATGGAAAAAAAAGGAAGGAATTTAGATGGATATATCCTTTGATGCAGGTGGTACATGCCCTGCATCATAGGATAAAGAATGAGCTAAATTGAAAGGATCAAGTGATGAGACCATGGAAGATGTAGAAAAAAAAGGAAGGAATTCAGATGGATATATCTTTTGATGCAGGTGGTACATGCCATGCATCATAGGATAAGGAATGGGCTAAATTGAAAGGATCAAATGATTGGACCATGGAAGATGGAGAAAAAAAGGAAGGAATTCAGATGGATATATCCTTTGATGCAGGTGGTACATGCCCTGCATCATAGGATAAGGAATGGGCTAAATTGAAAGGATCAAGTGATTGGACCATGGAAGATGGAGACAAAAAGGAAGGAATTCAGATGGATATATCCTTTGATGCAGGTGATACAAGCCCTGCATCATAAGATAAGGAATGGGCTTAATTAAAAGGATCAAGTGATTGGACCATGGAAGATGAAGAAAAAAAGGAAGGAATTCAGATGGATATATCCTTTGATGCCGGTGGTACATGCCCTGCATCATAGGATAAGGAATGGGCATAATTGAAAGGATCAAATGATTGGACCATGGAAGATGGAGAAAAAAAGGAAGGAATTCAGATGGATATATCCTTTGATGCAGGTGATACAAGCCCTGCATCATAGGATAAGGAATGGGCTAAATTGGAAGGATCAAGTGATTGGACCATGGAAGATGAAGAAAAAAAGGAAGGAATTCAGATGGATATATCCTTTAATGCAGGTGGTACATGCCCTGCATCATATGATAAGGAATGGGCTAAATTGAAAGGACCAAGTGTTTTGGACCATGGGTGATGGAAAAAAAGGAAGGAATTCAGATGGATATATCCTTTGATGCAGGTGGTACATGCCCTGCATCATAGGATAAGGAATGGGCTAAATTGAAAGGATCAAGTGATTGGACCATGGAAGATGGAGAAAAAAAAGAAGGAATTCAGATGGATATATCCTTTGATGCAGGTGGTACATGCCCTGCATCATAGGATAAGGAATGGGCTAAATTGAAAGGATCAAGTGATTAGACCATGGAAGATGGAGAAAAAAAGGAAGGAATTCAGATGGATATATCATTTGATGCAGGTGATACAAGCCCTGCATCATAGGATAAGGAATGGGCTAAATTAAAAGGATCAAATGATTGGACCATGGAAGATGAATAAAAAAAAGGAAGGAATTCAGATGGATATATCCTTTGATGCCAGTGGTACATGCCCTGCATCATAGGATAAGGAATGGGCTAAATTGAAAGGATCAAGTGATTGGACCATGGAAGATGGAGAAAAAAGGGAAGGAATTCAGATGGATATATCCTTTGATGCATGTAGTACAAGGCCTACATTATAGGATAAAGAATGGGCTAAATCGAAAGGATCAGGTGATTGGACCATGTAAGATGGAGAAAAAAAGCAAGGAATTCAGATGGATATATCCTTTGATGCAGGTGGTACATGCCCTGCATCATAGGATAAGGAATGGGCTAAATTGAAAGGATCAACTGATTAGACCATGGAAGATGGAGAAAAGAAGGAAGGAATTCAGATGGATATATCCTTTGATGCAGGTGGTACATGCCCTGCATCATAGGATAAGGAATGGGCTAAATTGAAAGGATCAAGTGATTGGACCATGGAAGATGGAGAAAAAAAGGAAGGAATTCAGATGGATATATCCTTTGATGCAGGTGATACAAGCCCTGCATCATAGGATAAGGAATGGGCTAAATTAAAATGTTCAAGTGATTGGACCATGGAAGATGAATAAAAAAAGGTAGGAATTCAGATGGATATATCCTTTGATGCCGGTGGTACATGCCCTGCATCATAGGATAAGGAATGGGCTAAATTGAAAGGATCAATGATTGGACCATGGAAGATGGAGAAAAAAGGGAAGGAATTCAGATGGATATATCCTTTAATGCAGGTAGTACAAGGCCTACATTATAGGATAAAGAATGGGCTAAATCGAAAGGATCAGGTGATTGGACCATGTAAGATGGAGAAAAAAAGGAAGGAATTCAGATGGATATATCCTTTGATGCAGGTGGTACATGCCCTGCATCAAAGGATAGGGAATGGGCTAAATTGAAAGGATCAAGTGATTGGACCATGGAAGATGGAGAAAAAAAGGAAGGAATTCAGATGGATATATCCTTTGATGCAGGTGGTACATGCCCTGCATCATAGGATAAGGAATGGGCTAAATTGAAAGGATTAAGTGATTGGACCATGGAAGATGTAGAAAAAAAGGAAGTAATTCAGATGGATCTATCCTTTGATGCAGGTGGTACATGCCCTGCATCATAGGTTATGGATTGGATTAAATTGAAAGGACCAAGTGTTTGGATCATGGGTGATGGAAAAAAAAGGAAGGAATTCAGATAGATATATCCTTTGATGCAGGTGGTACAAGGCCTACATCATAGGATAAGGAATGGGCTAAATTGAAAGAATCAAGTGATTGGACCATGGAAGATGGAGGAAAAAAGGAAGGAATTCAGATGGATATATCCTTTGATGCTGTTGGTACATGCCCTGCATCATAGGATAAGTAATGGGCTAAACTGGAAGGATCAATTGATTAGACCATGGAAGATGGAGAATAAAGGAAGGAATTCAGATGGATATAATCTTTGATGCTGGTGGTACATGCTCTGCATCATAGGATAAGTAATGGGCTAAATTTAAAGGATCAAGTGATTAGACCATGGAAGATGGAGAAAAAAGGAAGGAATTCAGACGGATATATCCTTTGATGCAGGTGGTACATGCCCTGCATCATAGAATAAGGAATGGGCTAAATTGAAAGGATCAAGTGATTGGACCATGGAAGATGGAGAAAAAAAGGAAGGAATTCAGATGGATATATCCTTTGATACAGGTGGTACAAGCCCTGCATCATAGGATAAGGAATGGGCTAAATTGAAAGGATCAAGTGATTGGACCATGGAAGATGGAGAAAAAAAGGAAGGAATTCAGATGGATATATCCTTTGATGCAGGTGGTACATGCCCTGCATCATAGGATAAGGAATGGGCTAAATTGAAAGGATCAAGTGATTGGACCATGGAAGATGGAGAAAAAAAGGAAGGAATTCAGATGGATATATCCTTTGATGCAGGTGCTACTAGCCCTGCATCATAGGATAAGGAATGGGCTAAATTGGAACGATCAAGTGATTGGACCATGGAATATGGAGAAAAAAAGGAAGGAATTCAGATGGATATATCCTTTGATGCCGGTGGTACATGCCCTGCATCATACGATATGGAATGGGCTAAATTGAAAGGATATAGTGATTGGACCATGGAAGATGAAGAAAAAAATGAAGGAATTCAGATGGATATATCCTTTGATGCAGGTGGTACAAGCCCTGCATCATAGGATAAGGAATGGGCTAAATTGAAAGGATTAAGTAATTGGACCATGGAAGATGGAAAAATAAAGGAAGGAATTCAGATGGATATATCCTTTGATGCAGGGAGTACATGCCCTGCATCATAGGATAAGGAATGGGCTAAATTGAAAGGATCAAGTGATTTGACCATGGAAGATGGAGAAAAAAAGGAAGGAATTCAGATGGATATATCCTTTGATGCAGGTGGTACATGCCCTGCATCATAAGATAAGGAATGGGCTAAATTGAAAGGATCAAGTGATTGGACCATGGAATATGGAGAAAAAAAGGAAGGAATTCAGATGGATATTTCCTTTGATGCAGGTGGTACAAGGCCTACATTATAGGATAAAGAATGGGCTAAATCGAAAGGATCAGGTGATTGGACCATGTAAGTTGGAGAAAAAAAGGAAGGAATTAAGATGGATATATCCTTTGATGCAGGTGGTACATGCCCTGCATCATAGAATAAGAAATGGGCTAAATTGAAAGGATCAAGTGATTGGACCATGGAAGATGGAGAAAAAAAGGAAGGAATTCAGATGGATATATCATTTAATGCAGGTGGTACATGCCCTGCATCATAGGATAAGGAATGGGCTAAATTGAAAGGACCAGGTGTTTGGACCATGGAAGATGGAGAAAAAAAGGAAGGGATTCAGATGGATATATCCTTTGATGCAGGTGGTACATGCCCTGCATCATAGGATAAGGAATGGGCTAAATTGAAAGGATCAGATGATTGGATCATGGAAGATGGAGAAAAAAAGGAAGGAATTCAGATGGATATATCCTTTGATGCCGATGGTACATGCTCTGCATCATAGGATAAGGAATGGGCTAAATTGAAAGGATCAAATGATTGGTCCATGGAAGATGGAGAAAAAAAGGAAGGAATTCAGATGGATATATCCTTTGATGCCAGTGGTACATGCCCTGCATCAAAGGATAAGGAATGGGCTAAATTGAAAGGATCAAGTGATTGGACCATGGAAGATGGAGAAAAAAAAGGAAGGAATTCAGATGGATATATCCTTTGATGCAGGTGGTACATGCCCTGCATCATAGGATAAGGAATGGGCTAAATTGAAGGGATCAAATGATTGGTCCATGGAAGATGGAGAAAAAAAGGAAGGGATTCAGATGGATATATTCTTTGATGCAGGTGGTACATGCCCTGCATCAAAGGATAGGGAATGGGCTAAATTGAAAGGATCAAGTGATTGGACCATGGAAGATGGAGGAAAAAAAGGAAGGAATTCAGATGGATATATCCTTTGATGCAGGTGGTACATGCCCTGCATCATAGGATAAGGAATGGGCTAAATTGAAAGGATCAAATGATTGGTCCATGGAAGATGGAGAAAAAAAGGAAGGGATTCAGATGGATATATCCTTTGATGCAGGTGGTACATGCCCTGCATCAAAGGATAAGGAATGGGCTAAATTGAAAGGATCAAATGATTGGACCATGGAAGATGGAGAGAAAAAGGAAGGGATTCAGATGGATATATCCTTTGATGCAGGTGGTACATGCCCTGTATCATAGGATAAGGAATGGGCTAAATTGAAAGGACAAGGTGTTTGGACCATGGAAGATGGAGAAAAAAAGGAAGGAATTCAGATGGATATATCCATTGATGCAGGTGGTACATGCCGTGCATCATAAGATAAGGAATGGGCTGAATTGAAAGGACCAAGTGTTTGGACCATGGAAGATGTAGAAAAAAAGGAAGGAATTCAGATGGATATATCCTTTGATGCAGGTGGTACATGCCCTGCATCATAGGATAAGGGATGTGCTAAATTGAAAGGACCAAGTGTTTGGACCATGGAAGATGGAGAAAAAAAGGAAGGAATTCAGATGGATATATCCTTTGATGCAGGTGGTACATGCCATGCATCATAGGATAAGGAATGGGCTAAATTGAAAGGACCAAGTGTTTTGGACCATGGGTGATGGAAAAAAAGGAAGGAATTCAGATGGATATATCTTTTTGATGCAGGTGGTACATGCCCTGCATCATAGGATAAGGAATGGGCTAAATTGAAAGGATCAAGTGATTGGACCATGGAAGATGGAGAAAAAAAGGAAGGAATTCAGATGGATATATCCTTTGATGCAGGTGGTACATGCCCTGCATCATAGGATAAGGAATGGGCTAAATTGAAAGGATCAAGTGATTGGACCATGGAAGATGGAGAAAAAAAGGAAGGAATTCAGATGGATATATCCTTTGATGCAGGTGATACAAGCCCTGCATCATAGGATAAGGAATGGGCTAAATTAAAAGGATCAAATGATTGGACCATGGAAGATGAATAAAAAAAGGAAGGAATTCAGATGGATATATCCTTTGATGCCGGTGGTACATGCCCTGCATCATAGGATAAGGAATGGGCTAAATTGAAAGGATCAAGTGATTGGACCATGGAAGATGGAGAAAAAAAGGAAGGAATTCAGATGGATATATCCTTTGATGCAGGTAGTACAAGGCCTACATTATAGGATAAAAAATGGGCTAAATCGAAAGGATCAGGTGATTGGACCATGTAAGATGGAGAAAAAAAGGAAGGAATTCAGATGGATATATCCTTTGATGCAGGTGGTACATGCCCTGCATCATAGGATAAGGAATGGGCTAAATCGAAAGGATCAAGTGATTGGACCATGGAAGATGGAGAAAAAAAGGAAGGAATTCAGATGGATATATCCTTTGATGCAGGTGGTACAAGCCCTGCATCATAGGATAAGGAATGGGCTAAATTACAAGGATCAAGTGATTGGACCATGGAAGATGAAGAAAAAAAGGAAGGAATTCAGATGGATATATCCTTTGATGCCAGTGGTACATGCCCTGCATCATAGGATAAGGAATGGGCTAAATTGAAAGGATCAAATGATTGGACCATGGAAGATGGAGAAAAAAAGGAAGGGATTCAGATGGATATATCCTTTTATGCAGGTGGTACATGCCCTGCATCATAGGATAAGGAATGGGCTAAATTGAAAGGATCAGATGATTGGATCATGGAAGATGGAGAAAAAAAGGAAGGAATTCAGATGGATATATCCTTTGATGCCGGTGGTACATGCCCTGCATCATAGGATAAGGAATGGGCTAAATTGAAAGGATCAAATGATTGGTCCATGGAAGATGGAGAAAAAAAGGAAGGAATTCAGATGGATATATCCTTTGATGCAGGTGGTACATGCCCTGCATCAAAGGATAAGGAATGGGCTAAATTGGAAGGATCAAATGATTGGACCATGGAAGATGGAGAAAAAAAGGAAGGAATTCAGATGGATATATCCTTTGATGCAGGTGGTACACGCCCTGCATCATAGGATAAGGAATGGGCTAAATTGAAAGGATCAAGTGATTGGACCATGAAAGATGGAGAAAAAAAGGAAGGAATTCAGATGGATATATCCTTTGATGCAGGTGGTACATGCCCTGCATCATATGATAAGGAATGGGCTAAATTAAAAGGATCAAGTGATTGGACCATGAAGATGGAGAAAAAAAAGGAAGGAATTCAGATGGATATATCCTTTGATGCAGGTGGTACATGCCCTGCATCAAAGGATAAGGAATGGGCTAAATTGAAAGGATCAAGTGATTGAACCATGAAAGATGGAGAAAAAAAGGAAGGAATTCAGATGGATATATCCTTTGATGCAGGTGGTACATGCCCTGCATCATATGATAAGGAATGGGCTAAATTAAAAGGATCAAGTGATTGGACCATGAAGATGGAGAAAAAAAGGAAGGAATTCAGATGGATATATCCTTTGATGCCGGTGGTACATGCCCTGCATCATAGGATAAGGAATGGGCTAAATTGAAAGGATCAAATGATTGGACCATGGAAGATGCAGAAAAAAAGGAAGGAATTCAGATGGATATACCCTTTGATGCAGGTGGTACATGCCCTGCATCATAGGATATGGAATGGATTATATTGATAGGATCAAGTGATTGGACCATGGAAGATGAAGAAAAAAAGGAAGGAATTCAGATGGATATATCCGTTGATGCAGGTGGTACAAGGTCTACATCATAGGATAAGGAATGGGCTAAATTGAAAGGATCAAGTGATTGGACCATGGAAGATGGAGGAAAAAAGGTAGGAATTCAGATGGATATATCCTTTGATGCTGTTGGTACATGCCCTGTACAAGGCCTACATCATAGGATAAGGAATGGCCTAAATTAAAAAGATCAAGTGATTGGACCATGGAAGATGGAGAAAAAAAAAAGGAGGGAATTCAGATGGATATATCCTCTGATGCAGGTGGTACATGCCCTGCATCATAGGATAAGGAATGGGCTAAATTGAAAGGATCAAGTGATTGGAAAATGGAAGATGGAGAAAAAAAAGGAAGGAATTCAGATGGATATATCCTTTGATGCAGGTTGTACAAGGCCTACATCATAGGATAAGGAATGGGCTAAATTGAAAGGATCAAGTATTTGGACCATGGAAGATGGAGAAAAAAAGGAAGGAATTCAGATGGATATATCATTTGATGCAAGTGGTATATGCCCTGCATCATAGGATAAGGAATGGGCTAAATTGAAAGGACAAGGTGTTTGGACCATGGAAGATGGGGAAAAAAAGGAAGGAATTCAGATGGATATATCCATTGATGCAGGTGGTACATGCCGTGCATCATAAGATAAGGAATGGGCTGAATTGAAAGGACCAAGTGTTTGGACCATGGAAGATGTAGAAAAAAAGGAAGGAATTCAGATGGATATATCCTTTGATGCAGGTGGTACATGCACTGCATCATAGGATAAGGGATGTGCTAAATTGAAAGGACCAAGTGTTTTGGACCATGGGTGATGGAAAAAAAGGAAGGAATTCAGATGGATATATCCTTTGATGCAGGTGGTACATGCCCTGCATCATAGGATAAGGAATGGGCTAAATTGAAAGGATCAACTGATTGGACCATGGAAGATGGAGAAAAAAAGGAAGGAATTCAGATGGATATATCCTTTGATGCAGGTGGTACATGCCCTGCATCATAGGATAAGGAATGGGCTAAATTGAAAGGATCAAGTGATTGGACCATGGAAGATGGAGAAAAAAGGAAGGAATTCAGATGGATATATCCTTTGATGCAGGTGATACAAGCCCTGCATCATAGGATAAGGAATGCGCTAAATTAAAAGGATCAAGTGATTGGACCATGGAAGATGAATAAAAAAAGGTAGGAATTCAGATGGATATATCCTTTGATGCCGGTGGTACATGCCCTGCATCATAGGATAAGGAATGGGCTAAATTGAAAGGATCAAGTGTTTGGACCATGGAAGATTGAGAAAAAAAGGAAGTAATTCTGATGGATATATCATTTAATGCAGGTGGTACATGCCCTACATCATAGGATAAGGAATGGGCTAAATTGAAAGGACCAGGTGTTTGGACCATGGAATATGGAGAAAAAAAAGGAAGGAATTCAGATGGATATATCCTTTGATGCAGGTGGTACATGCCGTGCATAATAAGGTAAGGAATGGGCTAAATTGAAAGGATCAAGTGTTTGACCATGGAAGATGGAGAAAATAGGAAGGAATTCAGATGGATAAATCCTTTGATGCTGGTGGTACATGCCCTGCATCATAGGATAAGGGCTATGCTTAATTGAAAGGACCAAGTGTTTGGACCATGGAAGATGGAGAAAAAAAGGAAGGAATTCAGATGGATATATCCTTTGATGCAGGTGGTACATGCCCTGCATCATAGGATAAGGAATGGGCTAAATTGAAAATACCAAGTGATTGGACCATGGGTGATGGAAAAAAAAGGAAGGAATTTAGATGGATATATCCTTTGATGCAGGTGGTACATGCCCTGCATCATAGGATAAAGAATGAGCTAAATTGAAAGGATCAAGTGATGAGACCATGGAAGATGTAGAAAAAAAAGGAAGGAATTCAGATGGATATATCTTTTGATGCAGGTGGTACATGCCATGCATCATAGGATAAGGAATGGGCTAAATTGAAAGGATCAAATGATTGGACCATGGAAGATGGAGAAAAAAAGGAAGGAATTCAGATGGATATATCCTTTGATGCAGGTGGTACATGCCCTGCATCATAGGATAAGGAATGGGCTAAATTGAAAGGATCAAGTGATTGGACCATGGAAGATGGAGACAAAAAGGAAGGAATTCAGATGGATATATCCTTTGATGCAGGTGATACAAGCCCTGCATCATAAGATAAGGAATGGGCTTAATTAAAAGGATCAAGTGATTGGACCATGGAAGATGAAGAAAAAAAGGAAGGAATTCAGATGGATATATCCTTTGATGCCGGTGGTACATGCCCTGCATCATAGGATAAGGAATGGGCATAATTGAAAGGATCAAATGATTGGACCATGGAAGATGGAGAAAAAAAGGAAGGAATTCAGATGGATATATCCTTTGATGCAGGTGATACAAGCCCTGCATCATAGGATAAGGAATGGGCTAAATTGGAAGGATCAAGTGATTGGACCATGGAAGATGAAGAAAAAAAGGAAGGAATTCAGATGGATATATCCTTTAATGCAGGTGGTACATGCCCTGCATCATATGATAAGGAATGGGCTAAATTGAAAGGACCAAGTGTTTTGGACCATGGGTGATGGAAAAAAAGGAAGGAATTCAGATGGATATATCCTTTGATGCAGGTGGTACATGCCCTGCATCATAGGATAAGGAATGGGCTAAATTGAAAGGATCAAGTGATTGGACCATGGAAGATGGAGAAAAAAAAGAAGGAATTCAGATGGATATATCCTTTGATGCAGGTGGTACATGCCCTGCATCATAGGATAAGGAATGGGCTAAATTGAAAGGATCAAGTGATTAGACCATGGAAGATGGAGAAAAAAAGGAAGGAATTCAGATGGATATATCATTTGATGCAGGTGATACAAGCCCTGCATCATAGGATAAGGAATGGGCTAAATTAAAAGGATCAAATGATTGGACCATGGAAGATGAATAAAAAAAAGGAAGGAATTCAGATGGATATATCCTTTGATGCCAGTGGTACATGCCCTGCATCATAGGATAAGGAATGGGCTAAATTGAAAGGATCAAGTGATTGGACCATGGAAGATGGAGAAAAAAGGGAAGGAATTCAGATGGATATATCCTTTGATGCATGTAGTACAAGGCCTACATTATAGGATAAAGAATGGGCTAAATCGAAAGGATCAGGTGATTGGACCATGTAAGATGGAGAAAAAAAGCAAGGAATTCAGATGGATATATCCTTTGATGCAGGTGGTACATGCCCTGCATCATAGGATAAGGAATGGGCTAAATTGAAAGGATCAACTGATTAGACCATGGAAGATGGAGAAAAGAAGGAAGGAATTCAGATGGATATATCCTTTGATGCAGGTGGTACATGCCCTGCATCATAGGATAAGGAATGGGCTAAATTGAAAGGATCAAGTGATTGGACCATGGAAGATGGAGAAAAAAAGGAAGGAATTCAGATGGATATATCCTTTGATGCAGGTGATACAAGCCCTGCATCATAGGATAAGGAATGGGCTAAATTAAAATGTTCAAGTGATTGGACCATGGAAGATGAATAAAAAAAGGTAGGAATTCAGATGGATATATCCTTTGATGCCGGTGGTACATGCCCTGCATCATAGGATAAGGAATGGGCTAAATTGAAAGGATCAATGATTGGACCATGGAAGATGGAGAAAAAAGGGAAGGAATTCAGATGGATATATCCTTTAATGCAGGTAGTACAAGGCCTACATTATAGGATAAAGAATGGGCTAAATCGAAAGGATCAGGTGATTGGACCATGTAAGATGGAGAAAAAAAGGAAGGAATTCAGATGGATATATCCTTTGATGCAGGTGGTACATGCCCTGCATCAAAGGATAGGGAATGGGCTAAATTGAAAGGATCAAGTGATTGGACCATGGAAGATGGAGAAAAAAAGGAAGGAATTCAGATGGATATATCCTTTGATGCAGGTGGTACATGCCCTGCATCATAGGATAAGGAATGGGCTAAATTGAAAGGATTAAGTGATTGGACCATGGAAGATGTAGAAAAAAAGGAAGTAATTCAGATGGATCTATCCTTTGATGCAGGTGGTACATGCCCTGCATCATAGGTTATGGATTGGATTAAATTGAAAGGACCAAGTGTTTGGATCATGGGTGATGGAAAAAAAAGGAAGGAATTCAGATAGATATATCCTTTGATGCAGGTGGTACAAGGCCTACATCATAGGATAAGGAATGGGCTAAATTGAAAGAATCAAGTGATTGGACCATGGAAGATGGAGGAAAAAAGGAAGGAATTCAGATGGATATATCCTTTGATGCTGTTGGTACATGCCCTGCATCATAGGATAAGTAATGGGCTAAACTGGAAGGATCAATTGATTAGACCATGGAAGATGGAGAATAAAGGAAGGAATTCAGATGGATATAATCTTTGATGCTGGTGGTACATGCTCTGCATCATAGGATAAGTAATGGGCTAAATTTAAAGGATCAAGTGATTAGACCATGGAAGATGGAGAAAAAAGGAAGGAATTCAGACGGATATATCCTTTGATGCAGGTGGTACATGCCCTGCATCATAGAATAAGGAATGGGCTAAATTGAAAGGATCAAGTGATTGGACCATGGAAGATGGAGAAAAAAAGGAAGGAATTCAGATGGATATATCCTTTGATACAGGTGGTACAAGCCCTGCATCATAGGATAAGGAATGGGCTAAATTGAAAGGATCAAGTGATTGGACCATGGAAGATGGAGAAAAAAAGGAAGGAATTCAGATGGATATATCCTTTGATGCAGGTGGTACATGCCCTGCATCATAGGATAAGGAATGGGCTAAATTGAAAGGATCAAGTGATTGGACCATGGAAGATGGAGAAAAAAAGGAAGGAATTCAGATGGATATATCCTTTGATGCAGGTGCTACTAGCCCTGCATCATAGGATAAGGAATGGGCTAAATTGGAACGATCAAGTGATTGGACCATGGAATATGGAGAAAAAAAGGAAGGAATTCAGATGGATATATCCTTTGATGCCGGTGGTACATGCCCTGCATCATACGATATGGAATGGGCTAAATTGAAAGGATATAGTGATTGGACCATGGAAGATGAAGAAAAAAATGAAGGAATTCAGATGGATATATCCTTTGATGCAGGTGGTACAAGCCCTGCATCATAGGATAAGGAATGGGCTAAATTGAAAGGATTAAGTAATTGGACCATGGAAGATGGAAAAATAAAGGAAGGAATTCAGATGGATATATCCTTTGATGCAGGGAGTACATGCCCTGCATCATAGGATAAGGAATGGGCTAAATTGAAAGGATCAAGTGATTTGACCATGGAAGATGGAGAAAAAAAGGAAGGAATTCAGATGGATATATCCTTTGATGCAGGTGGTACATGCCCTGCATCATAAGATAAGGAATGGGCTAAATTGAAAGGATCAAGTGATTGGACCATGGAATATGGAGAAAAAAAGGAAGGAATTCAGATGGATATTTCCTTTGATGCAGGTGGTACAAGGCCTACATTATAGGATAAAGAATGGGCTAAATCGAAAGGATCAGGTGATTGGACCATGTAAGTTGGAGAAAAAAAGGAAGGAATTAAGATGGATATATCCTTTGATGCAGGTGGTACATGCCCTGCATCATAGAATAAGAAATGGGCTAAATTGAAAGGATCAAGTGATTGGACCATGGAAGATGGAGAAAAAAAGGAAGGAATTCAGATGGATATATCATTTAATGCAGGTGGTACATGCCCTGCATCATAGGATAAGGAATGGGCTAAATTGAAAGGACCAGGTGTTTGGACCATGGAATATGGAGAAAATAAGGAAGGAATTCAGATGGATATATCCTTTGATGCAGGTGGTACATGCCGTGCATCATAAGATAAGGAATGGGCTAAATTGAAAGGATCAAGTGTTTGGACCATGGAAGATGGAGAAAATAGGAAGGAATTCAGATGGATATATCCTTTGATGCCGGTGGTACATGCCCTGCATCATAGGATAAGGGATGTGCTTAATTGAAAGGACCAAGTGTTTGGACCATAAGAAGATGGAGAAAAAAAGGAAGGAATTCAGATGGATATATCCTTTGATGCAGGTGGTACATGCCCTGCATCATAGGATAAGGAATGGGCTAAATTGAAAGGACCAAGTGATTGGACCATGGGTGATGGAAAAAAAAGGAAGGAATTCAGATGGATATATCCTTTGATGCAGGTGGTACATGCCCTGCATCATAGGATAAAGAATGGGCTAAATTGAAAGGATCAAGTGATTAGACCATGGAAGATGGAGAAAAAAAAAGGAAGGAATTCAGATGGATATATCTTTTGATGCAGGTGGTACATGCCCTGCATCATAGGATAAGGAATGGGCTAAATTGAAAGGATCAAGTGATTGGACCATGGAAGATGGAGAAAAAAAGGAAGGAATTCAGATGGATATATCCTTTGATGCAGGTGATACAAGCCCTGCATCATAAGATAAGGAATGGGCTAAATTAAAAGGATCAAGTGATTGGACCATGGAAGATGAAGGAAAAAAAGGAAGGAATTCAGATGGATATATCCTTTGATGCCGGTGGTACATGCCCTGCATCATAGGATAAGGAATGGGCTAAATTGAAAGGATCAAATGATTGGACCATGGAAGATGGAGAAAAAAAAGGAAGGAATTCAGATGGATATATCCTTTGATGCAGGTGATACAAGCCCTGCATCATAGGATAAGGAATGGGCTAAATTGGAAGGATCAAGTGATTGGACCATGGAAGATGAAGAAAAAAATGAAGGAATTCACATGGATATATCTTTTGATGCAGGTGGTACAAGGCCTACATCATAGGATAAGGAATGGGCTAAATTGAAAGGATCAAATGATTGGACCATGGAAGATGGAGAAAAAAAGGAAGGGATTCAGATGGATATATCCTTTGATGCAGGTGGTACATTCCCTGCATCATAGGATAAGGAATGGGCTAAATTGAAAGGATCAAATGATTGGACAAAGGAAGATGGAGAAAAA
The DNA here is from genome assembly GCF_036898095.1 of Palaemon carinicauda. Classification (NCBI taxonomy): domain Eukaryota; kingdom Metazoa; phylum Arthropoda; class Malacostraca; order Decapoda; family Palaemonidae; genus Palaemon; species Palaemon carinicauda. The sequence goes on from NC_090734.1 coordinate 15,744,855, forward strand.
AAGGAAGGGATTCATATGGATATATCCTTTTATGCAGGTGGTACATGCCCTGCATTATAGGATAAGGAATGGGCTAAATTGAAAGGATCAAGTGATTGGACCATGGAAGATGGAGAAAAAAAGGAAGGAATTCAGATGGATATATCCTTTGATGCCAGTGGTCCATGCCCTGCATCATAGGATAAGGAATGGGCTAAATTGAAAGGATCAAGTGATTGGACCTTGGAAGATGGAGAAAAAAAGGAAGGAATTCAGATGGATATATCCTTTGATGCAGGTGGTACATGCCCATCATCATAGGATAAGGAATGGGCTAAATTGAAAGGATCATGTGATTGGACCATGGAAGATGGAGAAAAAAAGGAAGAAGTTCAGATGGATATTTCCTTTGATGCATGTGGTACATGCCCTACATCATAAGATAAGGAATGGGCTAAATTGAAAGGATCAAGAGATTGGACCATGGAAGATGGAGAAAAAAAGGAAGGAATTTGGATGGATATATCCTTTGATGCCAGTGGTCCATGCCCTGCATCATAGGATAAGGAATGGGCTAAATTGGAAGGATCAAGTGATTGGACCATGGAAGATGGAGAAAAAAAGGAAGGAATTCAGATGGATATATACTTTGATGCAGGTGTTACATGCCCTGCATCATAGGATAAGGAATGGGCTAAATTGAAAGGATCAAGTATTTGGATCATGGAAGATGGAGAAAAAAAGGAAGGAATTCAGATGGAAATATCCTTTGATGCCGGTGGTACATGCCCTGCATCAGAGGATAAGGAATGGGCTAAATTGAAAGGATCAAGTGATTGGACCATGGAATATGGAGAAAAAAAGGAAGGGATTCAGATGGATATATCCATTTATGCAAGTGGTACATGCCCTGCATCATAGGATAAGGAATGGGCTAAATTGAAAGGATCAGATGATTGGACCATGGAAGATGGAGAAAAAAAGGAAGGAATTCAGATGGATATATCCTTTGATGCCGGTGGTACATGCCATGCATCATAGGATAAGGAATGGGCTAAATTGAAAGGATCAAATGATTGGACCATGGAAGATGGAGAAAAAAAGGAAGGAATTCAGATGGATATATCCTTTGATGCAGGTGTTACATGCCCTGCATCAAAAGATAAGGAATGGGATAAATTGAAAGGATCAAGTGATTAGACCATGGAAGATGGAGAAAAAAAGGAAGGAATTCAGATGGATATATCCTTTGATGCCAGTGGTACAAGCTCTGCATCATAGGATAAGGAATGGGCTAAATTGAAAGGATCAAGTATTTGGATCATGGAAGATGGAGAAAAAAAGGAAGGAATTCAGATGGATATATCCTTTGATGCAGGTGGTACATGCCCTGCATCATAGGATAAAGAATGGGCTAAATTGAAAGGATCAAATGATTGGACCATGGAAGATGGAGAAAAAAAGGAAGGAATTCAGATGGATATATCCTTTGATGCAGGTAGTACATGCCCTGCATCATAGGATAAGGAATGGGCTAAATTGAAAGGATCAAGTGTTTGGACCATGGAAGATTGAGAAAAAAAGGAAGTAATTCAGATGGATATATCATTTAATGCAGGTGGTACATGCCCTGCATCATAGGATAAGGAATGGGCTAAATTGAATGGACCAGGTGTTTGGACCATGGAATATGGAGAAAAAAAGGAAGGAATTCAGATGGATATATCCTTTGATGCAGGTGGTACATGCCCTGCATCAAAGGATAAGGAATGGGCTAAATTGAAAGGATCAAGTGATTAGACCATGGAAGATGGAGAAAAAAAGGAAGGAATTCAGATGGATATATCCTTTGATGCAGGTGGTACATGCCCTGCATCATAGGATAAGGAATGGGCTAAATTGAAAGGATCAAGTGATTGGACCATTGAAGATGGAGAAAAAAAGGAAGGAATTCAGATGGATATATCCTTTGATGCAGGTGGTATATGCCCTGCATCATAGGTTATGGATTGGATTAAATTGAAAGGACCAAGTGTTTGGATCATGGGTGATGGAAAAAAAGGAAGGAATTCGGATGGATATATCCTTTGATGCAGGTGGTACAAGGCCTACATCATAGGATAAGGAATGGGCTAAATTGAAAGAATCAAGTGATTGGACCATGGAAGATGGAGAAAAAAAGGAAGGAATTCAGATGGATATATCCTTTGATGCAGGTGGTATATGCCCTGCATCATAGGTTATGGATTGGATTAAATTGAAAGGACCAAGTGTTTGGATCATGGGTGATGGAAAAAAAGGAAGGAATTCGGATGGATATATCCTTTGATGCAGGTGGTACAAGGCCTACATCATAGGATAAGGAATGGGCTAAATTGAAAGGATCAAGTGTTTGGACCATGGAAGATTGAGAAAAAAAGGAAGTAATTCAGATGGATATATCATTTAATGCAGGTGGTACATGCCCTGCATCATAGGATAAGGAATGGGCTAAACTGAAAGGATCAGGTGATTGGACCATGGAAGATGGAGAAAAAAAAGGAAGTAATTCAGATGGATATATCCTTTGATGCAGGTGTTACATGCCCTGCATCATAGGATAAGGAATGGGCTAAATTGAAAGGATCAAGTATTTGGATCATGGAAGATGGAGAAAAAAAGGAAGGAATTCAGATGGATATATCCTTTGATGCCGGTGGTACATGCCCTGCATCATAGGATAAGGAATGGGCTAAATTGAAAGGATCAAGTGTTTGGACCATGGAAGATTGAGAAAAAAAGGAAGGAATTCAGATGGATATATCCTTTGATGCAGGTGTTACATGCCCTGCATCATAGGATAAGGAATGGGCTAAATTGAAAGGACCAGGTGTTTGGACCATGGAATATGGAGAAAAAAAGGAAGGAATTCAGATGGATATATCCTTTGATGCAGGTGGTACATGCCCTGCATCATAGGATAAGGAATGGGCTAAATTGAAAGGATCAACTGATTGGACCATGGAAGATGGAGAAAAAAAGGAAGGAATTCAGATGGATATATCCTTTGATGCAGGTGGTACATGCCCTGCATCATAGGATAAGGAATGGGCTAAATTGAAAGGATCAAGTGATTGGACCATGGAAGATGGAGAAAAAAAGGAAGGAATTCCGATGGATATATCCTTTGATGCAGGTGATACAAGCCCTGCATCATAGGATAAGGAATGGGCTAAATTAAAAGGTTCAAGTGATTGGACCATGGAAGATGAATAAAAAAAGGAAGGAATTCAGATGGATATATCCTTTGATGCCGGTGGTACATGCCCTGCATCATAGGATAAGGAATGGGCTAAATTGAAAGGATCAAGGTATTGGACCATGGAAGATGGAGAAAAAAGGGAAGGAATTCAAAAGGATATATCCTTTGATGCAGGTAGTACAAGGCCTACATTATAGGATAAAGAATGGGCTAAATCGAAAGGATCAGGTGATTGGACCATGTAAGATGGAGAAAAAAAGAAAGGAATTCAGATGGATATATCCTTTGATGCAGGTGGTACATGCCCTGCATCAAAGGATAAGGAATGGGCTAAATTGAAAGGATCAAGTGATTAGACCATGGAACATGGAGAAAAAAAGGAAGGAATTCAGATGGATATATCCTTTGATGCAGGTGGTACATGCCCTGCATCATAGGATAAGGAATGGGCTAAATTGAAAGGATCAAGTGATTGGACCATGGAAGATGGAGAAAAAAAGGAAGGAATTCAGATGGATATATCCTTTGATGCAGGTGGTATATGCCCTGCATCATAGGTTATGGATTGGATTAAATTGAAAGGACAAAGTGTTTGGATCATGGGTGATGGAAAAAAAGGAAGGAATTCGGATGGATATATCCTTTGATGCAGGTGGTACAAGGCCTACATCATAGGATAAGGAATGGGCTAAATTGAAAGAATCAAGTGATTGGACCATGGAAGATGGAGGAAAAAAGGAAGGAATTCAGATGGATATATCCTTTGATGCTGTTGGTACATGCCCTGCATCATAGGATAAGTAATGGGCTAAATTGGAAGGATCAATTGATTAGACCATGGAAGATGGAGATAAAGGAAGGAATTCAGATGGATATAATCTTTGATGCTTGTGGTACATGCTCTGCATCATAGGATAAGTAATGGGCTAAATTGAAAGGATCAAGTGATTGGACCATGGAAGATGGAGAAAAAAAGGAAGGAATTCAGACGGATATATCCTTTGATGCAGGTGGTACATGCCCTGCATCATAGAATAAGGAATGGGCTAAATTGAAAGGATCAAGTGATTGGACCATGGAAGATGGAGAAAAAAAGGAAGGAATTCAGATGGATATATCCTTTGATACAGGTGGTACAAGCCCTGCATCATAGGATAAGGAATGGGCTAAATTGAAAGGATCAAGTGATTGGACCATGGAAGATGGAGAAAAAAAGGAAGGAATTCAGATGGATATATCCTTTGATGCAGGTGGTACATGCCCAGCATCATAGGATAAGGAATGGGCTAAATTGAAAGGATCAAGTGATTGGACCATGGAAGATGGAGAAAAAAAGGAAGGAATTCAGATGGATATATCCTTTGATGCAGGTGGTACTAGCCCTGCATCATAGGATAAGGAATGGGCTAAATTGAAAGGATCAAGTGATTGGACCATGGAATATGGAGAAAAAAAGGAAGGAATTCAGATGGATATATCCTTTGATGCAGGTGGTACATGCCCTGCATCATACGATATGGAATGGGCTAAATTGGAAGGATATAGTGATTGGACCATAGAAGATGGAGAAAAAAATGAAGGAATTCAAATGGATATATCCTTTGATGCAGGTGGTACAAGCCCTGCATCATAGGATAAGGAATGGGCTAAATTGAAAGGATCAAGTGATTGGACCATGGAAGATGGAGAAATAAAGGAAGGAATTCAGATGGATATATCCTTTGATGCAGGGGGTACATGCCCTGCATCATAGGATAAGGAATGGGCTAAATTGAAAGGATCAAGTGATTGGACCATGGAAGATGGAGAAAAAAAGGAAGGAATTCAGATGGATATATCCTTTGATGCAGATGGTACGTGCCCTGCATCATAAAATAAGGAATGGGCTAAATTGAAAGGATCAAGTGATTGGACCATGGACTTTGGAGAAAAAAAGGAAGGAATTCAGATGGATATTTCCTTTGATGCAGGTGGTACAAGGCCTACATTATAGGATAAAGAATGGGCTAAATCGAAAGGATCAGGTGATTGGACCATGTAAGATGGAGAAAAAAAGGAAGGAATTCAGATGGATATATCCTTTGATGCAGGTGGTACATGCCCTGCATCATAGAATAAGGAATGGGCTAAATTGAAAGGATCAAGTGATTGGACCATGGAAGATGGAGAAAAAAAGGAAGGAATTCAGATGGATATATACTTTCATGCATGTGGTACAAGGCCTATATCATAGGATAAGGAATGGCCTAAATTGAAAAGATCAAGTGATTGGACCATGGAAGATGGAGAAAAAAAAAAGGAGGGAATTCAGATGGATATATCCTTTGATGCAGGTGGTACAAGCCTTGCATCATAGGATAAGGAATGGGCTAAATTGAAAGGATCAAGTGATTGAACCATGGAAGATGGAGAAAAAAAGGAAGGAATTCAGATGGATATATCCTTTGATGCAGGTGGTACATGCCCTGCATCATAGGATAAGGAATGGGCTAAATTGAAAGGATCAAATGATTGGACCATGGAAGATGGAGAAAAAAAGGAAGGAATTCAGAAGGATATATCCTTTGATGCAGTTGGTACATGCCCTGCATCATATGATAAGGAATGGGTTAATTGAAAGGACCAAGTGTTCTGACCATGGAAGATGGAGAAAAAAAGGAAGGAATTCAGATGGATATATCCTTTGATGCAGGTGGTACATGCCCTGCATCATAGGATAAGGAATGGGCTAAATTGAAAGGATCAAGTGATTGGACCATGGAAGATGGAGAAAAAAAGGAAGGAATTCAGATGGATATATCCTTTGATGCAGGTGGTACATGCCCTGCATCAAAGGATAAGGAATGGGCTAAATTGAAAGGATCAAATGATTGGACCATGGAAGATGGAGAAAAAAAGGAAGGAATTCAGATGGATATATCCTTTGATGCAGGTGGTACATGCCCTGCATCATAGGATAAGGAATGGGCTAAATTGAAAGGATCAAATGATTGGACCATGGAAGATGGAGAAAAAAAGGAAGGAATTCAGATGGATATATCCTTTGATGCAGGTGGTACAAGCCCTGCATCATAGGATAAGGAATGGGCTAAATTAAAAGGATCAAGTGATTGGACCATGGAAGATGAAGAAAAATAGGAAGGAATTCAGATGGATATATATTTTGAAGCCGGTGGTACATGCCCTGCATCATAGGATAAGGAATGGGCTAAATTGAAAGGATCAAATGATTGGACCATGGAAGATGGAGAAAAAAAGGAAGGGATTCAGATGGATATATCCTTTGATGCAGGTGGTACATGCCCTGCATCATAGGATAAGGAATGGGCTAAATTGAATAGATCAAGAAATTGGACCATGGAAGATGAAGAAAAATAGGAAGGAATTCAGATGGATATATCTTTTGAAGCCGGTGGTACATGTCCTGCATCATAGGATAAGGAATGGGCTAAATTGAAAGGACCAAGTGTTTGGACCATGGAAGATGGAGAAAAAAAGGAAAGAATTCAGATGGATATATCCTTTGATGCAGGTGGTACATGCCCTGCATCATAGGATAAGGAATGGGCTAAATTGAAAGGACCAAGTGTTTTGGACCATGGGTGATGGAAAAAAAAGGAACGAATTCAGATGGATATATCCTTTGATGCAGGTGGTACATGCCCTGCATCATAGGATAAGGAATGGGCTAAATTGAAAGGATCAAGTGATTGGACCATGGAAGATGGAGAAAAAAAGGAAGGAATTCAGATGGATATATCCTTTGATGCAGGTGATACAAGCCCTGCATCATAGGATTAGGAATGGGGTAAATTAAAAGGATCAAGTGATTGGACCATGGAAGATGAAGAAAAAAATGAAGGAATTCAGATGGATATATCCTTTGATGCCGGTGGTACATGCCCTGCATCATAGGATAAGGAATGGGCTAAATTGAAAGGATCAAGTGATTGGACCATGGAAGATGGAAAAAAAAGGGAAGGAATTCAGATGGATATATCCTTTGATGCAGGTAGTAAAGGCCTACATTATAGGATAAAGAATGGGCTAAATTGAAAGGATCAGATGATTGGACCATGTAAGATGGAGAAAAAAAGGAAGGAATTCAGATGGATATATCCTTTGATGCAGGTGGTACATGCCCTGCATCAAAGAATAAGGAATGGGCTAAATCGAAAGGATCAAGTGATTGGACCATGGAAGATGGAGAAAAAAAGGAAGGAATTCAGATGGATATATATTTTGATGCAGGTGGTACATGCCCTGCATCATAGGATAAGGAATGGGCTAAATTGAAAGGACCAGGTGTTTGGACCATGGAATATGGAGAAAAAAAGGAAGGAATTCAGATGGATATATCCTTTGATGCAGGTGGTACATGCCGTGCATCATAAGATAAGGAATGGGCTAAATTGAAAGGATCAAATGTTTGGACCATGGAAGATGGAAAAAAAAGGGAAGGAATTCAGATGGATATATCCTTTGATGCAGGTAGTACAAGGCCTATATTATAGGATAAAGAATGGGCTTAATTGAAAGGATCAGGTGATTGGACCATGTAAGATGGAGAAAAAAAGGAAGGAATTCAGATGGATATATCCTTTGATGCAGGTGGTACATGCCCTGCATCAAAGAATAAGGAATGGGCTAAATTGAAAGGATCAAGTGATTGGACCATGGAAGATGGAGAAAAAAAGGAAAGAATTCAGATGGATATATATTTTGATGCAGGTGGTACATGCCCTGCATCATAGGATAAGGAATGGGCTAAATTGAAAGGACCAGGTGTTTGGACCATGGAATATGGAGAAAAAAAGGAAGGAATTCAGATGGATATATCCTTTGATGCAGGTGGTACATGCCGTGCATCATAAGATAAGGAATGGGCTAAATTGAAAGGATCAAATGTTTGGACCATGGAAGATGGAGAAAAAAGGAAGGAATTCAGATGGATATATCATTTGATGCCGGTGGTACATGCCCTGCATCATAGGATAAGGGATGTTCTTAATTGAAAGGACCAAGTGTTTGGACCATGGAAGATGGAGAAAAAAAGGAAGGAATTCAGATGGATATATCCTTTGATGCAGGTGGTACATGCCCTGCATCATAGGATAAGGAATGGGCTAAATTGAAAGGACCAAGTGATTGGACCATGGGTGATGGAAAAAAAAGAAAGGAATTCAGATGGATATATCCTTTGATGTAGGTGGTACATGCCCTGCATCATAGGATAAAGAATGGGCTAAATTGAAAGGATCAAGTGATTAGACCATGGAAGATGGAGAAAAAAAAAGGAAGGAATTCAGATGGATATATCCTTTGATGCAGGTGGTACATGCCCTGCATCATAGGATAAGGAATGGGCTAAATTGAAAGGATCAAGTGTTTGGACCATGGAAGATGGAGAAAAAAAGGAAGGGATTCAGATGGATATATCCTTTGATGCAGGTGGTACATGCCCTGCATCATAGGATAAGGAATGGGCTAAATTGAAAGGATCAAATGATTGGACCATGGAAGATGGAGAAAAAAAGGAAGGAATTCAGATGGATATATCCTTTGATGCAGGTGGTACATGCCCTGCATCATAGGATAAGGAATGGGCTAAATTGAAAGGATCAAATGATTGGACCATGGAAGATGGAGAAAAAAAGGAAGGGATTCAGATGGATATATCCTTTTATGCAGATGGTACATGCCCTGCATCATAGGATAAGGAATGGGCTAAATTGAAAGGATCAGATGATTGGACCATGGAAGATGGAGAAAAAAAGGAAGGAATTCAGATGGATATATCTTTTGATGCCGGTGGTACATGCCCTGCATCATAGGATAAGGAATGGGCTAAATTGAAAGGATCAAATGATTGGACCATGGAAGATGGAGAAAAAAAGGAAGGGATTCAGAGGGATATATCCTTTGATGCATGTGGTACATGCCCTGCATCATAGGATAAGGAATGGGCTAAATTGGAAGGATCAAATGATTGGACAAAGGAAGATGGAGAAAAAAAGGAAGGGATTCAGATGGATATATCCTTTTATGCAGGTGGTACATGCCCTGCATTATAGGATAAGGAATGGGCTAAATTGAAAGGATCAAGTGATTGGACCATGGAAGATGGAGAAAAAAAGGAAGGAGTTCAGATGGATATATCCTTTGATGCATGTGGTACATGCCCTACATCATATGATAAGGAATGGGCTAAATTGAAAGGATCAAGTGATTGGACCATGGAAGATGGAGAAAAAAAGGAAGGAATTCAGATGGATATATCCTTTGATGCAGGTGATACAAGCCCTGCATCATAAGATAAGGAATGGGCTAAATTGAAAGGATCAAGTGATTGGACCATGGAAGATGAAGAAAAAAAGGAAGGAATTCAGATGGATATATCCTTTGATGCAGGTGGTACATGCCCTGCATCATAGGATAAGGAATGGGCTAAATTGAAAGGATCAAGTGATTGGACCATGGAAGATGGAGAAAAAAAGGAAGGAGTTCAGATGGATATATCCTTTGATGCAGGTGGTACATGCCCTACATCATAGGATAAGGAATGGGCTAAATTGAAAGGATCGAGTGATTGGACCATGGAAGATGGAGAAAAAAAGGAAGGAATTCAGATGGATATATCCTTTGATGCAGGTGATACAAGCCCTGCATCATAAGATAAGGAATGGGCTAAATTGAAAGGATCAAGTGATTGGACCATGGAAGATGGAGAAAAAAAGGAAGGAATTCAGATGGATATATCCTTTGATGCAGGTGGTACATGCCCTGCATCATAGGATAAGGAATGGGCTAAATTGAAAGGATCAAGTGATTGGACCATGGAAGATGGAGAAAAAAAGGAAGGAGTTCAGATGGATATATCCTTTGATGCAGGTGGTACATGCCCTACATCATAGGATAAGGAATGGGCTAAATTGAAAGGATCAAGTGATTGGACCATGGAAGATGGAGAAAAAAAGGAAGGAATTCAGATGGATATATCCTTTGATGCAGGTGATACAAGCCCTGCATCATAAGATAAGGAATGGGCTAAATTGAAAGGATCAAGTGATTGGACCATGGAAGATGAAGAAAAAAAGGAAGGAATTCAGATGGATATATCCTTTGATGCCGGTGGTACATGCCCTGCATCATAGGATAAGGAATGGGCTAAATTGAAAGGATCAAGTGATTGGACCATGGAAGATGGAGAAAAAAAGGAAGGAATTCAGATGGATATATCCTTTGATGCCAGTGGTCCATGCCCTGCATTATAAGATAAGGAATGGGCTAAATTGAAAGGATCAAGTGATTGGACCATGGAAGATGGAGAAAAAAAGGAAGGAATTCAGATGGATATATCCTTTGATGCAGGTGGTACAAGCCCTGCATCATAGGATAAGGAATGGGCTAAATTACAAGGATCAAGTGATTGGACCATGGAAGACAAAGAAAAAAAGGAAGGAATTCAGATGGATATATCCTTTGATGCCGGTGGTACATGCCCTGCAACATAGGATAAGGAATGGGCTAAATTGAAAGGATCAAGTGATTGGACCATGGAAGATGGAGAAAAAAGGATGGGATTCAGATGGATATATCCTTTTATGCAGGTGGTACATGCCCTTCATCATAGGACAAGGAATGGGCTAAATTGAAAGGATCAGATGATTGGACCATGGAAGATGGAGAAAAAAAGGAAGGAATACAGATGGATATATCCTTTGATGCAGGTGGTACATGCCCTGCATCAAAGGATAAGGAATGGGCTAAATTGAAAGGATCAAGTGATTGGACCATGGAAGATGGAGAAAAAAAGGAAGGAATTCAGATGGATATATCCTTTGATGCAGGTGTTACAAGCCCTGCATCATAGTATAAGGAATGGGCTAAATTACAAGGATCAAGTGATTGGACCATGGAAGACAAAGAAAAAAAGGTAGGAATTCAGATGGATATATTCTTTGATGCCGGTGGTACATGCCCTGCAACATAGGATAAGGAATGGGCTAAATTGAAAGGATCAAGTGATTGGACCATGGAAGATGGAGAAAAAAAGGAAGGGATTCAGATGTATATATCCTTTTATGCAGGTGGTACATGCCCTGCATCATAGGATAAGGAATGGGCTAAATTGAAAGGATCAGATGATTGGACCATGGAAGATGGAGAAAAAAAGGAAGGAATTAAGATGGATATATCCTTTGATGCCGGTGGTACATGCCCTGCATCATAGGATAAAGAATGGGCTAAATTGAAAGGATCAAATGATTGGACCATGGAAGATGGAGAAAAAAAGGAAGGAATACAGATGGATGTATCCTTTAATGCAGGTGGTACATGCCCTGTATCAAAGGATAAGGAATGGGCTAAATTGAAAGGATCAAGTGATTGGACCATGGAAGATGGAGAAAAAAAAGGTAGGAATTCAGATGGATATATCCTTTGATGCAGGTGGTACATGCCCTGCATCATAGGATAAGGAATGGGCTAAATTGAAAGGGATCAAATGATTGGACCATGGAAGATTGAGAATAAAGGAAGGAACTAAGATGGATATAATCTTTGATGCTGGTGATACATGCTCTGCATCATAGGATAAGAAATGGGCTAAATTGAAAGGATCAAGTTGTGGTACAAGGCCTACATCATAGGATAAGGAATGGCCTAAATTGAAAAGATCAAGTGATTGGACCATGGAAGATGGAGAAAAAAAAAGGAGGGAATTCAGATGGATATATTCTTTGATGCAGGTGGTACATGCCCTGCATCATAGGATAAGGAATGGGCTAAATTGAAAGGATCAAGTGATTGGACCATGGAAGGTGGAGAAAAAAAGGAAGGAATTCAGATGGATATATCCTTTGATGCAGGTGGTATATGCCCTGCATCATAGAATAAGGAATGGGCTAAATTGAAAGGATCAAGTGATTGGACCATGGAAGATTGAGAAAAAAAGGAAGGAATTCAGATGGATATATCCTTTGATGCAGGTGGTACATGCCCTGCATCATATGATAAGGAATGGGCTAAATTGAAAGGATCAAGTATTTGGACCATGGAAGATGGAGAAAAAAAGGAAGGAATTCAGATGGATATATCATTTGATGCAAGTGGTACATGCCCTGCATCATAGGATAAGGAATGGGCTAAATTGAAAGGACAAGGTGTTTGAACCATGGAAGATGGAGAAAAAAAGGAAGGAATTCAGATGGATATATCCATTGATGCAGTTGGTACATGCCGTGCATCATAAGATAAGGAATGGGCTGAATAGAAAGGACCAAGTGTTTGGACCATGGAAGATGGAGAAAAAAAGGAAGGAATTCAGATGGATATATCCTTTGATGCAGGTGGTACATGCCCTGCATCATAGGATAAGGGATGTGCTAAATTGAAAGGACCAAGTGTTTGGACCATGGAAGATGGAGAAAAAAAGGAAGGAATTCAGATGGATATATCCTTTGATGCAGGTGGTACATGCCCTGCATCATATGATAAGGAATGGGCTAAATTGAAAGGACCAAGTGTTTTGGACCATGGGTGATGGAAAAAAAGGAAGGAATTCTGATGGATATATCCTTTGATGCAGGTGATGCAAGCCCTGCATCATAGGATTAGGAATTGGCTAAATTAAAAGGATCAAGTGATTGGACCATGGAAGATGGAGAAAAAAAGGAAGGAATTCAGATGGATATATCCTTTGATGCAGGTGGTACATGCCCTGCATCATAGGATTAGGAATGGGCTAAATTAAAAGGATCAAGTGATTGGACCATGGAAGATGGAGAAAAAAAGGAAGGAATTCAGATGGATATATCCTTTGATGCAGGTGGTACATGCCCTGCATCATAGGATAAGGAATGGGCTAAATTGAAAGGATCAAATGATTGGACCATGGAAGATGGAGAAAAAAAAGGAAGGAATTTAGAAGGATATATCCTTTGATGCAGGTGGTACATGCCCTGCATCATATGATAAGGAATGGGTTTATTGAAAGGACCAAGTGTTCTGACCATGGAAGATGGAGAAAAAAAGGAAGGAATTCAGATGGATATATCCTTTGATGCAGGTGGTACATGCCCTGCATCATAGGATAAGGAATGGGCTAAATTGAAAGGATCAAGTGATTGGACCATGGAAGATGGAGAAAAAAAGGAAGGAATTCAGATGGATATATCCTTTGATGCAGGTGGTAAATGCCCTGCATCATAGGATAAGTAATGGGCTAAATTGAAAGGATCAAGTGATTGGACCATGGAAGATGGAGAAAAAAAAGAAGGAATTCAGACGGATATATCCTTTGATGCAGGTGGTACATGCCCTGCATCATAAGATAAGGAATGGGCTAAATTGAAAGGATCAACTGATTGGACCATCGAAGATGGAGCAAAAAAGGTAGGAATTCAGATGGATATATCCTTTGATGCAGGTGGTACATGCCCTGCATCATAGGATAAGGAATGGGCTAAATTGAAAGGATCAAGTGATTGGACCATGGAAGATGGAGAAAAAAAGGAAGGAATTCAGATGGATATATCCTTTGATGCAGGTGATACAAGCCCTGCATCATAGAATTAGGAATGGGCTAAATTGAAAGGATCAAGTGATTGGACCATGGAAGATGAAGAAAAAAAGGAAGGAATTCAGATGGATATATCCTTTGATGCCGGTGGTACATGCCCTGCATCATAGGATAAGGAATGGGCTAAATTGAAAGGATCAAGTGATTGGACCATGGAAGATGGAAAAAAAAGGGAAGGAATTCAGATGGATATATCCTTTGATGCAGGTAGTACAAGGCCTACATTATAGGATAAAGAATGGGCTAAATTGAAAGGATCAGGTGATTGGACCATGTAAGATGGAGAAAAAAAGGAAGGAATTCAGATGGATATATCCTTTGATGCAGGTGGTACATGCCCTGCATCAAAGGATAAGGAATGGGCAAAATTGAAAGGATCAAGTGATTGGACCATGGAAGATGGAGAAAAAAAGGAAGGAATTCAGATGGATATATATATTGATGCAGGTGGTATATGCCCTGCATCATAGGATAAGGAATGGGCTAAATTGAAAGGATCAAGTGATTGGACCATTGAAGATGGAGAAAAAAGGAAGGAATTCAGATGGATATATCCTTTGATGCAGGTGGTACATGCCCTGCATCATAGGTTATCTATTGGATTAAATTGAAAGGACCAAGTGTTTGGACCATGGGTGATGGAAAAAAAAAGGAAGGAATTCAGATGGATATATCCTTTGATGCAGGTGGTACAAGGCCTACATCATAGGATAAGGAATGGGCTAAATTGAAAGAATCAAGTGATTGGACCATGGAAGCTGGAGGAAAAAAGGAAGGAATTCAGATGGATATATCCTTTGATGCTGTTGGTACATGCCCTTCATCATAGGATAAGTAATGGGCTAAATTGGAAGGATCAAGTGATTAGACCATGGAAGATGGAGAATGAAGGAAGGAATTCAGATGGATATAATCTTTGATGCTGGTGGTACATGCTCTGCATCATAGGATAAGTAATGGGCTAAATTGAAAGGATCAAGTGATTGGACCATGGAAGATGGAGAAAAAAAGGAAGGAATTCAGATGGATATATACTTTGATGCATGTGGTACAAGGCCTATATCATAGGATAAGGAATGGCCTAAATTGAAAAGATCAAGTGATTGGACCATGGAAGATGGAGAAAAAAAGGAAGGAATTCAGATGGATATATCCTTTGATGCAGGTGGTACATGCCCTGCATCTTAGGATAAGGAATGGGCTAAATTGAAAGGATCAAATGATTGGACCATGGAAGATGGAGAAAAAAAGGAAGGGATTCAGATGGATATATCTTTTTATGCAGATGGTACATGCCCTGCATCATAGGATAAGGAAGGGGCTAAATTGAAAGGATCAGATGATTGGACCATGGAAGATGGAGAAAAAAAGGAAGGAATTCAGATGGATATATCCTTTGATGCCGGTGGTACATGCCCTGCATCATAGGATAAGGAATGGGCTAAATTGAAAGGATCAAATGACTGGACCATGGAAGATAGAGAAAAAAAGAAAGAAATTCAGATGGATATATCCTTTGATGCAGGTGGTACATGCCCTTCATCAAAGGATAAGGAATGGGCTAAATTGAAAGGATCAAGTGATTGGACCATGGAAGATGGGGAAAAAAAGGAAGGAATTCAGATGGATATATCCTTTGATGCAGGTGGTACATGCCCTGCATCATAGGATAAGGAATGGGCTAAATTGAAAGGGATCAAGTGATTGGACCATGAAAGATGGAGAAAAAAGGAAGGAATTCAGATGGATATATCCGTTGATGCAGGTGGTACATGCCCTGCATCATATGAGAAGGAATGGGCTAAATTAAAAGGATCAAGTGATTGGACCATGAAGATGGAGAAAAAAAGGAAGGAATTCAGATGGATATATCCTTTGATGCCGGTGGTACATGCCCTGCATCATAGGATAAGGAATGGGCTAAATTGAAAGGATCAAATGATTGGACCATGGAAGATGGAGAAAAAAAGGAAGGGATTCAGATGGATATACCCTTTGATGCAGGTGGTACATGCCCTGCATCATAGGATATGGAATGGATTAAATTGAAAGGATCAAGTAATTGGACCATGGAAGATGGAGAAAAAAAGGAAGGAATTCAGATGGATATATCCTTTGATGCAGGTGTTACAAGCCCTACATCATAGGATAAGGAATAGGCTAAATTGAAAGAATCAAGTGATTGGACCATGGAAGATGGAGGAAAAAAGGAAGGAATTCAGATGAATATAATCTTTGATGCTGTTGGTACATGCCCTGCATCATAGGATAAGGAATGGGCTAAATTGAAAGGATCAAATGATTGGACCATGGAAATGGAGAAAAAAAGGAAGGGATTCAGATGGATATATCCTTTGATGCAGGTGGTACATGCCCTGCATCAGAGGATAAGGAATGGGCTAAATTGAAAGGATCAAATGATTGGACCATGGAAGATGGAGAAAAAAAGGAAGGAATTCAGATGGATATATCTTTTGATGCAGGTGGTACATGCCCTGCATCATAGGATAAGGAATGGGCTAAATTGGAAGGATCAAGTGATTAGACCATGGAAGATGGAGAATAAAGGAAGGAATTCAGATGAATATAATCTTTGATGCTGGTGGTACATGCTCTGCATCATAGGATAAGTAATGGGCTAAATAGAAAGGATCAAGTGATTGGACCATGGAAGATGGAGAAAAAGAGGAAGGAATTCAGATGGATATATACTTTGATGCAGGTGGTACATGCCCTGCATCATAGGATAAGGAATGGGCTAAATTGAAAGAATCAAGTGATTGGACCATGGAAGATGGAGGAAAAAAGGAAGGAATTCAGATGGATATATCTTTTGATGCAGGTGGTACATGCCCTGCATCATAGGATAAGGAATGGGCTAAATTGGAAGGATCAAGTGATTAGACCATGGAAGATGGAGAATAAAGGAAGGAATTCAGATGAATATAATCTTTGATGTTGGTGGTACATGCTCTGCATCATAGGATAAGTAATGGGCTAAATAGAAAGGATCAAGTGATTGGACCATGTAAGATGGAGAAAAAAAGGAAGGAATTCAGATGGATATATACTTTGATGCAGGCGGTACATGCCCTGCATCATAGGATAAGGAATGGGCTAAATTGGAAGGATCAAGTGATTAGACCATGGAAGATGGAGAATAAAAGAAGGAATTCAGATGGATACAATCTTTGATGCTGGTGGTACTTGCTCTGCATCATAGGATAAGTAATGGGCTAAATTTAAAGGATCAAGTGATTGGACCATGAAAGATGGAGAAAAAAAGGAAGGGATTCAGATGGATATATCCTTTGATGCAGGTGGTACATGCCCTGCATCATAGGATAAGGAATGGGCTAAATTGAAAGAATCAAGTGATTAGACCATGGAAGATGGAGAAAAAAATGAAGGAATTCAGATGGATATATCTTTTGATGCAGGTGGTACATGCCCTGCATCATAGGATAAGGAATGGGCTAAATTGGAAGGATCAAGTGATTAGACCATGGAAGATTGAGAATAAAGGAAGGAATTCAGATGAATATAATCTTTGATGCTGGTGGTACATGCTCTGCATCATAGGATAAGTAATGGGCTAAATAGAAAGGATCAAGTTATTGGACCATGTAAGATGGAGAAAAAAAGGAAGGAATTCAGATGGATATATACTTTGATGCAGGTGGTACATGCCCTGCATCATAGGATAAGGAATGGGCTAAATTGGAAGGATCAAGTGATTAGACCATGGAAGATGGAGAATAAAAGAAGGAATTCAGATGGATACAATCTTTGATGCTGGTGGTACTTGCTCTGCATCATAGGATAAGTAATGGGCTAAATTTAAAGGATCAAGTGATTGGACCATGAAAGATGGAGAAAAAAAGGAAGGGATTCAGATGGATATATCCTTTGATGCAGGTGGTACATGCCCTGCATCATAGGATAAGGAATGGGCTAAATTGAAAGAATCAAGTGATTAGACCATGGAAGATGGAGGAAAAAAGGAAGGAATTCAGATGGATATATCCTTTGATGCTGTTGGTACATGCCCTGCATCATAGGATAAGGAATGGGCTAAATTGGAAGGATCAAGTGATTAGACCATGGAAGATGGAGAATAAAGGAAGGAATTCAGATGAATATAATCTTTGATGCTGGTGGTACATGCTCTGCATCATAGGATAAGTAATGGGCTAAATTGGAAGGATCAAGTGATTAGACCATGGAAGATGGAGAATAAAGGAAGGAATTCAGATGGATATAATCTTTGATGCTGTTGGTACATGCCCTGCATCATAGGATAAGGAATGGGCTAAATTGGAAGGATCAAGTGATTAGACCATGGAAGATGGAGAATAAAGGAAGGAATTCAGATGGATATAATCTTTGATGCTGGTGGTACATGCCCTGCATCATAGGATAAGGAATGGGCTAAATTGGAAGGATCAAGTGATTAGACCATGGAAGATGGAGAATAAAAGAAGGAATTCAGATGAATATAATCTTTGATGCTGTTGGTACATGCCCTGCATCATAGGATTAGGAATGGGCTAAATTGGAAGGATCAAGTGATTAGACCATGGAAGATGGAGAATAAAGGAAGGAATTCAGATGGATATAATCTTTGATGCTGGTGGTACATGCTCTGCATCATAGGATAAGTAATGGGCTAAATTGAAAGGATCAAGTTGTGGTACAAGGCCTCCATCATAGGATAAGGAATGGCCTAAATTGAAAAGATCAAGTGATTGGACCATGGAAGATGGAGAAAAAAAAAGGAGGGAATTCAGATGGATATATTCTTTGAGGCAGGTGGTACATGCCCTGCATCATAGGATAAGGAATGGGCTAAATTGAAAGGATCAAATGATTGGACCATGGAAGATGGAGAAAAAAAGGAAGGGATTCAGATGGATATACCCTTTGATGCAGGTGGTACATGCCCTGCATCATAGGATATGGAATGGATTAAATTGAAAGGATCAAGTGATTGGACCATGGAAGATGGAGAAAAAAAGGAAGGAATTCAGATGGATATATCCTTTGATGCAGGTGGTACAAGGCCTACATCATAGGATAAGGAATGGGCTAAATTGAAAGAATCAAGTGATGTGACCATGGAAGATGGAGGAAAAAAGGAAGGAATTCAGATGGATATATCCTTTGATGCTGTTGGTACATGCCCTGCATCATAGGATAAGGAATGGGCTAAATTGGAAGGATCAAGTGATTAGACCATGGAAGATGGAGAATAAAGGAAGGAATTCAGATGAATATAATCTTTGATGCTGGTGGTACATGCTCTGCATCATAGGATAAGTAATGGGCTAAATAGAAAGGATCAAGTGATTGGACCAAGGAAGATGGAGAAAAAGAGGAAGGAATTCAGATGGATATATACTTTGATGCAGGTGGTACATGCCTTGCATCATAGGATAAGGAATGGGCTAAATTGAAAGAATCAAGTAATTGGACCATGGAAGATGGAGGAAAAAAGGAAGGAATTCAGATGGATATATCTTTTGATGCAGGTGGTACATGCCCTGCATCATAGGATAAGGAATGGGCGAAATTGGAAGGATCAAGTGATTAGACCATGGAAGATGGAGAATAAAGTAAGGAATTCAGATGAATATAATCTTTGATGTTGGTAGTACATGCTCTGCATCATAGGATAAGTAATGGGCTAAATAGAAAGGATCAAGTGATTGGACCATGGAAGATTGAGAAAAAAAGGAAGGAATTCAGATGGATATATCCTTTGATGCAGGTGGTACATGCCCTGCATCATAGGATAACGAAAGGGCTAAATTGAAAGGATCAAATGATTGGACCATGGAAGATGGAGAAAAAAAGGAAGGGATTCAGATGGATATATCTTTTGATGCAGGTGGTACATGCCCTGCATCATAGGATAAGGAATGGGCTAAATTGGAAGGATCAAGTGATTAGACCATGGAAGATGGAGAATAAAGATAGGAATTCAGATGAATATAATCTTTGATGCTGGTGTTACATGCTCTGCATCATAGGATAAATAATGGGCTAAATAGAAAGGATCAAGTGATTGGACCATGGAAGATGGAGAAAAAAAGGAAGGAATTCAGATGGATATATACTTTAATGCAGGTGGTACATGCCTGCATCATAGGATAAGGAATGTGCTAAATTGGAAGGATCAAGTGATTAGACCATGGAAGATGGAGAATAAAAGAAGGAATTCAGATGGATACAATCTTTGATGCTGGTGGTACTTGCTCTGTATCATAGGATAAGTAATGGGCTAAATTTAAAGGATCAAGTGATTGGACCATGGAAGATGGAGAAAAAAAGGAAGGGATTCAGATGGATATATCCTTTGATGCTGTTGGTACATGCCCTGCATCATAGGATAAGGAATGGGCTAAATTGGAAGGATCAAGTGATTAGACCATGGAAGATGGAGAATAAAGGAAGGAATTCAGATGAATATAATCTTTGATGCTGGTGGTACATGCTCTGCATCATAGGATAAGAAATGGGCTAAATTGGAAGGATCAAGTGATTAGACCATGGAAGATGGAGAATAAAGGAAGGAATTCAGATGGATATAATCTTTGATGCTGTTGGTACATGCCCTGTATCATAGGATAAGGAATGGGCTAAATTGGAAGGATCAAGTGATTAGACCATGGAAGATGGAGAATAAAGGAAGGAATTCAGATGGATATAATCTTTGATGCTGGTGGTACATGCCCTGCATCATAGGATAAGGAATGGGCTAAATTGGAAGGATCAAGTGATTAGACCATGGAAGATGGAGAATAAAAGAAGGAATTCAGATGAATATAATCTTTGATGCTGTTGGTACATGCCCTGCATCATAGGATAAGGAATGGGCTAAATTGGAAGGATCAAGTGATTAGACTATGGAAGATGGAGAACAAAGGAAGGAATTCAGATGGATATAATCTTTGATGCTGGTGGTACATGCTCTGCATCATAGGATAAGTAATGGGCTAAATTGAAAGGATCAAGTTGTGGTACAAGGCCTACATCATAGGATAAGGAATGGCCTAAATTGAAAAGATCAAGTGATTGGACCATGGAAGATGGAGAAAAAAAAAGGAGGGAATTCAGATGTATATATTCTTTGATGCAGGTGGTACATGCCCTGCATCATAGGATAAGGAATGGGCTAAATTAAAAGGATCAAGTGATTGGAAAATGAAGATGGAGAATAAAAAGGAAGGAATTCAGATGGATATATCCTTTGATGCCGGTGGTACATGCCCTGCATCATAGGATAAGGAATGGGCTAAATTGAAAGGATCAAATGATTGGACCATGGAAGATGGAGAAAAAAAGGAAGGGATTCAGATGGATATACCCTTTGATGCAGGTGGTACGTGCCCGACATCATAGGATATGGAATGGATTAAATTGAAAGGATCAAGTGATTGGACCATGGAAGATGGAGAAAAAAAGGAAGGAATTCAGATGGATATATCCTTTGATGCAGGTGGTACAAGGCCTACATCATAGGATAAGGAATGGGCTAAATTGAAAGAATCAAGTGATTGGACCATGGAAGATGGAGAAAAAAAGGAAGGAATTCAGATGGATATATCCTTTGATGCAGGTGGTACATGCCCTGCATCATAGGATAACGAATGGGCTAAATTGAAAGGATCAAATGATTGGACCATGTAAATGGAGAAAAAAAGGAAGGGATTCAGATGGATATATCCTTTGATGCAGTTGGTACATGCCCTGCATCATAGAATAAGGAATGGGCTAAATTGAAAGGATCAAATGATTGGACCATGGAAGATGGAGAAAAAAAGGAAGGAATTCAGATGGATATATCTTTTGATGCAGGTGGTACATGCCCTGCATCATAGGATAAGGAATGGGCTAAATTGGAAGGATCAAGTGATTAGACCATGGAAGATGGAGAATAAAGGAAGGAATTCAGATGAATATAATCTTTGATGCTGGTGGTACATGCTCTGCATCATAGGATAAGTAATGGGCTAAATAGAAAGGATCAAGTGATTGGACCATGGAAGATGGAGAAAAAAAGGAAGGAATTCAGATGGATATATACTTTGATGCAGGTGGTACATGCCCTGCATCATAGGATAAGGAATGGGCTAAATTGAAAGAATCAAGTGATTGGACCATGGAAGATGGAGGAAAAAAGGAAGGAATTCAGATGGATATATCTTTTGATGCAGGTGGTACATGCCCTGCATTATAGGATAAGGAATGGGCTAAATTGGAAGGATCAAGTGATTAGACCATGGAAGATGGAGAATAAAGGAAGGAATTCAGATGAATATAATCTTTGATGCTGGTGGTACATGCTCTGCATCATAGGATAAGTAATGGGCTAAATAGAAAGGATCAAGTGATTGGACCATGGAAATTGGAGAAAAAAAGGAAGGAATTCAGATGGATATATACTTTGATGCAGGTGGTACATGCCCTGCATCATAGGATAACGAAATGGGCTAAATTGAAAGGATCAAATGATTGGACCATGGAAGATGGAGAAAAAAAGGAAGGAATTCAGATGGATATATCTTTTGATGCAGGTGGTACATGCCCTGCATCATAGGATAAGGAATGGGCTAAATTGGAATGATCAAGTGATTAGACCATGGAAGATGGAGAATAAAGGAAGGAATTCAGATGAATATAATCTTTGATGCTGGTGGTACATGCTCTGCATCATAGGATAAGTAATGGGCTAAATAGAAAGGATCAAGTGATTGGACCATGGAAGATGGAGAAAAAAAGGAAGGAATTCAGATGGATATATACTTTGATGCAGGTGGTACATGCCCTGCATCATAGGATAAGGAATGTGCTAAATTGGAAGGATCAAGTGATTAGACCATGATAGATGGAGAACAAAAGAAGGAATTCAGATGGATACAATCTTTGATGCTGGTGGTACTTGCTCTGCATCATAGGATAAGTAATTGGCTAAATTGGAAGGATCAAGTGATTAGACCATGGAAGATGGAGAATAAAGGAAGGAATTCAGATGGATATAATCTTTGATGCTGTTGGTACATGCCCTGCATCATAGGATAAGGAATGGGCTAAATTGGAAGGATCAAGTGATTAGACCATGGAAGATGGAGAATAAAGGAAGGAATTCAGATGGATATAATCTTTGATGCTGGTGGTACATGCCCTGCATCATAGGATAAGGAATGGGCTAAATTGGAAGGATCAAGTGATTAGACCATGGAAGATGGAGAATAAAGGAAGGAATTCAGATGAATATAATCTTTGATGCTGTTGGTACATGCCCTGCATCATAGGATAAGGAATGGGCTAAATTGGAAGGATCAAGTGATTAGACCATGGAAGATGGAGAATAAAGGAAGGAATTCAGATGGATATAATCTTTGATGCTGGTGGTACATGCTCTGCATCATAGGATAAGTAATGGGCTAAATTGAAAGGATCAAGTTGTGGTACAAGGCCTACATCATAGGATAAGGAATGGCCTAAATTGAAAAGATCAAGTGATTGGACCATGGAAGATGGAGAAAAAAAAAGGAGGGAATTAAGATGGATATATTCTTTGATGCAGGTGGTACATGCCCTGCAACATAGGATAAGGAATGGGCTAAATTGAAAGGATCAAGTGATTGGACCATGGAAGATGTAGGAAAAAAGGAAGGAATTCAGATGGATATATCCTTTGATGCAGGTTGTACAAGGCCTACATCATAGGATAAGGAATGGGCTGAATTGAAAGGACCAAGTGTTTGGACCATGGAAGATGGAGAAAAAAAAGGAAAGAATTCAGATGGATATATCCATTGATGCAGGTGGTACATGCCGTGCATCCTAAGATAAGGAATGGGCTGAATTGAAAAGACCAAGTGTTTGGACCATGGAAGATGGAAAAAAAAAGGAATTCAGATGGATATATCCTTTGATGCAGGTGGTACATGCCCTGCATCATATGATAAGGGATGTGCTAAATTGAAAGGACCAAGTGTTTGGACCATGGAAGATGGATAAAAAAAGGAAGGAATTCAGATGGATATATCCTTTGATGCAGAGGGTACATGCCCTGCATCATAGGATAAGGAATGGGCTAAATTGAAAGGACCAAGTGTTTTGGACCATGGGTGATGGAAAAAAAGGAAGGAATTCAGATGGATATATCCTTTGATGCAGGTAGTACATGCCCTGCATTATAAGATAAGGAATGGGCTAAATTGAAAGGATCAACTGATTGGCCCATGGAAGATGGAGAAAAAAAGGAAGGAATTCAGATGGATATATCCTTTGATGCAGGTGGTACATGCCCTGCATCATAGGATAAGGAATGGGCTAAATTGAAAGGATCGAATGATTGGACCATGGAAGATGGAGAAAAAAAGGAAGGAATTCAGATGGATATATCCTTTGATGCAGGTGATACAAGCCCTGCATCATAGGATAAGGAATGGGCTAAATTAAAAGGATCAAGTGATTAGACCATGGAAGATGAAGAAAAAAAGGAAGGAATTCAGATGGATATATCCTTTGATGCCGGTGGTACATGCCCTGCATCATAGGATAAGGAATGGGTTAAATTGAAAGGATCAAGTGATTGGACCATGGAAGATGGAGAAAAAAGGGAAGGAATTCAGATGGATATATCCTTTGATGCAGGTGGTACAAGGCCTACATCATAGGATAAGGAATGGGCTAAATTGAAAGAATCAAGTGATTGGACCATGGAAGATGGAGAAAAAAAGGAGGGAATTCATATAGATATATCCTTTGATGCAGGTGGTACATGCCCTGCATCATAGGATAAGGAATGGGCTAAATTGAAAGGATCAAGTGATTGGACCATGGAAGATGGAGAAAAAAAGGAAGGAATTCAGATGGATATATCCTTTGATGCAGGTGGTACATGCCCTGCATCATAGGATAAGGAATGGGCTAAATTGAAAGGATCAAGTGTTTGGACCATGGAAGACTGAGAAAGAAATGAAGTAATTCAGATGGATATATCATTTAATGCAGGTGGTACATGCCCTGCAGCATAGGATAAGGAATGGGCTGAATTGAAAGGACCAGGTGTTTGGACCATGGAAGATGGAGAAAAAAAGGAAGGAATTCAGATGGATATATCCTTTGATGCAGATGGTACATGCCGTGCATCATAAGATAAGGAATGGGCTAAATTGAAAGGATCAAGTGTTTGGACCATGGAAGATGGAGAAAAAAAGGAAGGAATTCAGATGGATATATCCTTTGATGCCGGTGGTACATGCCCTGCATCATAGGATAAGGGATGTGCTTAATTGAAAGGATCAAGTGTTTGGACCATGGAAGATGGAGAAAAAAAGGAAGGAATTCAGATGGATATATCCTTTGATGCAGGTGGTACATGCCCTGCATCATAGGATAAGGAATGGGCTAAATTGAAAGGACCAAGTGTTTGGACCATGGGTGATGGAAAAAAAGGGAAGGAATTCAGATGGATATGTCCTTTTATGCAGGTGGTACATGCCCTGCATCATAGGATAAAGAATTGGCTAAATTGAAAGGATCAAGTGATTAGACCATGGAAGATGGAGAAAAAAAAGGAAGGAATTCAGATGGATATATCTTTTGATGCAGGTGGTACATGCCCTGCATCATAGGATAAGGAATGGGCTAAATTGAAAGGATCAAATGATTGGACCATGGAAGATGAAGAAAAAAAGGAAGGAATTCAGATGGATATATCCTTTGATGCCGGTGGTACATGCCCTGCATCATAGGATAAGGAATGGGCTAAATTGAAAGGATCAAATGATTTGACCATGGAAAATGGAGAAAAAAAGGAAGGAATTCAGATGGATATATCCTTTGATGCAGGTGGTATATGCCCTGCATCATAGGATAAGGAATGGGCTAAATTTAAAGGATCAAATGATTGGACCATGGAAGATGGAGAAAAAAAGGAAAGGATTCAGATGGATATATCCTTTGATGCAGGTGGTACATGCCCTGCATCATAGGATAAGGAATGGGCTAAATTGAAAGGATCAAATGATTGGACCATGGAAGATGAAGAAAAAAAGCAAGGAATTCAGATGGATATATCCTTTGATGCCGGTGGTACATGCCCTGCATCATAGGATAAGGAATGGGCTAAATTGAAAGGATCAAATGATTTGACCATGGAAAATGGAGAAAAAAAGGAAGGAATTCAGATGGATATATCCTTTGATGCAGGTGGTACATGCCCTGCATCATAGGATAAGGAATGGGCTAAATTAAAAGGATCAAATGATTGGACCATGGAAGATGGAGAAAAAAAGGAAGGAATTCAGATGGATATATCCTTTGATGCAGGTGGTACATGCCCTGCATCATAGGATAAGGAATGGGCTAAATTGAAAGGATCAAGTGATTGGACCATGGAAGATGGAGAAAACAAGGAAGGAATTCAGATGGATATATCCTTTGATGCAGGTGATACAAGCCCTGCATCATAGGATAAGGAATGGGCTAAATTAAAAGGATCAAGTGATTGGACCATGGAAGATGGAGAAAAAAAGGAAAGAATTCAGATGGATATATCTTTTTATGCCGGTGGTACATGCCCTGCATCATAGGATAAGGAATGGGCTAAATTGAAAGGATCAAATGATTGGACCATGGAAGATGGAGAAAAAGGGAAGGGATTCAGATGGATATATCCTATTATGCAGGTGGTACATGCCCTGCACCGTAGGATAAGGAATGGGCTAAATTGAAAGGATCAAGTGATTGGACCATGGAAGATGGAGAAAAAAAGGAAGGAATTCAGATGGATATATCCTTTGATGCATGTGGTCCATGCCCTGCATCATAGGATAAGGAATGGGCTAAATTGAAAGGATCAAGTATTTGGACCATGGAAGATGGAGAAAAAAAGGAAGGAATTCAGATGGATATATCCTTTTATGCAGGTGGTACATGCCCTGCATCATAGGATAAGGAATGGGCTAAATTGAAAGGATCAAGTGATTGGACCATGGAAGATGGAGAAAAAAAGGAAGGAATTCAGATGGATATATCCTTTGATGCAGTTGATACAAGCCCTGCATCATAAGATAAGGAATGGGCTAAATTAAAAGGATCAAGTGATTGGACCATGGAAGATGGAGAAAAAAAGGAAGGAATTCAGATGGATATATCCTTTGATGCAGTTGATACAAGCCCTGCACCATAAGATAAGGAATGGGCTAAATTAAAAGGAACAAGTTATTGGACCATGGAAGATGAAGAAAAAAAGGAAGGAATTCAGATGGATATATCCTTTGATGCCGGTGGTACATGCCCTGCATCATAGGATAAGGAATGGGCTAAATTGAAATGATCAAATGATTGGACCATGGAAGATGGAGAAAAAAAGGAAGGAATTCAGATGGATATATCCTTTGATGCAGGTGATACAAGCCCTGCATCATAGGATAAGGAATGGGCGAAATTGGAAGGATCAAGTGATTGGACCATGGAAGATGAAGAAAAAAAGGAAGGAATTCAGAGGGATATATATTTTGATGCCGGTGGTACATGCCCTGCATCATAGGATAAGGAATGGGCTAAATTGAAAGGATCAAATGATTGGACCATGGAAGATGGAGAAAAAAAGGAAGGGATTCAGATGGATATATCCTTTGATGCAGGTGGTACATGCCCTGCATCATAGGATAAGGAATGGGCTAAATTGAAAGGATCAAGTGATTGGACCATGGAAGATGGAGAAAAAAAGGAAGGAATTCAGATGGATATATCCTATGATGCCAGTGGTCCATGCCCTGCATCATAGGATAAGGAAAGGGCTAAATTGAAAGGATCAAGTGATTGGACCATGGAAGATGGAGAAAAAAAGGAAGGAATTCAGGTGGATATATCCTTTGATGCAGGTGGTACAAGCCTTGCATCATAGGATAAGGAATGGGCTAAATTACAAGGATCAAGTGATTGGACCATGGAAGATGAAGAAAAAAAGGAAGGAATTCAGATGGATATATCCTTTGATGCCGGTGGTACATGCCCTGCATCATGAGATAAGGAATGGGCTAAATTGAAAGGATCAAATGATTGGACCATGGAAGATGGAGAAAAAAAGGAAGGGATCCAGATGGATATATCTTTTTATGCAGGTGGTACATGCCCTGCATCATAGGATAAGGAATGGGCTAAATTGAAAAAATCAGATGATTGGACCATGGAAGATGGAGAAAAAAAGGAAGGAATTCAGATGGATATATCCTTTTATGCATGTGGTACATGCCCTGCATCATAGGATAAGGAATGGTCTAAATTAAAAGGATCAAATGATTGGACCATGGAAGATGGAGAAAAAAAGGAAGGAATTTAGATGGATATATCCTTTGATGCAGGTGGTACATGCCCTGCATCAAAGGATAAGGAATGGGTTAAATTGAAAGGATCAAGTGATTGGACCATGGAAGATGGAGAAAAAAAGGAAGGAATTCAGATGGATATATCCTTTGATGCCGTTGGTACATGCCCTGCATCATAGGATAAGGAATGGGCTAAATTGAAAGGATCAAATGATTGGACCATGGAAGATGTAGAAAAAAAGGAAGGAATTCAGATGGATATATCCTTTGATGCAGGTGGTACATGCCCTACATCATAGGATAAGGAATGGGCTAAATTGAAAGGATCAAGTGATTGGACCATGGAAGATGGAGAAAAAAAGGAAGGAATTCAGATGGATATATCCTTTGATGCCAGTGGTCAATGCCCTGCATCATAGGATAAGGAATGGGCTAAATTGAAAGGATCAAGTGATTGGACCATGGAAGATGGAGAAAAAAAGGAAGGAATTCAGATGGATATATCCTTTGATGCAGGTGGTACATGCCCTGCATCATAGGATAAGGAATGGGCTAAATTGAAAGGATCAAGTGATTGGACCATGGAAGCTGGAGAAAAAAAGGAAGGAATTCAGATGGATATATCTTTTGATGCCAGTGGTCCATGCCCTGCATCATAGGATAAGGAATGGGCTAAATTGAAAGGATCAAGTGATTGGACCATGGAAGATGGAGAAAAAAAGGAAGGAATTCAGATGGATATATCCTTTGATGCAGATGATACAAGCCCTGCATCATAGGATAAGGAATGGGCTAAATTAAAAGGATCAAGTGATTGGACCATGGAAGATGGAGAAAAAAAGGAAGGAATTCAGATGGATATATCTTTTGATGCCGGTGGTACATGCCTTGCATCATAGGATAAGGAATGGGCTAAATTTAAAGGATCAAGTGATTGGACCATGAAAGATGGAGAAAAAAAGGAAGGAATTTAGATGGATATATCCTTTGATGCAGGTGGTACATGCCCTGCATCATAGGATAAGGAATGGGCTAAATTGAAAGGATCAAGTGATTGGACCATGGAAGATTGAGAAAAAAAGGATGGAATTCAGATGGATATATCTTTTGATGCCGGTGGTACATGCCCTGCATCATAGGATAAGGAATGGGCTAAATTGAAAGGATCAAATGATTGGACCATGAAAGATGGAGAAAAAAGGAAGGGATTCAGATGGATATATACTTTGATGCAGGTGGTACATGCCCTGCATCATAGGATAAGGAATGGGCTAAATTGAAAGGATCAAGTGATTAGACCATGGAAGATGGAGAAAAAAAGGAAGGAATTCAGATGGATATATCCTTTGATGCCAGTGGACCATGCCCTGCATCATAGGATAAGGAATGGTCTAAATTGAAAGGATCAAGTATTTGGATCATGGAAGATGGAGAAAAAAAGGAAGGAATTCATATGGATATATCATTTGATGCAAGTGGTACATGCCCTGCATCATAGGATAAGGAATGGGCTAAATTGAAAGGACAAGGTGTTTAGACCATGGAAGATGGAGAAAAAAAGGAAGGAATTCAGATGGATATATCCTTTGATGCAGGTGGTACATGCCCTGCATCATAAGATAAGGAATGGGCTAAATTGAAAGGATCAAGTGATTGGACCATGGAAGATGGAGAAAAAAAGGAAGGAATTCAGATGGATATATCCTTTGATGCAGGTGATACAAGCCCTGCATCATAGGATAAGGAATAGGCTAAATTGAAAGGATCAAGTGATTGGACCATGGAAGATGGAGAAAAAAAGGAAGGAATTCAGATGGATATATCCTTTGATGCAGGTGGTACATGCCCTGCATCAAAAGATAAGGAATGGGCTAAATTAAAAGGATCAAGTGATTGGACCATGGAAGATGAAGAAAAAAAGTAAGGAATTCAGATGGATATAATCTTTGATGCCGGTGGTACATGCCCTGCATCATAGGATAAGGAATGGGCTAAATTGAAAGGATCAAATGATTGGACCACGGAAGATGGAGAAAAAAAGGAAGGAATTCAGATGGATATATCCTTTGATGCAGGTGATACGAGCCCTGCATCATAGGATAAGGAATGGGCGAAATTGGAAGGATCAAGTGATTGGACCATGGAAGATGAAGAAAAAAAGGAAGGAATTTAGATGGATATATCTTTTGATGCCGGTGGTACATGCCCTGCATCATAGGATAATGAATGGGCTAAATTGAAAGGATCAAATGATTGGACCATGGAAGATGGAGAAAAAAAGGAAGGGATTCAGATGGATATATCCTTTGATGCAGGTGGTACATGCCCTGCATCATAGGATAAGGAATGGGCTAAATTGAAAGGATCAAATGATTGGACAATGGAAGATGGAGAAAAAAAGGAAGGGATTCATATGGATATATCCTTTTATGCAGGTGGTACATGCCCTGCATCATAGGATAAGGAATGGGCTAAATTGAAAGGATCAAGTGATTGGACCATGGAAGATGGAGAAAAAAAGGAAGGAATTCAGATGGATATATCCTTTGATGCCAGTGGTCCATGCCCTGCATCATAGGATAAGGAATGGGCTAAATTGAAAGGATCGAGTGATTGGACCATGGAAGATGGAGAAAAAAAGGAAGGAATTCAGATGGATATATCCTTTGATACAGGTGGTACAAGCCTTGCATCATAGGATAAGGAATGGGCTAAATTACAAGGATCAAATGATTGGACCATGGAAGATGAAGAAAAAAAGGAAGGAATTCAGATGGATATATCCTTTGATGCCGGTGGTACATGCCATGCATCATGGGATAAGGAATGGGCTACATTGAAAGGATCAAATGATTGGACCATGGAAGATGGAGGAAAAAAGGAAGGGATCCAGATGGATATATCTTTTTATGCAGGTGGTACATGCCCTGCATCATAGGATAAGGAATGGGCTAAATTGAAAGGATCAGATGATTGGACCATGGAAGATGGAGAAAAAAAGGAAGGAATTCAGATGGATATATCCTTTGATGCATGTGGTACATGCCCTGCATCATAGGATAAGGAATGGGCTAAATTGAAAGGATCGAATGATTGGACCATGGAAGATGGAGAAAAAAGGGAAGGAATTCAGATGGATATATCCTTTGATGCAGGTGGTACATGCCCTGCATCAAAGGATAAGGAATGGGCTAAATTGAAAGGATCAAGTGATTGGACCATGGAAGATGGAGAAAAAAAGGAAGGAATTCAGATGGATATATCCTTTGATGCAGGTGGTACATGCCCTGCATCATAGGATAAGGAATGGGCTAAATTGAAAGGATCAAGTGATTGGACCATGAAAGATGGAGAAAAAAAGTAAGGAATTCAGATGGATATATCCTTTGATGCAGGTGGTACAAGCCCTGCATCATAGGATAAGGAATGGGCTAAATTAAAAGGATCAAGTGATTGGACCATGAAGATGGAGAAAAAAAGGAAGGAATTCAGATGGATATATCCTTGGATGCCGGTGGTACATGCCCAGCATCATAGGATAAGGGATGGGCTAAATTGAAAGGATCAAATGATTGGACCATGGAAGATGGAGAAAAAAAGGAAGGAATTCAGATGGATATATCCTTTGATGCAGGTGGTACAAGCCCTGCATCATAGGATAAGGAATGGGCTAAATTAAAAGGATCAAGTGATTGGACCATGAAGATGGAGAAAAAAAGGAAGGAATTCAGATGGATATATCTTTTGATGCCAGTGGTCCATGCCCTGCATCATAGGATAAGGAATGGGCTAAATTGAAAGGATCAAGTGATTGGACCATGTAAGATGGAGAAAAAAAGGAAGGAATTCAGATGGATATATCCTTTGATGCAGGTGATACAAGCCCTGCATCATAGGATAAGGAATGGGCTGAATTAAAAGGATCAAGTGATTGGAACATGGAAGATGGAGAAAAAAAGGAAGGAATTCAGATGGATATATCTTTTGATGCCAGTGGTCCATGCCCTGCATCATAGGATAAGGAATGGGCTAAATTGAAAGGATCAAGTGATTGGACCATGTAAGATGGAGAAAAAAAGGAAGGAATTCAGATGGATATATCCTTTGATGCAGGTGATACAAGCCCTGCATCATAGGATAAGGAATGGGCTGAATTAAAAGGATCAAGTGATTGGACCATGGAAGATGGAGAAAAAAAGGAAGGAATTCAGATGGATATATCCTTTGATGCAGGTGGTACATGCCCTGCATCATAGGATAAGGAAAGGGCTAAATTGAAAGGATCAAGTGATTGGACCATGAAAGATGGAGAAAAAAAGGAAGGAATTCATATGGATATATCCTTTGATGCAGGTGGTACATGCCCTGCATCATAGGATAAGGAATGGGCTAAATTGAAAGGATCAAGTGATTGGACCATGGAAGATGGAGAAAAAAAGGAAGGAATTCAGATGGATATATCCTTTGATGCAGGTGGTACATGCCCTGCATCATAGGATAAGGAATGGGCTAAATTGAAAGGATCAAGTGATTGGACCATGAAAGATGGAGAAAAAAAGGAAGGAATTCAGATGGATATATCCTTTGATGCAGGTGGTACATGCCCTGCATCATAGGATAAGGAATGGGCTAAATTGAAAGGATCACGTGATTGGACCATGAAAGATGGAGAAAAAAAGGAAGGAATTCAGATGGATATATCCTTTGATGCAGGTGGTACATGCCCTGCATCATAGGATAAGGAATGGGCTAAATTGAAAGGATCAAGTGATTGGACCATGGAAGATGGAGAAAAAAAGGAAGGAATTCAGATGGATATATCTTTTGATGCCAGTGGTCCATGCCCTGCATCATAGGATAAGGAATGGGCTAAATTGAAAGGATCAAGTGATTGGACCATGGAAGATGGAGAAAAAAAGGAAGGAATTCAGATGGATATATCCTTTGATGCAGGTGGTACATGCCCTGCATCATAGGATAAGGAAAGGGTTAAATTGAAAGGATCAAGTGATTGGACCATGAAAGATGGAGAAAAAAAGGAAGGAATTCAGATGGATATATCCTTTGATGCAGGTGGTACATGCCCTGCATCATAGGATAAGGAATGGGCTAAATTGAAAGGATCAAGTGATTGGACCATGGAAGATGGAGAAAAAAAGGAAGGAATTCAGATGGATATATCCTTTGATGCAGGTGGTACATGCCCTGCATCATAGGATAAGGAATGGGCTAAATTGAAAGGATCAAGTGATTGGACCATGAAAGATGGAGAAAAAAAGGAAGGAATTCAGATGGATATATCCTTTGATGCAGGTGGTACATGCCCTGCATCATAGGATAAGGAATGGGCTAAATTGAAAGGATCAAGTGATTGGACCATGGAAGATGGAGAAAAAAAGGAAGGAATTCAGATGGATATATCCTTTGATGCAGGTGGTACATGCCCTGCATCATAGGATAAGGAAAGGGCTAAATTGAAAGGATCAAGTGATTGGACCATGAAAGATGGAGAAAAAAAGGAAGGAATTCAGATGGATATATCCTTTGATGCCGGTGGTACATGCCCTGCATCATAGGATAAGGAATGGGCTAAATTGAAAGGATCAAGTGATTGGACCATGAAAGATGGAGAAAAAAAGGAAGGAATTCAGATGGATATATCCTTTGATGCAGGTGGTACATGCCCTGCATCATAGGATAAGGAATGGGCTAAATTGAAAGGATCAAGTGATTGGACCATGGAAGGTGGAGAAAAAAAGGAAGGAATTCAGATGGATATATCTTTTGATGCCAGTGGTCCATGCCCTGCATCATAGGATAAGGAATGGGCTAAATTGAAAGGATCAAGTGATTGGACCATGGAAGATGGAGAAAAAAAGGAAGGAATTCAGATGGATATATCCTTTGATGCAGGTGATACAAGCCCTGCATCATAGGATAAGGAAAGGGCTAAATTAAAAGAATCAAGTGATTGGACCATGGAAGATGAAGAAAAAAAGGAAGGAATTCAGATGGATATATCTTTTGATGCCGGTGGTACATGCCCTGCATCATAGGGTAAGGAATGGGCTAAATTGAAAGGATCAAGTGATTGGACCATGGAAGATTGAGAAAAAAAGGATGGAATTCAGATGGATATATCTTTTGATGCCGGTGGTACATGCCCTGCATCATAGGATAAGGAATGGGCTAAATTGAAAGGATCAAATGATTGGACCATGAAAGATGGAGAAAAAAGGAAGGGATTCAGATGGATATATACTTTGATGCCGGTGGTACATGCCCTGCATCATAAGATAAGGAATGTGCTAAATTGAAAGGATCAAGTGATTGGACCATGGAAGATTGAGAAAAAAAGGAAGGAATTCAGATGGATATATCCTTTGATGCAGTTGATACAAGCCCTGCATCAAAAGATAAGGAATGGGCTAAATTAAAAGGATCAAGTGATTGGACCATGGAAGATGAAGAAAAAAAGGAAGGAATTCAGATGGATATATCCTTTGATGCCGGTGGTACATGCCCTGCATCATAGGATAAGGAATGGGCTAAATTGAAAGGATCAAATGATTGGACCACGGAAGATGGAGAAAAAAAGGAAGGAATTCAGATGGATATATCCTTTGATGCAGGTGATACAAGCCCTGCATCATAGGATAAGGAATGGGTGAAATTGGAAGGATCAAGTGATTGGACCATGGAAGATGAAGAAAAAAAGGAAGGAATTCAGATGGATATATCTTTTGATGCCGGTGGTACATGCCCTGCATCATAGGATAAGGAATGGGCTAAATTGAAAGGATCAAATGATTGGACCATGGAAGATGGAGAAAAAAAGGAATGGATTCAGATGGATATATCCTTTGATGCAGGTGGTACATGCCCTGCATCATAGGATAAGGAATGGGCTAAATTGAAAGGATCAAATGATTGGACAATGGAAGATGGAGTAAAAAAGGAAGGGATTCATATGGATATATCCTTTTATGCAGGTGGTACATGCCCTGCATCATAGGATAAGGAATGGGCTAAATTGAAAGGATCAAGTGATTGGACCATGGAAGATGGAGAAAAAAAGGAAGAAATTCAGATGAATATATCCTTTGATGCCAGTGGTCCATGCCCTGCATCATAGGATAAAGAATGGGCTAAATTGAAAGGATCGAGTGATTGGACCATGGAAGATGGAGAAAAAAAGGAAGGAATTCAGATGGATATATCCTTTGATGCAGGTGGTACAAGCCTTGCATCATAGGATAAGGAATGGGCTAAATTACAAGGATCAAATGATTGGACCATGGAAGATGAAGAGAAAAAGGAAGGAATTCAGATGGATATATCCTTTGATGCCGGTGGTACATGCCCTGCATCATAGGATAAGGAATGGGCTAAATTGAAAGGATCAGATGATTGGACCATGGAAGATGGAGAAAAAAAGGAAGGAATTCAGATGGATATATCCTTTGATGCATGTGGTACATGCCCTGCATCATAGGATAAGGAATGGGCTAAATTGAAAGGATCAAATGATTGGACCATGGAAGATGGAGAAAAAAAGGAAGGAATTCAGATGGATATATCCTTTGATGCAGGTGGTACATGCCCTGCATCAAAGGATAAGGAATCGGCTAAATTACAAGGATCAAGTGATTGGACCATGGAAGATGGAGGAAAAAAGGAAGGAATTCAGATGGATATATCCTTTGATGTAGGTGGTACATGCCCTGCATCATAGGATAAGGAATGGGCTAAATTGAAAGGATCAAGTGATTGGACCATGAAAGATGGAGAAAAAAAGGAAGGAATTCAGATGGATATATCCTTTGATGCAGGTGGTACAAGCCCTGCATCTTAGGATAAGGAATGGGCTAAATTAAAAGGATCAAGTGATTGGACCATGAAGATGGAGAAAAAAAGGAAGGAATTCAGATGGATATATCCTTGGATGCCGGTGGTACATGCCCAGCATCATAGGATAAGGGATGGGCTAAATTGAAAGGATCAAATGATTGGACCATGGAAGATGGAGAAAAAAAGGAAGGGATTCAGATGGATATACCCTTTGATGCAGGTGGTACATGCCCTGCTTCATAGGATATGGAATGGATTAAATTGAAAGGATCAAGTGATTGGACCATGGAAGATGGAGAAAAAAAGGAAGGAATTCAGATGGAGATATCCTTTGATGCAGGTGGTACAAGGCCTACATCATAAGATAGGGAATGGGCTAAATTGAAAGAATCAAGTGATTGGACCATGGAAGATGGAGGAAAAAAGGAAGGAATTCAGATGGATATATCCTTTGATGCTGTTGGTACATGCCCTGCATCATAGGATAAGGAATGGGCTAAATTGGAAGGATCAAGTGATTGAACCATGGAAGATGGAGAAAAAAAGGAAGGGATTCAGATGGATATATCCTTTGATGCAGGTGGTACAAGCCTTGCATCATAGGATAAGGAATGGGCTAAATTACAAGGATCAAGTGATTGGACCATGGAAGATGAAGAAAAAAAGGAAGGAATTCAGATGGATATATCCTTTGATGCCGGTGGTACATGCCCTGCATCATAGGATAAGGAATGGGCTAAATTGGAAGGATCAAGTGATTAGACCATGGAAGATGAAGAGAAAAAGGAAGGAATTCAGATGGATATATCCTTTGATGCCGGTGGTACATGCCCTGCATCATAGGATAAGGAATGGGCTAAATTGAAAGGATCAGATGATTGGACCATGGAAGATGGAGAAAAAAAGGAAGGAATTCAGATGGATATATCCTTTGATGCATGTGGTACATGCCCTGCATCATAGGATAAGGAATGGGCTAAATTGAAAGGATCAAATGATTGGACCATGGAAGATGGAGAAAAAAAGGAAGGAATTCAGATGGATATATCCTTTGATGCAGGTGGTACATGCCCTGCATCAAAGGATAAGGAATCGGCTAAATTACAAGGATCAAGTGATTGGACCATGGAAGATGGAGAAAAAAAGGAAGGAATTCAGATGGATATATCCTTTGATGTAGGTGGTACATGCCCTGCATCATAGGATAAGGAATGGGCTAAATTGAAAGGATCAAGTGATTGGACCATGAAAGATGGAGAAAAAAAGGAAGGAATTCAGATGGATATATCCTTTGATGCAGGTGGTACAAGCCCTGCATCTTAGGATAAGGAATGGGCTAAATTAAAAGGATCAAGTGATTGGACCATGAAGATGGAGAAAAAAAGGAAGGAATTCAGATGGATATATCCTTGGATGCCGGTGGTACATGCCCAGCATCATAGGATAAGGGATGGGCTAAATTGAAAGGATCAAATGATTGGACCATGGAAGATGGAGAAAAAAAGGAAGGGATTCAGATGGATATACCCTTTGATGCAGGTGGTACATGCCCTGCTTCATAGGATATGGAATGGATTAAATTGAAAGGATCAAGTGATTGGAACATGGAAGATGGAGAAAAAAAGGAAGGAATTCAGATGGAGATATCCTTTGATGCAGGTGGTACAAGGCCTACATCATAAGATAGGGAATGGGCTAAATTGAAAGAATCAAGTGATTGGACCATGGAAGATGGAGGAAAAAAGGAAGGAATTCAGATGGATATATCCTTTGATGCTGTTGGTACATGCCCTGCATCATAGGATAAGGAATGGGCTAAATTGGAAGGATCAAGTGATTGAACCATGGAAGATGGAGAAAAAAAGGAAGGGATTCAGATGGATATATCCTTTGATGCAGGTGGTACAAGCCTTGCATCATAGGATAAGGAATGGGCTAAATTACAAGGATCAAGTGATTGGACCATGGAAGATGAAGAAAAAAAGGAAGGAATTCAGATGGATATATCCTTTGATGCCGGTGGTACATGCCCTGCATCATAGGATAAGGAATGGGCTAAATTGGAAGGATCAAGTGATTAGACCATGGAAGATGGAGAAAAAAGGAAGGGATCCAGATGGATATATCCTTTGATGCCGGTGGTACATGCCCTGCATCATAGGATAAGGAATGGGCTAAATTGGAAGGATCAAGTGATTAGACCATGGAAGATGGAGAAAAAAGGAAGGGATCCAGATGGATATATCCTTTTATGCAGGTGGTACATGCCCTGCATCATAGGATAAGGAATGGGCTAAATTGAAAGGATCAGATGATTGGACCATGGAAGATGGAGAAAAAAAGGAAGGAATTCAGATGGATATATCCTTTGATGCAGGTGGTACATGCCCTGCATCATAGGATAAGGAATGGGCTAAATTGGAAGGATCAAGTGATTAGACCATGGAAGATGGAGAATAAAGGAAGGAATTCAGATGAATATAATCTTTGATGCTGGTGGTACATGCTCTGCATCATAGGATAAGTAATGGGCTAAATTGAAAGGATCAAGTGATTGGACCATGGAAGATGGAGAAAAAAAGGAAGGAATTCAGATGGATATATACTTTGATGCAGGTGGTACATACCCTGCATCATAGGATAAGGAATGGGCTAAATTGAAAGAATCAAGTGATTGGACCATGGAAGATGGAGGAAAAAAGGAAGGAATTCAGATGGATATATCCTTTGATGCTGTTGGTACATGCCCTGCATCATAGGATAAGGAATGGGCTAAATTGGAAGGATCAAGTGATTAGACCATGGAAGATGGAGAATAAAGGAAGGAATTCAGATGGATATAATCTTTGATGCTGGTGGTACATGCTCTGCATCATAGGATAAGTAATGGGCTAAATTGAAAGGATCAAGTGATTGGACCATGGAAGATGGAGAAAAAAAGGAAGGGATTCAGATGGATATATCCTTTGATGCAGGTGGTACATGTCCTGCATCATAGGATAAGGAATGGGCTAAATTGAAAGAATCAAGTGATTGGACCATGGAAGGTGGAGGAAAAAAGGAAGGAATTCAGATGGATATAACCTTTGATGCTGTTGGTACATGCCCTGCATCATAGGATAAGGAATGGGCTGAATTGGAAGGATCAAGTGATTAGACCATGGAAGATGGAGAATAAAGGAATGAATTCAGATGGATATAATCTTTGATGCTGGTGGTACATGCTCTGCATCATAGGATAAGTAATGGGCTAAATTGAAAGGATCAAATGATTGGACCATGGAAGATGGAAAAAAAAGGAAGGAATTCAGATGGATATATCCTTTGATGCAGGTGATACAAGGCCTGCATCATAGGATAAGGAATGGGCTCAATTAAAAGGATCAAGTGATTGGACCATGGAAGATGAAGAAAAAAAAGGAAGGAATTCAGATGGATATATCCTTTGATGCAGGTGATACAAGCCCTGCATCATAGGATAAGGAATGGACTAAATTGAAAGGATCAGATGATTGGACCATGGAAGATTGAGAAAAAAAGGAAGGAATTCAGATGGATATATCCTTTGATGCATGTGGTACATGCCCTGCATCATAGGATAAGGAATGGGCTAAATTGAAAGGATCAAATTATTGGACCATGGAAGATGGAGAAAAAAAGGAAGGAATTCAGATGGATATATCCTTTGATGCCGGTGGTACATGCCCTGCATCAAAGGATAAGGAATGTGCAAAATTGAAAGGATCAAGTAATTGGACCATGAAAGATGGAGAAAAAAAGGAAGGGATTCAGATGGATATATCCTTTGATGCAGGTGGTACATGCCCTGCATCATAGGATAAGGAATGGGCTAAATTGAAAGGATCAAGTGATTGGACCATGAAAGATGGAGAAAAAAAGGAAGGGATTCAGATGGATATATCCTTTGATGCAGGTGGTACAAGCCCTGCATCATAGGATAAGGAATGGGCTAAATTAAAAGGATCAAGTGATTGGACCATGAAGATGGAGAAAAAAGGAAGGAATTCAGATGGATATATCCTTTGATGCAGGTGGTACATGCCCTGCATCATAGGATAAGGAATGGGCTAAATTGAAAGGATCAAATGATTAGACAATGGAAGATGGAGAAAAAAAGGAAGGGATTCATATGGATATATCATTTTATGCAGGTGGTACATGCCCTGCATCATAGGATAAGGAATGGGCTAAATTGAAAAGATCAAGTGATTGGACCATGGAAGATGGAGAAAAAAAAGGAAGGAATTCAGATGGATATATCCTTTGATGCCAGTGGTCCATGCCCTGCATCATAGGATAAGGAATGGGCTAAATTGAAAGGATCAAGTGATTGGACCATGGAATATGGAGAAAAAAAGGAAGGAATTCAGATGGATATATCCTTTGATGCAGATGGTACAAGCCCTGCATCATAGGATATGGAATGGGCTAAATTACAAGGATCAAGTGTTTGGACCATGGAAGATGAAGAAAAAAAGGAAGGAATTCAGATGGATATATCCTTTGATGCCGGTGGTACATGCCCTGCATCATAGGATAGGGAATGGGCTAAATTGACAGGATCAAATGATTGGACCATGGAAGATGGAGAAAAAAAGGAAGGGATTCAGATGGATATATCCTTTTATGCAGGTGGTACATGCCCTGCATCATAAGATAAGGAATGGGCTAAATTGAAAGGATCAGATGATTGGACCTTGGAAGATGGAGAAAAAAAGGAAGGAATTCAGATGGATATATCCTTTGATGCATGTGGTCCATGCCCTGCAACATAGGATAAGGAATGGGCTAAATTGAAAGGATCAAATGATTGGACCATGGAAGATGGAGAAAAAAAGGAAGGAATTCAGATGGATATATCTTTTGATGCCGGTGGTACATGCCCTGCATCATAGGATAGGGAATGGGCTAAATTGAAAGGATCAAATGATTAGACCATGGAAGATGGAGAAAAAAAGGAAGGGATTCAGATGGATATATCCTTTTATGCAGGTGGTACATGTCCTGCATCATAGGATAAGGAATGGGCTAAATTGAAAGGATCAGATGATTGGACCATGGAAGATGGAGAAAAAAAGGAAGGAATTCAGATGGATATATCCTTTGATGCATGTGGTCCATGCCCTGCATCATAGGATAAGGAATGGGCTAAATTGAAAGAATCAAGTGATTGAACCATGGAAGATGGAGGAAAAAAGGAAGGAATTCAGATGGATATATCCTTTGATGCTGTTGGTACATGCCCTGCATCATGGGATAAGGAATGGGCTAAATTGGAAGGATCAAGTGATTAGACCATGGAAGATGGAGAATAAAGGAAGGAATTCATATGGATATAATCTTTGATGCTGGTGGTACATCCTCTGCATCATAGGATAAGTAATGGGCTAAATTGAAAGGATCAAGTGATTGGACCATGGAAGATGGAGAAAAAAAGGAAGGGATTCAGATGGATATATCCTTTGATGCTGTTGGTACATGCCCTGCATCATAGGATAAGTAATGGGCTGAATTGGAAGGATCAAGTGATTAGACCATGGAAGATGGAGAATAAAGGAATGAATTCAGATGGATATAATCTTTGATGCTGGTGGTACATGCTCTGCATCATAGGATAAGTAATGGGCTAAATTGAAAGGATCAAATGATTGGACCATGGAAGATGGAGAAAAAAAAGGAAGGAATTCAGATGGATATATCCTTTGATGCCGGTGATACAAGCCCTGCATCATAGGATAAGGAATGGGCTCAATTAAAAGGATCAAGTGATTGGACCATGGAAGATGAAGAAAAAAAAGGAAGGAATTCAGATGGATATATCCTTTGATGCAGGTGATACAAGCCCTGCATCATAGGATAAGGAATGGGCTAAATTGAAAGGATCAGATGATTGGACCATGGAAGATGGAGAAAAAAAAGGAAGGAATTCAGATGGATATATCCTTTGATGCATGTGGTACATGCCCTGCATCATAGGATAAGGAATGGGCTAAATTGAAAGGATCAAATGATTGGACCATGGAAGATGGAGAAAAAAAGGAAGGAATTCAGATGGATATATCCTTTGATGCAGGTTGTACAAGGCCTACATCATAGGATAAGGAATGGGCTAAATTGAAAGGATCAAGTGATTGGACCATGGAAGATGGAGAAAAAAAGGAAGGGATTCAGATGGATATATCCTTTGATGCAGGTGGTACATGCCCTGCATCATAGGATAAGGAATGGGCTAAATTGAAAGGATCAAGTGATTGGACCATGAAAGATGGAGAAAAAAAGGAAGGAATTCAGATGGATATATCCTTTGATGCAGGTGGTACATGCCCTGCATCATAGGATAAGGAATGGGCTAAATTAAAAGGATCAAGTGATTGGACCATGAAGATGGAGAAAAAAAGGAAGGAATTCAGATGGATATATCCTTTGATGCAGGTGGTACATGCCCTGCATCATAGGATAAGGAATGGGCTAAATTGAAAGGATCAAATGATTGGACAATGGAAGATGGAGAAAAAAAGGAAGGGATTCATATGGATATATCATTTTATGCAGGTGGTACATGCCCTACATCATAGGATAAGGAATGGGCTAAAT
The DNA here is from genome assembly GCF_036898095.1 of Palaemon carinicauda. Lineage (NCBI taxonomy): Eukaryota > Metazoa > Arthropoda > Malacostraca > Decapoda > Palaemonidae > Palaemon > Palaemon carinicauda. The sequence continues at coordinate 15,787,474 of NC_090734.1, forward strand.
TGAAAAGATCAAGTGATTGGACCATGGAAGATGGAGAAAAAAAGGAAGGAATTCAGATGGATATATCCTTTGATGCCAGTGGTCCATGCCCTGCATCATAGGATAAGGAATGGGCTAAATTGAAAGGATCAAGTGATTGGACCATGGAATATGGAGAAAAAAAGGAAGGAATTCAGATGGATATATCCTTTGATGCAGATGGTACAAGCCCTGCATCATAGGATAAGGAATGGGCTAAATTACAAGGATCAAGTGATTGGACCATGGAAGATGAAGAAAAAAAGGAAGGAATTCAGATGGATATATCCTTTGATGCCGGTGGTACATGCCCTCCATCATAGGATAGGGAATGGGCTAAATTGAAAGGATCAAATGATTGGACCATGGAAGATGGAGAAAAAAAGGAAGGGATTCAGATGGATATATCCTTTTATGCAGGTGGTACATGCCCTGCATCATAGGATAAGGAATGGGCTAAATTGAAAAGATCAGATGATTGGACCATGGAAGATGGAGAAAAAAAGGAAGGAATTCATATGGATATATCCTTTGATGCATGTGGTCCATGCCCTGCAACATAGGATAAGGAATGGGCTAAATTGAAAGGATCAAATGATTGGACCATGGAAGATGGAGAAAAAAAGGAAGGAATTCAGATGGATATATCCTTTGATGCCGGTGGTACATGCCCTGCATCAAAGGATAAGGAATGGGCTAAATTGAAAGGATCAAGTGATTGGACCATGGAAGATGGAGAAAAAAAGGAAGGAATTCAGATGGATATATCCTTTGATGCAGGTGGTACATGCCCTGCATCATAGGATAAGGAATGGGCTAAATTAAAAGGATCAAGTGATTGGACCATGAAAGATGGAGAAAAAAAGGAAGGAATTCAGATGGATATATCCTTTGATGCAGGTGGTAAAAGCCCTGCATCATAGGATAAAGAATGGGCTAAATTATAAGGATCAAGTGATTGGACCATGAAGATGGAGAAAAAAAGGAAGGAATTCAGATGGATATATCCTTTGATGCCGGTGGTACATGCCCTGCATCATAGGATAAGGAATGGGCTAAATTGAAAGGATCAAGATATTGGACCATGGAAGATGGAGGAAAAAAGGAAGGAATTCAGATGGATATATCCTTTGATGCTGTTGGTACATGCCCTGCATCATAAGATAAGGAATAGGCTAAATTGGAAGGATCATGTGATTAGACCATGGAAGATGGAAAATAAAGGAAGGAATTCAGATGAATATAATCTTTGATGCTGGTGGTACATGCTCTGCATTATAGGATAAGTAATGGGCTAAATTGAAAGGATCAAGTGATTGGACCATGGAAGATGGAGAAAAAAAGGAAGGAATTCAGATGGATATATACTTTGATGCAGGTGGTACATGCCCTGCATCATAGGATAAGGAATGGGCTAAATTGAAAGAATCAAGATATTGGACCATGGAAGATGGAGGAAAAAAGGAAGGAATTCAGATGGATATATCCTTTGATGCTGTTGGTACATGCCCTGCATCATAGGATAAGGAATGGGCTAAATTTGAAGGATCAAGTGATTAGAACATCGAAGATGGAGAATAAAGGAAGGAATTCAGATGGATATAATCTTTGATGCTGGTGGTACATGCTCTGCATCGTAGGATAAGTAATGGGCTAAATATAAAGGATCGAATGATTGGACCATGGAAGATGGAGAAAAAAAGGAAGGAATTCAGATGGATATATCCTTTGATGCCGGTGGTACATGCCCTGCATCAAAGGATAAGGAATGGGCTAAATTGAAAGGATCAAGTGATTGGACCTTGGAAGATGGAGAAAAAAAGGAAGGAATTCAGATGGATATATCCTTTGATGCAGGTGGTACATGCCCTGCATCATAGGATAAGGAATGGGCTAAATTGAAAGAATCAAGTGATTGGACCATGGAAGATGGAGGAAAAAAGGAAGGAATTCAGATGGATATATCCTTTGATGCTGTTGGTACATGCCCTGCATCATAGGATAAGGAATGGGCTAAATTGGAAGGATCAAGTGATTAGACCATGGAAGATGGAGAATAAAGGAAGGAATTCAGATGGATATAATCTTTGATGCTGGTGGTACATGCTCTGCATCATAGGATAAGTAATGGGCTAAATTGAAAGGATCAAGTAATTGGACCATGGAAGATGGAGAAAAAAAGGAAGGGATTCAGATGGATATATCCTTTGATGCAGGTGGTACATGTCCTGCATCATAGGATAAGGAATGGGCTAAATTGAAAGAATCAAGTGATTGGACCATGGAAGGTGGAGGAAAAAAGGAAGGAATTCAGATGGATATAACCTTTGATGCTGTTGGTACATGCCCTGCATCATAGGATAAGGAATGGGCTGAATTGGAAGGATCAAGTGATTAGACCATGGAAGATGGAGAATAAAGGAATGAATTCAGATGGATATAATCTTTGATGCTGGTGGTACATGCTCTGCATCATAGGATAAGTAATGGGCTAAATTGAAAGGATCAAATGATTGGACCATTGAAGATGAAGAAAAAAAATGAAGGAATTCAGATGGATATATCCTTTGATGCAGGTGATACAAGCCCTGCATCATAGGATAAGGAATGGGCTCAATTAAAAGGATCAAGTGATTGGACCATGGAAGATGAAGAAAAAAAAGGAAGGAATTCAGATGGATATATCCTTTGATGCAGGTGATACAAGCCCTGCATCATAGGATAAGGAATGGGCTAAATTAAAAGGATCAAATGATTGGACCATGGAAGATGGAGAAAAAAAGGAAGGAATTCAGATGGATATATCCTTTGATGCCGGTGGTACATGCCCTGCATCAAAGGATAAGGAATGTGCAAAATTCAAAGGATCAAGTGATTGGACCATGGAAGATGGAGAAAAAAAGGAAGGGATTCAGATGGATATATCCTTTGATGCATGTGGTACATGCCCTGCATCATAGGATAAGGAATGGGCTAAATTAAAAGGATCAAATGATAGGACCATGGAAGATGGAGAAAAAAAGGAAGGAATTCAGATGGATATATCCTTTGATGCCGGTGGTACATGCCCTGCATCAAAGGATAAGGAATGTGCAAAATTCAAAGGATCAAGTGATTGGACCATGGAAGATGGAGAAAAAAAGGAAGGGATTCAGATGGATATATCCTTTGATGCAGGTGGTACATGCCCTGCATCATAGGATAAGGAATGGGCTAAATTGAAAGGATCAAGTGATTGGACCATGAAAGATGGAGAAAAAAAGGAAGGAATTCAGATGGATATATCCTTTGATGCAGGTGGTACAAGCCCTGCATCATAGGATAAGGAATAGGCTAAATTAAAAGGATCAAGTGATTGGACCATGAAGATGGAGAAAAAAAGGAAGGAATTCAGATGGATATATCCTTTGATGCAGGTGGTACATGCCCTGCATCATAGGATAAGGAATGGGCTAAACTGAAAGGATCAAATGATTGGACAATGGAAGATGGAGAAAAAAAGGAAGGGATTCATATGGATATATCATTTTATGCAGGTTGTACATGCCCTGCATCATAGGATAAGGAATGGGCTAAATTGAAAGGATCAATTGATTGGACCATGGAAGATGGAGAAAAAAAGGAAGGAATTCAGATGGATATATCCTTTGATGCCAGTGGTCCATGCCCTTCATCATAGGATAAGGAATGGGCTAAATTGAAAGGATCAAGTGATTGGACCATGGAATATGGAGAAAAAAAGGAAGGAATTCAGATGGATATATCCTTTGATGCAGATGGTACAAGCCCTGCATCATAGGATAAGGAATGGGCTAAATTACAAGGATCAAGTGATTGGACCATGGAAGATGAAGAAGAAAAGGAAGGAATTCAGATGGATATATCCTTTGATGCCGGTGGTACATGCCCTGCATCATAGGATAGGGAATGGGCTAAATTGAAAGGATCAAATGATTGGACCATGGAAGATGGAGAAAAAAAGGAAGGGATTCAGATGGATATATCCTTTTATGCAGGTGGTACATGCCCTGCATCATAGGATAAGGAATGGGCTAAATTGAAAGGATCAGATGATTGGACCATGGAAGATGGAGAAAAAAAGGAAGGAATTCAGATGGATATATCCTTTGATGCATGTGGTATATGCCCTGCAACATAGGATAAGGAATGGGCTAAATTGAAAGGATCAAATGATTGGACCATGGAAGATGGAGAAAAAAAGGAAGGAATTCAGATGGATATATCCTTTGATGCCGGTGGTACATGCACTGCATCAAAGGATAAGGAATGGGCTAAATTGAAAGGATCAAGTGATTGGACCTTGGAAGATGGAGAAAAAAAGGAAGGAATTCAGATGGATATATCCTTTGATGCAGGTGGTACATGCCCTGCATCATAGGATAAGAAATGGGCTAAATTGAAAGGATCAAGTGATTGGACCATGAGAGATGGAGAAAAAAAGGAAGGAATTCAGATGGATATATCCTTTGATGCAGGTGGTACAAGCCCTGCATCATAGGATAAAGAATGGGCTAAATTAAAAGGATCAAGTGATTGGACCATGAAGATGGAGAAAAAAAGGAAGGAATTCAGATGGATATATCCTTTGATGCCGGTGGTACATACCCTGCATCATAGGATAAGGAATGGGCTAAATTGAAAGGATCAAATGATTGGACCATGGAAGATGGAGGAAAAAAGGAAGGGATTCAGATGGATATATCCTTTGATGCAAGTGGTACATGCCCTGCATCATAGGATATGGAATGGATTAAATTGAAAGGATCAAGTGATTGGACCATGGAAGATGGAGAAAAAAAGGAAGGAATTCAGATGGATATATCCTTTGATGCAGGTGGTACAAGGCCTACATCATAGGATAAGGAATGGGCTAAATTGAAAGAATCAAGTGATTGGACCATAGAAGATGAAGAAAAAAAGGAAGGAATTCAGATGGATATATCCTTTGATGCTGTTGGTACATGCCCTGCATCATAGGATAAGGAATGGGCTAAATTGGAAGGATCAAATGATTGGACCATGGAAGATGGAGAAAAAAAGGAAGGGATTCAGATGGATATATCCTTTGATGCAGGTGGTACATGCCCTGCATCATAGGATAAGGAATGGGCTAAATTGAAAGGATCAAATGATTGGACCATGGAAGATGGAGAAAAAAAGGAAGGAATTCAGATGGATATATCCTTTGATGCAGGTGGTACATGCCCTGCATCATAGGATAAGGAATGGGCTAAATTGGAAGGATCAAGTGATTAGACCATGGAAGATGGAAAATAAAGGAAGGAATTCAGATGAATATAATCTTTGATGCTGGTGGTACATGCTCTGCATTATAGGATAAGTAATGGGCTAAATTGAAAGGATCAAGTGATTGGACCAAGGAAGATGGAGAAAAAAAGGAAGGAATTCAGATGGATATATACTTTGATGCAGGTGGTAAATGCCCTGCATCATAGGATAAGGAATGGGCTAAATTGAAAGAATCAAGATATTGGACCATGGAAGATGGAGGAAAAAAGGAAGGAATTCAGATGGATATATCCTTTGATGCTGTTGGTACATGCTCTGCATCATAGGATAAGGAATGGGCTAAATTGGAAGGATCAAGTGATTAGAACATGGGAGATGGAGAATAAAGGAAGGAATTAAGATGGATATAATCTTTGATGCTGGTGGTACATGCTCTGCATCGTAGGATAAGTAATGGGCTAAATTGAAAGGATCGAATGATTGGACCATGGAAGATGGAGAAAAAAAGGAAGGAATTCAGATGGATATATCCTTTGATGCCGGTGGTACATGCCCTGCATCAAAGGATAAGGAATGGGCTAAATTGAAAGGATCAAGTGATTGGACCATGGAAGATGGAGAAAAAAAGGAAGGAATTCAGATGGATATATCCTTTGATGCAGGTGGTACATGCCTTGCATCATAGGATAAGGAATGGGCTAAATTGAAAGGATCAAGTATTTGGACCGTGAAAGATGGAGAAAAAATGAAGGAATTCAGATGGATATATCATTTGATGCAAGTGGTACATGCCCTGCATCATAGGATAAGGAATGGGCTAAATTGAAAGGACAAGGTGTTTGGACCATGGAAGATGGAGAAAAAAAGGAAGGAATTCAGATGGATATATCCTTTGATGCAGGTGGTATATGCCCTGCATCATAGGATAAGGAATGGGCTAAATTGAAAGGATCAAGTGATTGGACCATGGAAGATGGAGAAAAAAAGGAAGGAATTCAGATGGATATATCCTTTGATGCAGGTGATACAAGCCCTGCATCATGGGATAAGGAATGGGCTAAATTAAAAGGATCAAGTGATTGGACCATGGAAGATGAAGAAAAAAAGGAAGGAATTCGGATGGATATATCCTTTGATGCCGGTGGTACATGCCCTGCATCATAGGATAAGGAATGGGCTAAATTGAAAGGATCAAATGATTGGACCATGGAAGATGGAGAAAAAAAGGAAGGGATTCAGATGGATATATCCTTTTATGCAGGTGGTACATGCCCTGCATCATAGGATAAAGAATGGGCTGAATTGAAAGGATTAAATGATTGGACAATGGAAGATGGAGAAAAAAAGGAAGGGATTCAGATGTATATATCCTTTTATGCAGGTGGTACATGCCCTGCATCATAGGATAAGTAATGGGCTAAATTGAAAGGATCAAGTGATTGGACCATGGAAGATGGAGAAAAAAAGGAAGGAATTCAGATGGATATATCCTTTGATGCAGGTGGTACATGCCCTGCATCATAGGATAAGGAATGGGCTAAATTGAAAGGATCAAGTGTTTGGACCATGGAAGATGGAGAAAAAAGGAAGGAATTCAGATGGATATATCATTTGATGCAAGTGGTACATGCCCTGCATCATAGGATAAGGAATGGGCTAAATTGAAAGGACAAGGTGTTTGGATCATGGAAGATGGAGAAAAAAAGGAAGAAATTCAGATGGATATATCCTTTGATGCAGGTGGTACGTGCCCTGCATCATAAGATAAGGAATGGGCTAAATTGAAAGGACCAAGTGTTTGGACCATGGAAGATGTTGAAAAAAAGGAAGGAATTCAGATGGATATATCCTTTGATGCAGGTGGTACATGCCCTGCATCATAGGATAAGGGATGTGCTAAATTGAAAGGACCAAGTGTTTGGACCATGGAAGATGGAGAAAAAAAGGAAGGAATTCAGATGGATATATCCTTTGATGCAGGTGGTACATGCCCTGCATCATAGGATAAGGAATAGGCTAAATTGAAAGGACCAAGTGTTTTGGACCATGGAAGATGGAGAAAAAAGGGAAGGAATTCAGATGGATATATCATTTGATGCAGGTGGTACAAGGGCTACATCATAGAATAAGGAATGGGCTAAATTGAAAGGATCAAGTGATTGTACCATGGAAGATGGAGAAAAAAAGGAAGGTATTCAGATGGATATATCCTTTCATGCATGTTGTACAAGGCCTACATCATAGAATATGGAATGGGCTAAATTGAAAGGATCAAGTGATTGGACCATGGAAGATGGAGAAAAAAGGAAGGAATTCAGAAGGATATATCTTTTGATGCAGGTGGTACAACGCCTACATCATAAGATAAGGAATGGGCTAAATTTAAAGGATCAAGTGATTGGACCATGGAAGATGGAGAAAAAAAGGAAGGAATTCAGATGGATATATCCTTTGATGCATGTGGTACATGCCCTGCATCATAAGATAAGGAATGAGCTAAATTGAAAGGACAAAGTGTTTGGACCATGGAAGATTGAGAAAAAAGGGAAGGAATTCAGATGGATATATCCTTTGATGCAGGTGGTACATGCCCTGCATCATAGGATAAGGAATGGGCTAAATTGAAAGGACCAAGTGTTTGGACCATTGAAGATGGAGAAAAAAGGAAGGAATTCAGATAGATATATCATTTGATGCAAGTGGTACATGCCCTGCATCATAGGATAAGGAATGGGCTAAATTGAAAGGACAAGGTGTTTGGACCATGGAAGATGGAGAAAAAAAGGAAGGAATTCAGATGGATATATCCTTTGATGCAGGTGGTACATGCCCTGCATCATAGGATAAGGAATGGGCTAAATTGAAAGGATCAAGTGATTGGACCATGGAAGATGGAGAAAAAAAGGAAGGAATTCAGATGGATATATCCTTTGATGCAGGTGATACAAGCCCTGCATCATAGGATAAGGAATGGGCTAAATTAAAAGGATCAAGTGATTGGACCATGGAAGATGAAGAAAAAAAAGGAGGAATTTAGATGGATATATCCTTTGATGCCGGTGGTACATAACCTGCATCATAGGATAAGGAATGGGCTAAATTGAAAGGATCAAATGATTGGACCATGGAAGATGGAGAAAAAAAGGAAGGGATTCAGATGGATATATCCTTTTGTGCAGATGGTACATGCCATGCATCATAGGATAAGGAATGTGCTGAATTGAAAGGATTAAATGATTGGACATTGGAAGATGGAGAAAAAAAGGAAGGGATTCAGATGGATATATCCTTTTATGCAGGTGGTACATGCCCTGCATCATAGGATAAGTAATGGGCTAAATTGAAAGGATCAAGTGATTGGACAATGGAAGATGGAGAAAAAAAGGAAGGAATTCAGATGGATATATCCTTTGATGCAGGTGGTACATGCCCTGCATCATAGGATAAGGAATGGGCTAAATTGAAAGGATAAAGTGTTTGGACCATGGAAGATGGAGAAAAAAGGAAGGAATTCAGATGGATATATCATTTGATGCAAGTGGTACATGCCCTGCATCATAGGATAAGGAATGGGCTAAATTGAAAGGACAAGGTGTTTGGATCATGGAAGATGGAGAAAAAAAGGAAGGAATTCAGATGGATATATCCTTTGATGCAGGTGGTACATGCCCTGCATCATAAGATAAGGAATGGGCTAAATTGAAAGGACCAAGTGTTTGGACCATGGAAGATGGAGAAAAAAAGGAAGGAATTCAGATGGATATATCCTTTGATGCAGGTGGTACATGCCCTGCATCATAGGATAAGGGATGTGCTAAATTGAAAGGACCAAGTGTTTGGACCATGGAAGATGGAGAAAAAAAGGAAGGAATTCAGATGGATATATCCTTTGATGCAGGTGGTACATGCCCTGCATCATAGGATAAGGGATGTGCTAAATTGAAAGGACCAAGTGTTTGGACCATGGAAGATGGAGAAAAAAAGGAAGGAATTCAGATGGATATATCCTTTGATGCCGGTGGTACATGCCCTGCATCATAGAATAAGGAATGGGCTAAATTGAAAGGATCAAGTGATTGGACCATGGAAGATGGAGAAAAAAAGGAAGGACTTCGGATGGATATATCCTTTGATGCATGTTGTACAAGTCCTACAACATAGAATAAGGAATGGGCTAAATTGAAAGGATCAAGTGATTGGATCATGGAAGATGGAGAAAAAAGGAAGGAATTTAGAAGGATATACCCTTTGATGCAGGTGGTACAACGCCTACATCATAGGATAAGTAATGGGCTAAATTTAAAGGATCAAGTGATTGGACCATGGAAGATGGAGAAAAAAAGGAAGGAATTTAGATGGATATATCCTTTGATGCAGGTGGTACATGCCCTGCATCATAAGATAAGGAATGAGCTAAATTGAAAGGACAAAGTGTTTGGACCATGGAAGATGGAGAAAAAAAGGAAGGAATTCAGATGGATATATCCTTTGAAGGCAGGTGGTACATGCCCTGCATCATAGGATAAGGAATGGGCTAAATTGAAAGGACCAAGTGTTTGGACCATGGAAGATGGAGAAAAAAAGGAAGGAATTCAGATGGATATATCCTTTGATGCAGGTGGTACATGCCCTGCATCATAAGATAAGAAATGGGCTAAATTGAAAGGACCAAGTGTTTAGACCATGGAAGATGGAGAAAAAAAGGAAGGAATTTAGATGGATATATCCTTTGATGCAGGTGGTACATGCCCTGCATCATAGGATAAGTGATGTGCTAAATTGAAAGGACCAAGTGTTTGGACCATGGAAGATGGAGAAAAAAAGGAAGGAATTCAGATGGATATATCCTTTGATGCAGGTGGTACATGCCCTGCATCATAGGATAAGGAATGGGCTAAATTGAAAGAATCAAGTGATTGGACCATGGAAGATGGAGGAAAAAAGGAAGGAATTCAGATGGATATATCCTTTGATGCTGTTGGTACATGACCTGCATCATAGGATAAGGAATGGGCTGAATTGGAAGGATCAAGTGATTAGACCATAGAAGATGGAGAATAAAGGAACAATTCAGATGGATATAATCTTTGATGCTGGTGGTACATGCTCTGCATCATAGGATAAGTAATGGGCTAAATTGAAAGGATCAAGTGATTGGACCATGGAAGATGGAGAAAAAAAGGAAGGAATTTGGATGGATATATACTTTGATGCATGTGGTACAAGGCCTACATCATAGGATAAGGAATGGCCTAAATTGAAAAGATCAAGTGATTGGACCATGGAAGATGGAGAAAAAAAAAGGAGGGAATTCAGATGGATATATCCTTTGATGCAGGTGGTACATGCCCTGCATCATAGGATAAGGAATGGGCTAAATTGAAAGGATCAAGTGATTGGACCATGGAAGATGGAGAAAAAAAGGAAGGAATTCAGATGGATATATCCTTTGATGCAGGTTGTACAAGGCCTACATCATAGGATAAGGAATGAGCTAAATTGAAAGGATCAAGTGATTGGACCATGGAAGACGGAGAAAAAAAGGAAGGAATTCAAATGGATATATCCTTTGATGCAGAGGGTACATGCCCTGCATCATAGGATAAGGAATGGGCTAAATTGAAAGGATCAAATGATTGGACCATGGAAGATGGAGAAAAAAAGGAAGGAATTCAGATGGATATATCCTTTGATGCCGGTGGTACATGCCCTGCATCATAGGATAAGGAATGGGCTAAATTGAAAGGATCAAGTGATTGGACCATGGAAGATGGAGAAAAAAAGGAAGGAATTCAGATGGATATATCCTTTGATGCAGGTGGTACATGCCCTGCATCATAGGATAAGGAATGGGCTATATTGAAAGGATCAAGTATTTGGACCAGGGAAGATGGAGGAAAAAGGAAGGAATTCAGATGGATATATCATTTGATGCAAGTGGTACATGCCCTGCATCATAGGATAAGGAATGGGCTAAATTGAAAGGACAAGGTGTTTGGACCAGGGAAGATGGAGAAAAAAAGGAAGGAATTCAGATGGATATATCCTTTGATGCCGGTGGTACATGCCCTGCATCATAGGATAAGGAATGGGCTAAATTTAAAGGATCAAGTGATTGGACCATGGAAGATGGAGAAAAAAAGGAAGGAATTCAGATGGATATATCCTTTGATGCAGGTGATACAAGCCCTGCATCATAGGATAAGGAATGGGCTAAATTAAAAGGATCAAGTGATTGGACCATGGAAGATGGAGAAAAAAAGGAAGGAATTCAGATGGATATATCCTTTGATGCCGGTGGTACATGCCCTGCATCATAGGATAAGGAATGGACTAAATTGAAAGGATCAAATGATTGGACCATGGAAGATGGAGAAAAAAAGGAAGGGATTCAGATGGATATATCCTTTTATGCAGGTGGTACATGCCCTGCATCATAGGATAAGGAATGGGCTGAATTGAAAGGATTAAATGATTGGACAATGGAAGATGGAGAAAAAAAGGAAGGGATTCAGATGGATATATCCTTTTATGCAGGTGGTACATGCCCTGCATCATAGGATAAGTAATGGTCTAAAATGAAAGGATCAAGTGATTGGACCATGGAAGATGGAGAAAAAAAGGAAGGAATTCAGATGGATATATCCTTTGATGCAGGTGGTACATGCCCTGCATCATAGGATAAGGAATGGGCTAAATTGAAAGGATCAAGTGTTTGGACCATGGAAGATGGAGAAAAAAGGAAGGAATTCAGATGGATATATCATTTGATGCAAGTGGTACATGCCCTGCATCATAGGATAAGGAATGGGCTAAATTGAAAGGACAAGGTGTTTGGATCATGGAAGATGGAGAAAAAAAGGAAGGAATTCAGATGGATATATCCTTTGATGCAGGTGGTATATGCCCTGCATCATAGGATAAGGAATGGGCTAAATTGAAAGGATCAAGTGTTTGGACCATGGAAGATGGAGAAAAAAGGAAGGAATTCAGATGGATATATCATTTGATGCAGGTGGTACATGCCCTGCATCATAGGATAAGGAATGGGCTAAATTGAAAGGACAAGGTGTTTGGATCATGGAAGATGGAAAAAAAAGGAAGGAATTCAGATGGATATATCCTTTGATGCAGGTGGTACGTGCCCTGCATCATAAGATAAGGAATGGGCTAAATTGAAAGGACCAAGTGTTTGGACCATGGAAGATGGAGAAAAAAAGGAAGGAATTCAGATGGATATATCCTTTGATGCAGGTGGTACATGCCCTGCATCATAGGATAAGGGATGTGCTAAATTGAAAGGACCAAGTGTTTGGACCATGGAAGATGGAGAAAAAAAGGAAGGAATTCAGATGGATATATCCTTTGATGCAGGTGGTACATGCCCTGCATCATAGGATAAGGAATAGGCTAAATTGAAAGGACCAAGTGTTTTGGACCATGGAAGATTGAGAAAAAAGGGAAGGAATTCAGATGGATATATCCCTTGATGCAGATGGTACAAGGGCTACATCATAGAATAAGAAATGGGCTAAATTGAAAGGATCAAGTGATTGTACCATGGAAGATGGAGAAAAAAAGGAAGGAATTCAGATGGATATATCCTTTGATGCATGTTGTACAAGGCCTACATCATAGAATAAGGAATGGGCTAAATTGAAAGGATCAAGTGATTGGACCATGGAAGATGGAGAAAAAAGGAAGGAATTCAGAAGGATATATCCTTTGATGCAGGTGGTACAACGCCTACATCATAGAATAACGAATGGGCTAAATTTAAAGGATCAAGTGATTGGACCATGGAAGATGGAGAAAAAAAGGAAGGAATTCATATGGATATATCCTTTGATGCATGTGGTACATGCCCTGCATCATAAGATAAGGAATGAGCTAAATTGAAAGGACAAAGTGTTTGGACCATGGAAGATGGAGAAAAAAGGGAAGGAATTCAGATGGATATATCCTTTGATGCAGGTGGTACATGCCCTGCATCATAGGATAAGGAATGGGCTAATTTGAAAGGACCAAGTGTTTGGACCATGGAAGATGGAGAAAAAAGGAATAAATTCAGATGGATATATCATTTGATGCAAGTGGTACATCCCCTGCATCATAGGATAAGGAATGGGCTAAATTGAAAGGACAAGGTGTTTGGACCATGGAAGATGGAGAAAAAAAGGAAGGAATTCAGATGGATATATCCTTTGATGCAGGTGGTACATGCCCTGCATCATAGGATAAGGAATGGGCTGAATTGAAAGGATTAAATGATTGGACATTGGAAGATGGAGAAAAAAAGGAAGGGATTCAGATGGATATATCCTTTATGCAGGTTGTACATGCCCTGCATCATAGGATAAGTAATGGGCTAAATTGAAAGGATCAAGTGATTGGACCATGGAAGATGGAGAAAAAAAGGAAGGAATTCAGATGGATATATCCTTTGATGCAGGTGGTACATGCCCTGCATCATAGGATAAGGAATGGGCTAAATTGAAAGGATCAAGTGATTGGACCATGGAAGATGAAGAAAAAAAAGGAGGAATTTAGATGGATATATCCTTTGATGCCGGTGGTACATAACCTGCATCATAGGATAAGGAATGGGCTAAATTGAAAGGATCAAATTATTGGACCATGGAAGATGGAGAAAAAAAGGAAGGGATTCAGATGGATATATCCTTTTATGCAGGTGGTACATGCCCTGCATCATAGGATAAGGAATGGGCTGAATTGAAAGGATTAAATGATTGGACATTGGAAGATGGAGAAAAAAAGGAAGGATTCAGATGGATATATCCTTTATGCAGGTGGTACATGCCCTGCATCATAGGATAAGTAATGGGCTAAATTGAAAGGATCAAGTGATTGGACCATGGAAGATGGAGAAAAAAAGGAAGGAATTCAGATGGATATATCCTTTGATGCTGGTGGTACATGCCCTGCATCATAGGATAAGGAATGGGCTAAATTGAAAGGATCAAGTGTTTGGACCATGGAAGATGGAGAAAAAAGGAAGGAATTCAGATGGATATATCATTTGATGCAAGTGGTACATGCCCTGCATCATAGGATAAGGAATGGGCTAAATTGAAAGGACAAGGTGTTTGGATCATGGAAGATGGAGAAAAAAAGGAAGGAATTCAGATGGATATATCCTTTGATGCAGGTGGTACATGCCCTGCATCATAAGATAAGGAATGGGCTAAATTGAAAGGACCAAGTGTTTGGACCATGGAAGATGGAGAAAAAAAGGAAGGAATTCAGATGGATATATCCTTTGATGCAGGTGGTACATGCCCTGCATCATAGGATAAGGAAGAGGCTAAATTGAAAGGACCAAGTTTTTTGGACCATGGAAGATGGAGAAAAAAAGGAAGGGATTCAGATGGATATATCCCTTGATGCAGGTGGTACAAGGGCTACATCATAGAATAAGGATGGGCTAAAATTGAAAGGATCAAGTGATTGGACCATGGAAGATGGAGAAAAAAAGGAAGGAATTCAGATGGATATATCCTTTGATGCATGTTGTACAAGGCCTACATCATAGAATAAGAAATGGGCTAAATTGAAAGGATCAATGATTGGACCATGGAAGATGGAGAAAAAAGGAAGGAATTTCAGAAGGATATATCCTTTGATGCAGGTGGTACAACGCCTACATCATAGGATAAGAATGGGCTAAATTTAAAGGATCAAGTGATTGGACCATGGAAGATGGAGAAAAAAAGGAAGGAATTCAGATGGATATATCCTTTGATGCAGGTGGTACATGCCCTGCATCATAAGATAAGGAATGAGCTAAATTGAAAGGACAAAGTGTTTGGACCATGGAAGATGGAGAAAAAAGGGAAGGAATTCAGATGGATATATCCTTTGATGCAGGTGGTACATGCCCTGCATCATAGGATAAGGAATGGGCTAAATTGAAAGGACCAAGTGTTTGGACCATGGAAGATGGAGAAAAAAGGAAGGAATTCAGATGGATATATCCTTTGATGCAGGTGGTACATGCCCTGCATCATAAGGATAAGGAATGGGCTAAATTGAAAGGACCAAGTGTTTGGACCATGGAAGATGGAGAAAAAAAGGAAGGAATTCAGATGGATATATCCTTTGATGCATGTGGTACATGCCCTGCATCATAGGATAAGGATGTGCTAAATTGAAAGGACCAAGTGTTTGGACCATGGAAGATGGAGAAAAAAAGGAAGGAATTCAGATGGATATATCCTTTGATGCAGGTGGTACATGCCCTGCATCATAGGATAAGGAATGGGCTAAATTGAAAGGATCAAGTGATTGGACCATGGAAGATGGAAAAAAAGGAAGGAATTCAGATGGATATATCCTTTGATGCAGGTTGGTACATGCCCTGCATCATAGGATAAGGAATGGGCTAAATTGGAAGGATCAAGTGATTAGACCATGGAAGATGGAGAAAAAAAAGGAAGGAATTCAGATGGATATATCTTTGATGCAGGTGGTACATGCCCTGCATCATAGGATAAGGAATGGGCTAAATTGAAAGGATCAAGTGATTGGACCATGGAAGATGGAGA
This sequence comes from Palaemon carinicauda, assembly GCF_036898095.1. Lineage (NCBI taxonomy): Eukaryota > Metazoa > Arthropoda > Malacostraca > Decapoda > Palaemonidae > Palaemon > Palaemon carinicauda. The sequence continues at coordinate 15,803,328 of NC_090734.1, forward strand.
AAAAAGGAAGGAATTCAGATGGATATATCCTTTGATGCAGGTGGTACAAGGCCTGCATCATAGGATAAGGAATGGGCTAAATTGAAAGATCAAGTGATTGGACCATGGAAGATGGAGAAAAAAAGGAGGGAATTCAGATGGATATATCCTTTGATGCAGGTGGTACATGCCCTGCATCATAGGATAAGGAATGGGCTAAATTGAAAGGATCAAGTGATTGGACCATGGAAGATGGAGAAAAAAAGGAAGGAATTCAGATGGATATATCCTTTGATGCAGGTGGTACATGCCCTGCATCATAGGATAAGGAATGGGCTAAATTGAAAGGATCAAGTGATTGGACCATGGAAGATGGAGAAAAAAAGGAAGGAATTCAGATGGATATATCCTTTGATGCAGGTGGTACATGCCCTGCATCATAGGATAAGGAATGGGCTAAATTGAAAGGATCAAGTGATTGGACCATGGAAGATGGAGAAAAAAAGGAAGGAATTCAGATGGATATATCCTTTGATGCAGGTGGTACAGGCCTGCATCATAGGATAAGGAATGGGCTAAATTGAAAGGATCAAGTGATTGGACCATGGAAGATGGAGAAAAAAAGGAAGGAATTCAGATGGATATATCCTTTGATGCAGGTGGTACATGCCCTGCATCATAGGATAAGGAATGGGCTAAATTAAAGGATCAAGTGATTGGACCATGGAAGATGGAGAAAAAAAGGAAGGAATTCAGATGGATATATCCTTTGATGCAGGTGGTACATGCCCTGCATCATAGATAAGGAATGGGCTAAATTGAAAGGATCAAAGTGTTTGGACCATGGAAGATGGAGAAAAAAAGGAAGGAATTCAGATGGATATATCCTTTGATGCAGGTGGTACATGCCCTGCATCATAGGATAAGGAATGGGCTAAATTGAAAGGATCAAGTGATTGGACCATGGAAGATGGAGAAAAAAAGGAAGGAATTCAGATGGATATATCCTTTGATGCAGGTGGTACATGCCCTGCATCATAGGATAAGTAATGGGCTAAATTGAAAGGATCAAGTGATTGGACCATGGAAGATGGAGAAAAAAAGGAAGGAATTTAGATGGATATATCCTTTGATGCAGGTGGTACATGCCTGCATCATAGGATAAGTGAATGGCTAAATTGAAAGGATCAAGTGATTGGACCATGGGAGATGGAGAAAAAAAGGAAGGAATTCAGATGGATATATCCTTTGATGCAGGTGGTACATGCCCTGCATCATAGGATAAGGAATGGGCTAAATTGAAAGGATCAAGTGATTGGACCATGGAAGATGGAGAAAAAAAGGAAGGAATTCAGATGGATATATCCTTTGATGCAGGTGGTACATGCCTCTGCATCATAGGATAAGGAATGGGCTAAATTGAAAGGATCAAGTGATTGGACCATGGAAGATGGAGAAAAAAAGGAAGGAATTCAGATGGATATATCCTTTGATGCAGGTGGTACATGCCCTGCATCATAGGATAAGGATGGCTAAATTGAAAGGATCAAGTGTTTGGACCATGAAGATGGAGAAAAAAAGGAAGGAATTCAGATGGATATATCCTTTGATGCAGGTGGTAATGCCCTGCATCATAGGATAAGGAATGGGCTAAATTGAAAGAATCAAGTGATTGGACCATGGAAGATGGAGGAAAAAAGGAAGGAATTCAGATGGATATATCTTTGATGCTGTTGGTACATGCCCTGCATCATAGGATAAGGAATGGGCTAAATTGAAAGGATCAAGTGATTGGACCATGAAGATGGAGAATAAAGGAAGGAATTCAGATGGATATAATCTTTGATGCTGGTGGTACATGCTCTGCATCATAGGATAAGTAATGGGCTAAATTGAAAGGATCAAGTGATTGGACCATGGAAGATGGAGAAAAAAAGGAAGGAATTCAGATGGATATATACTTTGATGCATGTGGTACAAGGCCTATATCATAGGATAAGGAATGGCCTAAATTGAAAAGATCAAGTGATTGGACCATGGAAGATGAAAAAAAAAGGAAGGAATTCAGATGGATATATCCTTTGATGCAGGTGGTACATGCCCTGCATCATAGGATAAGGAATGGCTAAATTGAAAGGATCAAGTGATTGGACCATGGAAGATGGAGAAAAAAAGAAAGGAATTCAGATGGATATATCCTTTGATGCAGGTGGTACATGCCCTGCATCATAGGATAAGGAATGGCTAAATTGAAAGGATCAAGTGATTGGACCATGGAAGATGGAAAAAAAAGGAAGGAATTCACATGGATATATCCTTTGATGCAGGTGGTACATGCCCTGCATCATAGGATAAGGAATGGGCTAAATTGAAAGGATCAAGTGATTGGACCATGGAAGATGGAGAAAAAAAGGAAGGAATTCAGATGGATATATCCTTTGATGCAGGTGGTACATGCCCTGCATCATAGGATAAGGAATGGGCTAAATTGAAAGGATCAAGTGATTGGACCATGGAAGATGGAGAAAAAAAGGAAGGAATTCAGAAGGATATATCCTTTGATGCAGGTGGTACAAGGCCTGCATCATAGGATAAGGAATGGGCTAAATTTGAAAGGATCAAGTGATTTGGACCATGGAAGATGGAGAAAAAAAGGAAGGAATTCAGATGGATATATCCTTTGATGCAGGTGGTACATGCCCTGCATCATAGGATAAGGAATGGGCTAAATTGAAAGGATCAAGTGATTGGACCATGGAAGATGGAGAAAAAAAGGAAGGAATTCAGATGGATATATCCTTTGATGCAGGTGGTACATGCCTGCATCATAGGATAAGGAATGGGCTAAATTGAAAGGATCAAGTGATTGGACCATGGAAGATGGAGAAAAAAAGGAAGGAATTCAGATGGATATATCCTTTGATGCAGGTGGTACATGCCCTGCATCATAGGATAAGGAATGGGCTAAATTGAAAGGATCAAGTGATTGGACCATGGAAGATGGAGAAAAAAAGGAAGGAATTCAGATGATATATCCTTTGATGCAGGTGGTACATGCCCTGCATCATAGGATAAGGAATGGGCTAAATTGAAAGGATCAAATGATTGGACCATGGAAGATGGAGAAAAAAAGGAAGGAATTCAGATGGATATATCCTTTGATGCAGGTGGTACATGCCCTGCATCATAGGATAAGGAATGGGCTAAATTGAAAGGATCAAGTGATTGGACCATGGAAGATGGAGAAAAAAAGGAAGGAATTCAGATGGATATATCCTTTGATGCAGGTGGTACATGCCCTGCATCATAGGATAAGGAATGGGCTAAATTGAAAGGATCAGTGATTGGACCATGGAAGATGGAGAAAAAAGGAAGGAATTCAGATGGATATATCCTTTGATGCAGGTGGTACATGCCCTGCATCATAGGATAAGGAATGGGCTAAATTGAAAGGATCAAGTGTTTGGACCATGGAAGATGGAGAAAAAAAGGAAGGAATTCAGATGGATATATCCTTTGATGCAGGTGGTACATGCCTGCATCATAGGATAAGGAATGGGCTAAATTGAAAGGACCAAGTGTTTGGACCATGGAAGATGGAGAAAAAAAGGAAGGAATTCAGATGGATATATCCTTTGATGCAGGTGGTACATGCCCTGCATCATAGGATAAGGAATGGGCTAAATTGAAAGGATCAAGTGATTGGACCATGGAAGATGGAGAAAAAAAGGAAGGAATTCAGATGGATATATCCTTTGATGCAGGTGGTACAGGCCTGCATCATAGGATAAGGAATGGGCTAAATTGAAAGGATCAAGTGATTGGACCATGGAAGATGGAGAAAAAAAGGAAGGAATTCAGATGGATATATCCTTTGATGCAGGTGGTACATGCCCTGCATCATAGGATAAGGAATGGGCTAAATTGAAAGGATCAAGTGATTGGACCATGGAAGATGGAGAAAAAAAGGAAGGAATTCAGATGGATATATCCTTTGATGCAGGTGGTACATGCCCTGCATCATAGGATAAGATGGGCTAAATTGAAAGGATCAAGTGATTGGACCATGGAAGATGGAGAAAAAAAAGGAAGGAATTCAGATGGATATATCCTTTGATGCAGGTGGTACAAGCCCTGCATCATAGGATAAGGAATGGGCTAAATTGAAAGGATCAAGTGATTGGACCATGGAAGATGGAGAAAAAAAGGAAGGAATTCAGATGGATATATCCTTTGATGCAGGTGGTACAAGCCCTGCATCATAGGATAAGGAATGGGCTAAATTGAAAGGATCAAGTGATTGGACCATGGAAGATGGAGAAAAAAAGGAAGGAATTCAGATGGATATATCCTTTGATGCAGGTGGTACATGCCCTGCATCATAGGATAAGTAATGGCTAAATTGAAAGGATCAAGTGATTGGACCATGGAAATGGAGAAAAAAAGGAAGGAATTCAGATGGATATATCCTTTGATGCAGGTGGTACAAGGCCTACATCATAGGATAAGGAATGGGCTAAATTGAAAGGATCAAGTGATTGGACCATGGAAGATGGAGAAAAAAAGGAAGGAATTCAGATGGATATATCCTTTGATGCTGTTGGTACATGCCCTGCATCATAGGATAAGGAATGGGCTAAATTGAAAGGATCAAGTGATTGGACCATGGAAGATGGAGAAAAAAAAGGAAGGAATTCAGATGGATATATCCTTTGATGCAGGTGGTACATGCCCTGCATCATAGGATAAGGAATGGGCTAAATTGAAAGGATCAAGTGATTGGACCATGGAAGATGGAGAAAAAAAGGAAGGGATTCAGATGGATATATCCTTTGATGCAGGTGGTACATGCCCTGCATCATAGGATAAGGAATGGGCTAAATTGAAAGGATCAAGTGATTGGACCATGGAAGATGGAGAAAAAAAGGAAGGAATTCAGATGGATATATCCTTTGATGCAGGTGGTACATGCCTGCATCATAGGATAAGGAATGGGCTAAATTGAAAGGATCAAGTGATTGGACATGGAAGATGGAGAAAAAAAGGAAGGAATTCAGATGGATATATCCTTTGATGCAGGTGGTACATGCCCTGCATCATAGGATAAGGAATGGGCTAAATTGAAAGGATCAAGTGATTGGACCATGGAAGATGGAGAAAAAAAGGAAGGAATTCAGATGGATATATCCTTTGATGCAGGTGGTACATGCCCTGCATCATAGGATAAGGAATGGGCTAAATTGAAAGGATCAAGTGATTGGACATGGAAGATGGAGAAAAAAAGGAAGGAATTCAGATGGATATATCCTTTGATGCAGGTGGTACATGCCCTGCATCATAGGATAAGGAATGGGCTAAATTGAAAGGATCAAAGTGATTGGACCATGGAAGATGGAGAAAAAAAGGAAGGAATTCAGATGGATATATCCTTTGATGCAGGTGGTACATCCCTGCATCATAGGATAAGGAATGGGCTAATTGAAAGGATCAAGTGATTGGACCATGGAAGATGGAGAAAAAAAGGAAGGAATTCAGATGGATATATCCTTTGATGCATGTGGTACATGCCCTGCATCATAGGATAAGGAATGGGCTAAATTGAAAGGATCAAGTGATTGGACCATGGAAGATGGAAAAAAAAAGGAAGGAATTCAGATGGATATATCCTTTGATGCAGGTGGTACATGCCCTGCATCATATGATAAGGAGTGGGCTAAATTGAAAGGATCAAGTGATTGGACCATGGAAGATGGAGAAAAAAAGGAAGGAATTCAGATGCATATATCCTTTGATGCAGGTGGTACATGCCCTGCATCATAGGATAAGGAATGGGCTAAATTGAAAGGATCAAGTGTTTGGACCATGGAAGATGGAGAAAAAAAGGAAGTAATTCAGATGGATATATCATTTAATGCAGGTTGTACATGCCCTGCATCATAGGATAAGGAATGGGCTAAATTGAAAGGACCAGGTGTTTGGACCATGGAAGATGTAGAAAAAAAGGAAGGAATTCAGATGGATATATCCTTTGATGCAGGTGGTACATGCCGTGCATCATAGATAAGGAATGGGCTAAATTGAAAGGATCAAATGTTTGGACCATGGAAGATGGAGAAAAAAAGGAAGGAATTCAGATAGATATATCCTTTGATGCCGGTGGTACATGCCCTGCATCATAGGATAAGGATGGGCTAAATTGAAAGGACCAAGTGTTTGGACCATGGAAGATGGAGAAAAAAAGGAAGGAATTCAGATGGATATATCCTTTGATGCAGGTGGTACATGCCTGCATCATAGGATAAGGAATGGGCTAAATTGAAAGGACCAATGTTTGGACCATGGAAGATGGAAAAAAAAGGAAGGAATTCAGATGGATATATCCTTTGATGCAGGTGGTACATGCCCTGCATCATAGGATAAGAATGGGCTAAATTGAAAGGATCAAGTGATTGGACCATGGAAGATGGAGAAAAAAAGGAAGGAATTCAGATGGATATATCCTTTGATGCAGGTGGTACATGCCCTGCATCATAGGATAAGGAATGGGCTAAATTGAAAGGATCAAGTGATTGGACCATGGAAGATGGAGAAAAAAGGAAGGAATTCAGATGGATATATCCTTTGATGCAGGTGGTACATGCCCTGCATCATAGGATAAGGAATGGGCTAAATTGAAAGGATCAAGTGATTGGACCATGGAAGATGGAGAAAAAAAAGGAAGGAATTCAGATGGATATATCCTTTGATGCAGGTGGTACAAGCCCTGCATCATAAGGATAAGGAATGGGCTAAATTGAAAGGATCAATGTTTGGACCATGGAAGATGGAGAAAAAAAGGAAGGAATTCAGATGGATATATCCTTTGATGCGGTGGTACATGCCCTGCATCATAGGATAAGGATGTGCTAAATTGAAAGGACCAAGTGTTTGGACCATGGAAGATGGAGAAAAAAAGGAAGGAATTCAGATGGATATATCCTTTGATGCAGGTGGTACATGCCCTGCATCATAGGATAAGGAATGGGCTAAATTGAAAGGATCAAGTGATTGGACCATGGAAGATGGAAAAAAAAGGAAGGATTCAGATGGATATATCCTTTGATGCAGGTGGTACATGCCCTGCATCATAGGATAAGGAATGGGCTAAATTGGAAGGATCAAGTGATTAGACCATGGAAGATGGAGAAAAAAAGGAAGGAATTCAGATGGATATATCTTTTGATGCAGGTGGTACATGCCCTGCATCATAGGATAAGGAATGGGCTAAATTGAAAGGATCAAGTGATTGGACCATGGAAGATGGAGAAAAAAGGAAGGAATTCAGATGGATATATCCTTTGATGCAGGTGGTACATGGCTGCATCATAGGATAAGGAATGGGCTAAATTGAAAGGATCAAGTGATTGGACCATGGAAGATGGAGAAAAAAAGGAAAAGGAATTCAGATGGATATATCCTTTGATGCAGGTGGTACATGCCCTGCATCATAGGATAAGGAATGGGCTAAATTGAAAGGATCAAGTGATTGGACCATGGAAGATGGAGAAAAAAAGGAAGGAATTCAGATGGATATATCCTTTGATGCAGGTGGTACATGCCCTGCATCATAGGATAAGGAATGGGCTAAATTGAAAGGATCAAGTGATTGGACCATGGAAGATGGAGAAAAAAAGGAAGGAATTCAGATGGATATATCCTTTGATGCAGGTGGTACATGCCCTGCATCATAGGATAAGGAATGGGCTAAATTGAAAGGATCAATGATTGGACCATGGAAGATGGAGAAAAAAAGGAAGGAATTCAGATGGATATATCCTTTGATGCAGGTGGTACATCCTGCATCATAGGATAAGGAATGGGCTAAATTGAAAGGATCAAGTGATTGGACCATGGAAGATGGAGAAAAAAAGGAAGGAATTCAGATGGATATATCCTTTGATGCATGTGGTACATGCCCTGCATCATAGGATAAGGAATGGGCTAAATTGAAAGGATAAGTGATTGGACCATGGAAGATGGAGAAAAAAAGGAAGGAATTCAGATGGATATATCCTTTGATGCAGGTGGTACATGCCCTGCATCATAGGATAAGGAATGGGCTAAATTGAAAGGATCAAGTGATTTGGACCATGGAAGATGGAGAAAAAAAGGAAGGAATTCAGATGGATATATCCTTTGATGCAGGTGGTACATGCCCTGCATCATAGGATAAGGAATGGGCTAAATTGAAAGGATCAAGTGATTGGACCATGGAAGATGGAGAAAAAAAGGAAGGAATTCAGATGGATATATCCTTTGATGCAGGTGGTACATGCCCTGCATCATAGGATAAGAATGGGCTAAATTGAAAGGATCAAGTGATTGGACCATGGAAGATGGAAAAAAAAGGAAGGAATTCAGATGGATATATCCTTTGATGCAGGTGGTACATGCCTACATCATAGGATAAGGAATGGGCTAAATTGAAAGGATCAAGTGATTGGACCATGGAAGATGGAGAAAAAAAGGAAGGAATTCAGATGGATATATCCTTTGATGCAGGTGGTACATGCCCTGCATCATAGGATAAGGAATGGGCTAAATTGAAAGGATCAAGTGATTGGACCATGGAAGATGGAGAAAAAAAGGAAGGAATTCAGATGGATATATCCTTTGATGCAGGTGGTACATGCCTTGCATCATAGGATAAGGAATGGGCTAAATTGAAAGGATCAAGTGATTGGACCATGGAAGATGGAGAAAAAAAGGAAGGAATTCAGATGGATATATCCTTTGATGCAGGTGGTACATGCCCTGCATCATAGGATAAGGATGGCTAAATTGAAAGGATCAAGTGTTTGGACCATGGAAGATGGAAAAAAAGGAAGGAATTCAGATGGATATATCCTTTGATGCAGGTGGTACATGCCCTGCATCATAGGATAAGGAATGGGCTAAATTGAAAGGATCAAGTGATTAGACCATGGAAGATGGAGAAAAAAGGAAGGAATTCAGATGGATATATCTTTGATGCAGGTGGTACATGCCCTGCATTAGGATAAGGAATGGGCTAAATTGAAAGGATCAAGTGATTGGACCATGGAAGATGGAGAAAAAGGAAGGAATTCAGATGGATATATCCTTTGATGCAGGTGGTACATGCCTGCATCATAGGATAAGGAATGGGCTAAATTGAAAGGATCAAGTGATTGGACCATGGAAGATGGAGAAAAAAAGGAAGGAATTCAGATGGATATATCCTTTGATGCAGGTGGTACAAGGCCTATATCATAGGATAAGGAATGGGCTAAATTGAAAGGATCAAGTGATTGGACCATGGAAGATGAGGAAAAAAAGGAAGGAATTCAGATGGATATATCCTTTGATGCAGGTGGTACATGCCCTGCATCATAGGATAAGGAATGGCTAAATTGAAAGATCAAGTGATTGGACCATGGAAGATGGAGAAAAAAAAAAGGAGGAATTCAGATGGATATATCCTTTGATGCAGGTGGTACATGCCCTGCATCATAGGATAAGGAATGGGCTAAATTGAAAGGATCAAGTGATTGGACCATGGAAGATGGAGAAAAAAAAGGAAGGAATTCAGATGGATATATCCTTTGATGCAGGTGGTACATGCCTATGCATCATAGGATAAGGAATGGGCTAAATTGAAAGGATCAAGTGATTGGACCATGGAAGATGGAGAAAAAAAGGAAGGAATTCAGATGGATATATCCTTTGATGCAGGTGGTACATGCCCTGCATCATAGGATAAGGAATGGGCTAAATTGAAAGGATCAAGTGATTGGACCATGGAAGATGGAGAAAAAAAGGAAGGAATTCAGAAGGATATATCCTTTGATGCAGGTGGTACAAGGCCTGCATCATAGGATAAGGAATGGGCTAAATTGAAAGGATCAAGTGATTTGGACCATGGAAGATGGAGAAAAAAAGGAAGGAATTCAGATGGATATATCCTTTGATGCAGGTGGTACATGCCCTGCATCATAGGATAAGGAATGGGCTAAATTGAAAGGATCAAGTGATTGGACCATGGAAGATGGAGAAAAAAAGGAAGGAATTCAGATGGATATATCCTTTGATGCAGGTGGTACATGCCCTGCATCATAGGATAAGGAATGGGCTAAATTGAAAGGATCAAATGATTGGACCATGGAAGATGGACAAAAAAAGGAAGGGATTCAGATGGATATATCCTTTGATGCAGGTGGTACATGCCCTGCATCATAGGATAAGGAATGGGCTAAATTGAAAGGATCAAATGATTGGACCATGGAAGATGGAGAAAAAAAGGAAGGAATTCAGATGATATATCCTTTGATGCAGGTGGTACATGCCCTGCATCATAGGATAAGGAATGGGCTAAATTGAAAGGATCAAGTGATTGGACCATGGAAGATGGAGAAAAAAAGGAAGGAATTCAGATGGATATATCCTTTGATGCGGTGGTACATGCCCTGCATCATAGGATAAGGATGGGCTAAATTGAAAGGATCAAGTGATTGGACCATGGAAGATGGAGAAAAAAAGGAAGGAATTCAGATGGATATATCCTTTGATGCAGGTGGTACATGCCCTGCATCATAGGATAAGGAATGGGCTAAATTGAAAGGATCAAATGATTGGACCATGGAAGATGGAGAAAAAAAGGAGGGAATTCAGATGGATATATCCTTTGATGCAGGTGGTACATGCCCTGCATCATAGGATAAGGAATGGGCTAAATTGAAAGGATCAAGTGATTGGACCATGGAAGATGGAGAAAAAAAGGAAGGAATTCAGATGGATATATCCTTTGATGCAGGTGGTACATGCCTGCATCATAGGATAAGGAATGGGCTAATTGAAAGGATCAATGATTGGACCATGGAAGATGGAGAAAAAAAGGAGGGAATTCATATAGATATATCCTTTGATGCAGGTGGTACATGCCCTGCATCATAGGATAAGGAATGGGCTAAATTGAAAGGATCAAGTGATTGGACCATGGAAGATGGAGAAAAAAAGGAAGGAATTCAGATGGATATATCCTTTGATGCAGGTGGTACATCCCTGCATCATAGGATAAGGAATGGGCTAAATTGAAAGGATCAAGTGATTGGACCATGGAAGATGGAGAAAAAAAGGAAGGAATTCAGATGGATATATCCTTTGATGCAGGTGGTACATGCCCTGCATCATAGGATAAGGAATGGGCTAAATTGAAAGGATCAAGTGATTGGACCATGGAAGATGGAGAAAAAAAGGAAGGAATTCAGATGGATATATCCTTTGATGCAGGTGGTACATGCCCTGCATCATAGGATGGATGGGCTAAATTGAAAGGACCAAGTGTTTGGACCATGGGTGATGAAAAAAAAGGAAGGAATTCAGATGGATATATCCTTTGATGCAGGTGGTACAAGCCCTGCATCATAGGATAAGGAATGGGCTAAATTGAAAGGATCAAGTGATTAGACCATGGAAGATGGAGAAAAAAAGGAAGGAATTCAGATGGATATATCCTTTGATGCAGGTGGTACATGCCTGCATCATAGGATAAGGAATGGGCTAAATTGAAAGGATCAAGTGATTGGACCATGGAAGATGGAGAAAAAAAGGAAGGAATTCAGATGGATATATCCTTTGATGCAGGTGGTACATGCCCTGCATCATAGGATAAGTAATGGGCTAAATTGAAAGGATCAAGTGATTGGACCATGGGATGGAGAAAAAAAGGAAGGAATTCAGATGGATATATCCTTTGATGCAGGTGTACATGCCCTGCATCATAGGATAAGGAATGGGCTAAATTGAAAGGATCAAGTGATTGGACCATGGAAGATGGAGAAAAAAAGGAAGGAATTCAGATGGATATATCCTTTGATGCTGTTGGTACAATGCCCTGCATCATAGGATAAGGAATGGGCTAAATTAAAGGATCAAGTGATTGGACCATGGAAGATGGAGAAAAAAAGGAAGGAATTCAGATGGATATATCCTTTGATGCAGGTGGTACATGCCCTGCATCATAGGATAAGGAATGGGCTAAATTGAAAGGATCAAGTGATTGGACCATGGAAAGATGGAGAAAAAAAGGAAGGGATTCAGATGGATATATCCTTTGATGCAGGTGGTACATGCCCTGCATCATAGGATAAGGAATGGGCTAAATTGAAAGGATCAAGTGATTGGACCATGGAAGATGGAGAAAAAAAGGAAGGAATTCAGATGGATATATCCTTTGATGCAGGTGGTACATGCCCTGCATCATAGGATAAGGAATGGGCTAAATTGAAAGGACCAAGTGATTGGACCATGGAAGATGGAGAAAAAAAGGAAGGAATTCAGATGGATATATCCTTTGATGCAGGTGGTACATGCCCTGCATCATAGGATAAGGAATGGGCTAAATTGAAAGGATCAAGTGATTGGACCATGGAAGATGGAGAAAAAAGGAAGGAATTCAGATGGATATATCCTTTGATGCAGGTGGTACATGCCCTGCATCATAGGATAAGGAATGGGCTAAATTGAAAGGATCAAGTGATTGGTACATGGAAGATGGAGAAAAAAAGGAAGGAATTCAGATGGATATATCCTTTGATGCAGGTGGTACATGCCCTGCATCATAGGATAAGGAATGGGCTAAATTGAAAGGATCAAGTGATTGGACCATGGAAGATGGAGAAAAAAAGGAAGGAATTCAGATGGATATATCCTTTGATGCAGGTGGTACATGCCCTGCATCATAGGATAAGGAATGGGCTAAATTGAAAGGATCAATGATTGGACCATGGAAGATGGAGAAAAAAAGGAAGGAATTCAGATGGATATATCCTTTGATGCATGTGGTACATGCCCTGCATCATAGGATAAGGAATGGGCTAAATTGAAAGGATCAAGTGATTGGACCATGGAAGATGGAGAAAAAGGAAGGAATTCAGATGGATATATCTTTGATGCAGGTGGTACATGCCCTGCATCATATGATAAGGAGTGGGCTAAATTGAAAGGATCAAGTGATTGGACCATGGAAGATGGAGAAAAAAAGGAAGGAATTCAGATGCATATATCCTTTGATGCAGGTGGTACATGCCCTGCATCATAGGATAAGGAATGGGCTAAATTGAAAGGATCAAGTGTTTGGACCATGGAAGATGGAGAAAAAAAGGAAGTAATTCAGATGGATATATCATTTAATGCAGGTTGTACATGCCCTGCATCATAGGATAAGGAATGGGCTAAATTGAAAGGACCAGGTGTTTGGACCATGGAAGATGTAGAAAAAAAGGAAGGAATTCAGATGGATATATCCTTTGATGCAGGTGGTACATGCCGTGCATCATAGATAAGGAATGGGCTAAATTGAAAGGATCAAATGTTTGGACCATGGAAGATGGAGAAAAAAAGGAAGGAATTCATATGGATATATCCTTTGATGCCGGTGGTACATGCCCTGCATCATAGGATAAGGAATGGGCTAAATTGAAAGGACCAAGTGTTTGGACCATGGAAGATGGAGAAAAAAAGGAAGGAATTCAGATGGATATATCCTTTGATGCAGGTGGTACATGCCCTGCATCATAGGATAAGGAATGGGCTAAATTGAAAGGATCAATGTTTGGACCATGGAAGATGGAGAAAAAAAGGAAGGAATTCAGATGGATATATCCTTTGATGCAGGTGGTACATGCCCTGCATCATAGGATAAGAATGGGCTAATTGAAAGGATCAAGTGATTGGACCATGGAAGATGGAGAAAAAAAGGAAGGAATTCAGATGGATATATCCTTTGATGCAGGTGGTACATGCCCTGCATCATAGGATAAGGAATGGGCTAAATTGAAAGGATCAAGTGATTGGACCATGGAAGATGGAAAAAAAAGGAAGGAATTCAGATGGATATATCCTTTGATGCAGGTGGTACATGCCCTGCATCATAGGATAAGGAATGGGCTAAATTGAAAGGATCAAGTGATTGGACCATGGAAGATGGAGAAAAAAAAGGAAGGAATTCAGATGGATATATCTTTGATGCAGGTGGTACATGCCCTGCATCATAGGATAAGGAATGGGCTAAATTGAAAGGATCAAGTGATTGGACCATGGAAGATGGAGAAAAAAAGGAAGGAATTCAGATGGATATATCCTTTGATGCAGGTGGTACATGCCCTGCATCATAGGATAAGGAATGGGCTAAATTGAAAGGATCAAGTGATTGGACCATGGAAGATGGAGAAAAAAAGGAAGGAATTCAGATGGATATATCCTTTGATGCAGGTGGTACATGCCCTGCATCATAGGATAAGGAATGGGCTAAATTGAAAGGATCAAGTGATTGGACCATGGAAGATGGAGAAAAAAAGGAAGGGATTCAGATGGATATATCCTTTGATGCAGGTGGTACATGCCCTGCATCATAGGATAAGGAATGGGCTAAATTGAAAGGATCAAGTGATTGGACCATGGAAGATGGAGAAAAAAAGGAAGGAATTCAGATGGATATATCCTTTTGATGCAGGTGGTACATGCCCTGCATCATAGGATAAGGAATGGGCTAAATTGAAAGGATCAAGTGATTGGACCATGGAAGATGGAGAAAAAAAGGAAGGAATTCAGATGGATATATCCTTTGATGCAGGTGGTACAGCCCTGCATCATAGGATAAGGAATGGGCTAAATTGAAAGGATCAAGTGATTGGACCATGGAAGATGGAGAAAAAAAGGAAGGAATTCAGATGGATATATCCTTTGATGCAGGTGGTACATGCCCTGCATCATAGGATAAGGAATGGGCTAAATTGAAAGGATCAAGTGATTGGACCATGGAAGATGGAGAAAAAAAGGAAGGAATTCAGATGGATATATCCTTTGATGCAGGTGGTACATGCCCTGCATCATAGGATAAGGGAATGGGCTAAATTGAAAGGATCAAGTGATTGGACCATGGAAGATGGAGAAAAAAAGGAAGGAATTCAGATGGATATATCCTTTGATGCAGGTGGTACATGCCCTGCATCATAGGATAAGGAATGGGCTAAATTGAAAGGATCAGATGATTGGACCATGGAAGATGGAGAAAAAAAGGAAGGAATTCAGATGGATATATCCTTTGATGCAGGTGGTACATGCCCTGCATCATAGGATAAGGAATGGGCTAAATTGAAAGGATCAAGTGATTGGACCATGGAAGATGGAGAAAAAAAGGAAGGAATTCAGATGGATATATCCTTTGATGCAGGTGGTACATGCCCTGCATCATAGGATAAGGAATGGGCTAAATTGAAAGGATCAAGTGATTGGACCATGGAAGATGGAGAAAAAAAGGAAGGAATTCAGATGGATATACCCTTTGATGCAGGTGGTACATGCCTGCATCATAGGATAAGGAATGGGCTAAATTGAAAGGATCAAGTGATTGGACCATGGAAGATGGAGAAAAAAAGGAAGGAATTCAGATGGATATATCCTTTGATGCAGGTGGTACATGCCCTGCATCATAGGATAAGGAATGGGCTAAATTGAAAGGATCAAGTGATTGGACCATGGAAGATGGAGAAAAAAAGGAAGGAATTCAGATGGATATATCCTTTGATGCAGGTGGTACATGCCCTGCATCATAGGATAAGGAATGGGCTAAATTGAAAGGATCAAGTGATTGGACCATGGAAGATGAGAAAAAAAAGGAAGGAATTCAGATGGATATATCCTTTGATGCAGGTGGTACATGCCCTGACATCATAGGATAAGGAATGGGCTAAATTGAAAGGATCAAATGATTGGACCATGGAAGATGGAGAAAAAAAGGAAGGAATTCAGATGGATATATCCTTTGATGCAGGTGGTACATGCCCTGCATCATAGGATAAGGAATGGGCTAAATTGAAAGGATCAAGTGATTGGACCATGGAAGATGGAGAAAAAAGGAAGGAATTCAGATGGATATATCCTTTGATGCAGGTGGTACATGCCTCTGCATCATAGGATAAGGAATGGGCTAAATTGAAAGGATCAAGTGATTGGACCATGGAAGATGGAGAAAAAAAGGAAGGAATTCAGATGGATATATCCTTTGATGCAGGTGGTACATGCCCTGCATCATAGGATAAGGAATGGGCTAAATTGAAAGGATCAAGTGATTGGACCATGGAAGATGGAGAAAAAAGGAAGGAATTCAGATGGATATATCCTTTGATGCAGGTGGTACATGCCCTGCATCATAGGATAAGGAATGGGCTAAATTGAAGGATCAAGTGATTAGACCATGGAAGATGGAGAAAAAGGAAGGAATTCAGATGGATATATCTTTGATGCAGGTGGTACATGCCCTGCATCAAAGGATAAGGAATGGGCTAAATTGAAAGGATCAATGATTGGACCATGGAAGATGGACAAAAAAAGGAAGGAATTCAGATGGATATACCCTTTGATGCAGGTGGTACATGCCTGCATCATAGGATAAGGAATGGGCTAAATTGAAAGGATCAAATGATTGGACCATGGAAGATGGAGAAAAAAAGGAAGGAATTCAGATGGATATATCCTTTGATGCAGGTGGTACATGCCCTGCATCATAGGATAAGGAATGGGCTAAATTGAAAGGATCAAGTGATTGGACCATGGAAGATGGAGAAAAAAAGGAAGGAATTCAGATGGATATATCCTTTGATGCAGGTGGTACATGCCCTGCATCATAGGATAAGGAATGGGCTAAATTGAAAGATCAAGTGATTGGACCATGGAAGATGGAGAAAAAAAGGAAGGAATTCAGATGGATATATCCTTTGATGCAGGTGGTACATGCCCTGCATCATAGGATAAGGAATGGGCTAAATTGAAAGGATCAAGTGATTGGACCATGGAAGATGGAGAAAAAAAGGAAGGAATTCAGATGGATATATCCTTTGATGCAGGTGGTACATGCCCTGCATCATAGGATAAGGAATGGGCTAAATTGAAAGGATCAAGTGATTGGACCATGGAAGATGGAGAAAAAAAGGAAGGAATTCAGATGGATATATCCTTTGATGCAGGTGGTACATGCCCTGCATCATAGGATAAGGAATGGGCTAAATTGAAAGGATCAAGTGTTTGGACCATGGAAGATGGAGAAAAAAAGGAAGGAATTCAGATGGATATATCCTTTGATGCAGGTGGTACATGCCCTGCATCATAGGATAAGGAATGGGCTAAATTGAAAGGATCAAGGTGTTTGGACCATGGAAGATGGAGAAAAAAAGGAAGGAATTCAGATGGATATATCCTTTGATGCAGGTGGTACATGCCCTGCATCATAGGATAAGGAATGGGCTAAATTGAAAGGATCAAGTGATTGGACCATGGAAGATGGAGAAAAAAAGGAAGGAATTCAGATGGATATATCATTTGATGCAGGTGGTACATGCCCTGCATCATAGGATAAGGAATGGGCTAAATTGAAAGGATCAAATGATTGGACCATGGAAGATGGACAAAAAAAGGAAGGGATTCAGATGGATATACCCTTTGATGCAGGTGGTACATGCCTGCATCATAGGATAAGGAATGGGCTAAATTGAAAGGATCAAATGATTGGACCATGGAAGATGGAGAAAAAAAGGAAGGAATTCAGATGGATATATCCTTTGATGCAGGTGGTACATGCCCTGCATCATAGGATAAGGAATGGGCTAAATTGAAAGGATCAAGTGATTGGACAATGGAAGATGGAGAAAAAAGGAAGGAATTCAGATGGATATATCCTTTGATGCGGTGGTACATGCCCTGCATCATAGGATAAGGATGGGCTAAATTGAAAGGATCAAATGATTGGACCATGGAAGATGGAGAAAAAAAAGGAAGGAATTCAGATGGATATATCCTTTGATGCAGGTGGTACATGCCCTGCATCATAGGATAAGGAATGGGCTAAATTGAAAGGATCAAATGATTGGACCATGGAAGATGGAGAAAAAAAGGAAGGAATTCAGATGGATATATCCTTTGATGCAGGTGGTACATGCCCTGCATCATAGGATAAGGAATGGGCTAAATTGAAAGGATCAAGTGATTGGACCATGGAAGATGGAGAAAAAAAGGAAGGAATTCAGATGGATATATCTTTGATGCAGGTGGTACATGCCTGCATCATAGGATAAGGAATGGGCTAATTGAAAGGATCAAGTGATTGGACCATGGAAGATGGAGAAAAAAAGGAAGGAATTCAGATGGATATATCCTTTGATGCAGGTGGTACATGCCTGCATCATAGGATAAGGAATGGGCTAAATTGAAAGAATCAAGTGATTGGACCATGGAAGATGGAGAAAAAAAGGAAGGAATTCAGATGGATATATCCTTTGATGCAGGTGGTACATGCCCTGCATCATAGGATAAGGAATGGGCTAAATTGAAAGGATCAAGTGATTGGACCATGGAAGATGGAGAAAAAAAGGAAGGAATTCAGATGGATATATCATTTGATGCAGGTGGTACATGCCCTGCATCAAAGGATAAGGAATGGGCTAAATTGAAAGGATCAAATGATTGGACCATGGAAGATGGACAAAAAAAGGAAGGGATTAAGATGGATATACCCTTTGATGCAGGTGGTACATGCCGTGCATCATAGGATAAGGAATGGGCTAAATTGAAAGGATCAAATGATTGGACCATGGAAGATGGAGAAAAAAAGGAAGGAATTCAGATGGATATATCCTTTGATGCAGGTGGTACATGCCCTGCATCATAGGATAAGGAATGGGCTAAATTGAAAGGATCAAGTGATTAGACCATGGAAGATGGAGAAAAAAAGGAAGGAATTCAGATGGATATATCCTTTGATGCAGGTTGGTACAAGGCCTACATCATAGGATAAGGAATGGGCTAAATTGAAAGAATCAAGTGATTGGACCATGGAAGATGGAGAAAAAAAGGAAGGAATTCAGATTGATATATCCTTTGATGCAGGTGGTACATGCCCTGCATCATAGGATAAGGAATGGGCTAAATTGAAAGGATCAAGTGATTGGACCATGGAAGATGGAGAAAAAAAGGAAGGAATTCAGATGGATATATCCTTTGATGCAGGTGGTACATGCCCTGCATCATAGGATAAGGAATGGGCTAAATTGAAAGGATCAAGTGATTGGACCATGGAAGATGGAGAAAAAAAGGAAGGAATTCAGATGGATATATCCTTTGATGTAGGTGGTACATGCCCTGCATCATAGGATAAGGAATGGGCTAAATTGAAAGGATCAAGTGATTGGACCATGGAAGATGGAGAAAAAAAGGAAGGAATTCAGATGGATATATCCTTTGATGCAAGTGGTACATGCCCTGCATCATAGGATAAGGAATGGGCTAAATTGAAAGGATCAAGTGATTGGACCATGGAAGATGGAGAAAAAAAGGAAGGAATTCAGATGGATATATCCTTTGATGCAGGTGGTACATGCCTGCATCATAGGATAAGGAATGGGCTAAATTGAAAGGATCAAGTGATTGGACCATGGAAGATGGAGAAAAAAGGAAGGAATTCAGATGGATATATCCTTTGATGCAGGTGGTACATGCCCTGCATCATAGGATAAGGAATGGGCTAAATTGAAAGGACCAAGTGTTTTGGACCATGGAAGATGGAAAAAAAGGAAGGAATTCAGATGGATATATCCTTTGATGCAGGTGGTACATGCCCTGCATCATAGGATAAGGAATGGGCTAAATTAAAAGGATCAAGTGATTGGACCATGGAAGATGGAGAAAAAAAGGAAGGAATTCAGATGGATATATCCTTTGATGCAGGTGGTACATGCCCTGCATCATAGGATAAGGAATGGGCTAAATTGAAAGGATCAAGTGATTGTACCATGGAAGATGGAGAAAAAAAGGAAGGAATTCAGATGGATATATCCTTTGATGCAGGTGGTACAAGCCCTGTATCATAGGATAAGGAATGGGCTCAATTAATTGGATCAAGTGATTGGACCATGGAAGATGAAGAAAAAAAAGGAAGGAATTCAGATAGATATATCCTTTGATGCAGGTGGTACATGCCCTGCATCATAGGATAAGGAATGGGCTAAATTGAAAGGATCAAGTGATTGGACCATGGAAGATGGAGAAAAAAAGGAAGAATTCAGATGGATATATCCTTTGATGCAGGTTACAAGGCCTGCATCATAGGATAAGGAATGGGCTAAATTGAAAGGATCAATGATTGGACCATGGAAGATGGAGAAAAAAAGGAAGGAATTCAGATGGATATATCCTTTGATGCAGGTGGTACATGCCCTGCATCATAGGATAAGGAATGGGCTAAATTGAAAGGATCAAGTGATTGGACCATGGAAGATGGAGAAAAAAAGGAAGGAATTCAGATGGATATATCCTTTGATGCAGGTGGTACATGCCCTGCATCATAGGATAAGGAATGGGCTAAATTGAAAGGATCAAGTGATTGGACCATGGAAGATGGAGAAAAAAAGGAAGGAATTCAGATGGATATATCCTTTGATGCAGGTGGTGTACATGCCCTGCATCATAGGATAAGGAATGGGCTAAATTGAAAGGATCAAGTGTTTGGACCATGGAAGATGGAGAAAAAAAGGAAGGAATTCAGATGGATATATCCTTTGATGCAGGTGGTACATGCCCTGCATCATAGGATAAGGAATGGGCTAAATTGAAAGGATCAAGTGATTGGACCATGGAAGATGGAGAAAAAAAGGAAGGAATTCAGATGGATATATCCTTTGATGCAGGTGGTACATGCCCTGCATCATAGGATAAGGAATGGGCTAAATTGAAAGGATCAAATGATTGGACCATGGAAGATGGAGAAAAAAAGGAAGGAATTCAGATGGATATATCCTTTGATGCAGGTGGTACATGCCCTGCATCATAGGATAAGGAATGGGCTAAATTGAAAGGATCAAGTGATTGGACCATGGAAGATGGAGAAAAGGAAGGAATTCAGATGGATATATCCTTTGATGCTGGTGGTACATGCCCTGCATCATAGGATAAGAATGGGCTAATTGAAAGGATCAAGTGATTGGACCATGGAAGATGGAGAAAAAAAGGAAGGAATTCAGATGGATATATCCTTTGATGCAGGTGGTACATGCCCTTGCATCATAGGATAAGGAATGGGCTAAATTGAAAGGATCAAGTGATTGGACCATGGAAGATGGAGAAAAAGGAAGGAATTCAGATGGATATATCCTTTGATGCAGGTGGTACATGCCCTGCATCATAGGATAAGGAATGGGCTAAATTGGAAGGATCAAGTGATTAGACCATGGAAGATGGAGAAAAAAAAGGAAGGAATTCAGATGGATATATCTTTGATGCTGGTGGTACATGCCCTGCATCATAGGATAAGGAATGGGCTAAATTGAAAGGATCAAGTGATTGGACCATGGAAGATGGAGAAAAAAAGGAAGGATTCAGATGGATATATCCTTTGATGCAGGTGGTACATGCCCTGCATCATAGGATAAGGAATGGGCTAAATTGAAAGGATCAAGTTGATTGGACCATGGAAGATGGAGAAAAAAAGGAAGGAATTCAGATGGATATATACTTTGATGCAGGTGGTACATGCCCTGCATCATAGGATAAGGAATGGGCTAAATTGAAAGGATCAAGTGATTGGACCATGGAAGATGGAGAAAAAAAGGAAGGGAATTCAGATGGATATATCCTTTGATGCAGGTGGTACATGCCCTGCATCATAGGATAAGGAATGGGCTAAATTGAAAGGATCAAGTGATTGGACCATGGAAGATGGAGAAAAAAAGGAAGGAATTCAGATGGATATATCCTTTGATGCAGGTTGTACAAGCCCTGCATCATAGGATAAGGAATGGGCTAAATTGAAAGGATCAAGTGATTGGACCATGGAAGATGGAGAAAAAAAGGAAGGAATTCAGATGGATATATCCTTTGATGCAGGTGGTACATGCCCTGCATCATAGGATAAGGAATGGGCTAAATTGAAAGGATCAAGTGATTGGACCATGGAAGATGGAGAAAAAAAGGAAGGAATTCAGATGGATATATCCTTTGATGCAGTGGTACATGCCCTGCATCATAGGATAAGGAATGGGCTAAATTGAAAGGATCAAGTGATTGGACCATGGAAGATGGAGAAAAAAAGGAAGGAATTCAGATGGATATATCCTTTGATGCAGGTGGTACATGCCCTGCATCATAGGATAAGGGAATGGGCTAAATTGAAAGGATCAAGTGATTGGACCATGGAAGATGGAGAAAAAAAAGGAAGGAATTCAGATGGATATATCCTTTGATGCAGGTGGTACATGCCTGCATCATAGGATAAGGAATGGGCTAAATTGAAAGGATCAAGTGATTGGACCATGGAAGATGGAGAAAAAAAGGAAGGAATTCAGATGGATATATCCTTTGATGCAGGTGGTACATGCCCTGCATCATAGGATAAGGAATGGGCTAAATTGAAAGGATCAAGTGATTGGACCATGGAAGATGGAGAAAAAAAGGAAGGAATTCAGATGGATATATCCTTTGATGCAGGTGGTACATGCCCTGCATCATAGGATAAGGAATGGGCTAAATTGAAAGGATCAAGTGATTGGACCATGGAAGATGGAGAAAAAAAAGGAAGGAATTCAGATGGATATATCCTTTGATGCAGGTGGTACATGCCTGTATCATAGGATAAGGAATGGGCTAAATTGAAAGGATCAAGTGATTGGACCATGGAAGATGGAGAAAAAAAGGAAGGAATTCAGATGGATATATCCTTTGATGCAGGTGGTACATGCCCTGCATCATAGGATAAGGAATGGGCTAAATTGAAAGATCAAGTGATTGGACCATGGAAGATGGAGAAAAAAAGGAAGGAATTCAGATGGATATATCATTTGATGCAGGTGGTACATGCCCTGCATCATAGGATAAGGAATGGGCTAAATTGAAAGGATCAAGTGATTGGACCATGGAAGATGGAGAAAAAAAAGGAAGGGATTCAGATGGATATATCCTTTGATGCAGGTGGTACATGCCCTGCATCATAGGATAAGGAATGGGCTAAATTGAAAGGATCAAATGATTGGACCATGGAAGATGGAGAAAAAAAGGAAGGAATTCAGATGGATATATCCTTTGATGCAGGTGGTACATGCCCTGCATCATAGGATAAGGAATGGGCTAAATTGGAAGGATCAAGTGATTAGACCATGGAAGATGGAGAATAAAGGAAGGAATTCAGATGGATATATCCTTTGATGCAGGTGGTACATGCCCTGCATCATAGGATAAGGAATGGGCTAAATTGAAAGGATCAAGTGATTGGACCATGGAAGATGGAGAAAAAAAGGAAGGAATTCAGATGGATATATCCTTTGATGCAGGTGGTACATGCCCTGCATCATAGGATAAGGAATGGGCTAAATTGAAAGGATCAAGTGATTGGACCATGGAAGATGGAGAAAAAAAGGAAGGAATTCAGATGGATATATCCTTTGATGCAGGTGGTACATGCCCTGCATCATAGGATAAGGAATGGGCTAAATTGAAAGGATCAAGTGATTGGACCATGGAAGATGGAGAAAAAAAGGAAGGAATTCAGATGGATATATCCTTTGATGCAGGTGGTACATGCCCTGCATCATAGGATAAGGAATGGGCTAAATTGAAAGGATCAAATGATTGGACCATGGAAGATGGAGAAAAAAAAGGAAGGAATTCAGATGGATATATCCTTTGATGCAGGTGGTACATGCCTGCATCAAAGGATAAGGAATGGGCTAAATTGAAAGGATCAAATGATTGGACCATGGAAGATGGACAAAAAAAGGAAGGAATTCAGATGGATATATCCTTTGATGCAGGTGGTACATGCCCTGCATCATAGGATAAGGAATGGGCTAAATTGAAAGGATCAAATGATTGGACCATGGAAGATGGAGAAAAAAAGGAAGGAATTCAGATGGATATATCCTTTGATGCAGGTGGTACATGCCCTGCATCATAGGATAAGGAATGGGCTAAATTGAAAGGATCAAGTGATTGGACCATGGAAGATGGAGAAAAAAAGGAAGGAATTCAGATGGATATATCCTTTGATGCAGGTGGTACAAGCCCTACATCATAGGATAAGGAATGGGCTAAATTGAAAGGATCAAGTGATTGGACCATGGAAGATGGAGAAAAAAGGAAGAATTCAGATGGATATATCCTTTGATGCAGGTGGTACATGCCCTGCATCATAGGATAAGGAATGGGCTAAATTGAAAGGATCAAGTGATTGGACCATGGAAGATGGAGAAAAAAAGGAAGGAATTCAGATGGATATATCCTTTGATGCAGGTGGTACATGCCCTGCATCATAGGATAAGGAATGGGCTAAATTGAAAGGATCAAGTGATTGGACCATGGAAGATGGAGAAAAAAAGGAAGGAATTCAGATGGATATATCCTTTGATGCAGGTGGTACATGCCCTGCATCATAGGATAAGGAATGGGCTAAATTGAAAGGATCAAGTGATTGGACCATGGAAGATGGAGAAAAAAAGGAAGGAATTCAGATGGATATATCCTTTGATGCAGGTGGTACATGCCTGCATCATAGGATAAGGAATGGGCTAAATTGAAAGGATCAAGTGATTGGACCATGGAAGATGGAGAAAAAAAGGAAGGAATTCAGATGGATATATCTTTGATGCAGGTGGTACATGCCTTGCATCATAGGATAAGGAATGGGCTAAATTGAAAGGATCAAGTGATTGGACCATGGAAGATGGAGAAAAAAAGGAAGGAATTCAGATGGATATATCCTTTGATGCAGGTGGTACATGCCCTGCATCATAGGATAAGGAATGGGCTAAATTGAAAGGATCAAGTGATTGGACCATGGAAGATGGAGAAAAAAGGAAGGAATTCAGATGGATATATCCTTTGATGCTGGTGGTACATGCCCTGCATCATAGGATAAGGAATGGGCTAAATTGAAAGGATCAAGTGATTGGACCATGGAAGATGGAGAAAAAAAGGAAGGAATTCAGATGGATATATCCTTTGATGCAGGTGGTACATGCCCTGCATCATAGGATAAGGAATGGGCTAAATTGAAAGGATCAAGTGATTGGACCATGGAAGATGGAGAAAAAAAGGAAGGATTCAGATGGATATATCCTTTGATGCAGGTGGTACATGCCCTGCATCATAGGATAAGGAATGGGCTAAATTGAAAGGATCAAGTGATTGGACCATGGAAGATGGAGAAAAAAAGGAAGGAATTCAGATGGATATATCCTTTGATGCAGGTGGTACAAGGCCTACATCATAGGATAAGGAATGGCTAAATTGAAAGGATCAAGTGATTGGACCATGGAAGATGGAGAAAAAAAGGAAGGAATTCAGATGGATATATCCTTTGATGCAGGTGGTACATGCCCTGCATCATAGGATAAGGAATGGGCTAAATTGAAAGGATCAAGTGATTGGACCATGGAAGATGGAGAAAAAAAGGAAGGAATTCAGATGGATATATCCTTTGATGCAGGTGGTACATGCCCTGCATCATAGGATAAGGAATGGGCTAAATTGAAAGGATCAAGTGATTGGACCATGGAAGATGGAGAAAAAAAGGAAGGAATTCAGATGGATATATCCTTTGATGCAGGTGGTACATGCCCTGCATCATAGGATAAGGAATGGGCTAAATTGAAAGGATCAAGTGATTGGACCATGGAAGATGGAGAAAAAAAGGAAGGAATTCAGATGGATATATCCTTTGATGCAGGTGGTACATGCCCTGCATCATAGGATAAGGAATGGGCTAAATTGAAAGGATCAAGTGTTTGGACCATGGAAGATGGAGAAAAAAAGGAAGGAATTCAGATGGATATATCCTTTGATGCAAGGTGGTACATGCCCTGCATCATAGGATAAGGAATGGGCTAAATTGAAAGGATCAAGTGTTTGGACCATGGAAGATGGAGAAAAAAAGGAAGGAATTCAGATGGATATATCCTTTGATGCAGGTGGTACATGCCCTGCATCATAGGATAAGGAATGGGCTAAATTGAAAGGACAAGTGTTTGGACCATGGAAGATGGAGAAAAAAAGGAAGGAATTCAGATGGATATATCCTTTGATGCAGGTGGTACATGCCTGCATCATAGGATAAGGAATGGGCTAAATTGAAAGGACCAAGTGTTTGGACCATGGAAGATGGAGAAAAAAAGGAAGGAATTCAGATGGATATATCCTTTGATGCAGGTGGTACATGCCCTGCATCATAGGATAAGGAATGGGCTAAATTAAAAGGATCAAGTGATTGGACCATGGAAGATGGAGAAAAAAAGGAAGGAATTCAGATGGATATATCCTTTGATGCAGGTGGTACATGCCCTGCATCATAGGATAAGGAATGGGCTAAATTGAAAGGCTCAAGTGATTGGACCATGGAAGATGGAGAAAAAAAGGAAGGAATTCAGATGGATATATCCTTTGATGCAGGTGATACAAGCCCTGTATCATAGGATAAGGAATGGGCTCAATTAAAAGGATCAAGTTATTGGACCATGGAAGATGAAGAAAAAAAATGAAGGAATTCAGATGGATATATCCTTTGATGCCGGTGGTACATGCCCTGCATCATAAGATAAGGAATGGGCTAAATTGAAAGGATCAAGTGATTGGACCATGGAAGATGGAGAAAAAAAGGAAGAAATTCAGATGGATACATGCTTTGATGCAGGTGGTACAAGGCCTGCATCTTAGGATAAGGAATGGGCTAAATTGAAAGGATCAAATGATTGGACCATAGAAGATGGAGAAAAAAAGGAAGGAATTCAGATGGATATATCCTTTGATGCAGGTGGTACATGCCCTGCATCATAGGATAAGGAATGGGCTAAATTGAAAGGATCAAGTGATTGGACCATGGAAAATGGAGAAAAAAGGGAAGGAATTCAGATGGATATATCCTTTGATGCAGGTAGTACAAGGCCTACATTATAGGATAAAGAATGGGCTAAATTGAAAGGATCAGGTGATTGGACCATGTAAGATGGAGAAAAAAAGGAAGGAATTCAGATGGATATATCCTTTGATGCAGGTGTGTAAGCCCTGCATCAAAGGATAAGGAATGGGCTAAATTGAAAGGATCAAGTGATTGGACCATGGAAGATGGAGAAAAAAAGGAAGGAATTCAGATGGATATATCCTTTGATGCAGGTGGTACATGCCCTGCATCATAGGATAAGGAATGGGCTAAATTGAAAGGATCAAGTGATTGGACCATGGAAGATGGAGAAAAAAAAGGAAGGAATTCAGATGGATATATCCTTTGATGCAGGTGGTACATGCCCTGCATCATAGGATAAGGAATGGGCTAAATTGAAAGGATCAAGTGATTGGACCATGGAAGATGGAGAAAAAAAGGAAGGAATTCAGATGGATATATCCTTTGATGCAGGTGGTACATGCCCTGCATCATAGGATAAGGAATGGGCTAAATTGAAAGGATCAAGTGATTAGACCATGGAAGATGGAGAAAAGGAAGGAATTCAGATGGATATATCTTTGATGCTGGTGGTACATGCCTGCATCATAGGATAAGTAATGGGCTAAATTGAAAGGATCAAGTGATTGGACCATGGAAGATGGAGAAAAAAAGGAAGGAATTCAGATGGATATATACTTTGATGCAGGTGGTACATGCCTGCATCATAGGATAAGGAATGGGCTAAATTGAAAGATCAAGTGATTGGACCATGGAAGATGGAGAAAAAAAGGAAGGAATTCAGATGGATATATCCTTTGATGCAGGTGGTACATGCCCTGCATCATAGGATAAGGAATGGGCTAAATTGAAAGGATCAAGTGATTGGACCATGGAAGATGGAGAAAAAAAGGAAGGAATTCAGTGGATATATCCTTTGATGCAGGTGGTACATGCCTGCATCATAGGATAAGGAATGGGCTAAATTGAAAGGATCAAGTGATTGGACCATGGAAGATGGAGAAAAAAAGGAAGGGAATTCAGATGGATATATCCTTTGATGCAGGTGGTACATGCCCTGCATCATAGGATAAGGAATGGGCTAAATTGAAAGGATCAAGTGATTGGACCATGGAAGATGGAGAAAAAAAGGAAGGAATTCAGATGGATATATCCTTTGATGCGGTGGTACATGCCTGCATCATAGGATAAGGAATGGGCTAAATTGAAAGGATCAAGTGATTGGACCATGGAAGATGGAGAAAAAAAAAGGAGGGAATTCAGATGGATATATCCTTTGATGCAGGTGGTACATGCCCTGCATCATAGGATAAGGAATGGGCTAAATTGAAAGGATCAAGTGATTGGACCATGGAAGATGGAGAAAAAAAGGAAGGAATTCAGATGGATATATCCTTTGATGCAGGTGGTACATGCCTGCATCATAGGATAAGGAATGGGCTAAATTGAAAGGATCAAGTGATTGGACCATGGAAGATGGAGAAAAAAAGGAAGGAATTCAGATGGATATATCCTTTGATGCAGGTGGTACATGCCCTGCATCATAGGATAAGGAATGGGCTAAATTGAAAGGATCAAGTGATTGGACCATGGAAGATGGAGAAAAAAAGGAAGGAATTCAGATGGATATATCCTTTGATGCAGGTGGTACATGCCCTGCATCATAGGATAAGGAATGGGCTAAATTGAAAGGATCAAGTGTTTGGACCATGGAAGATGGAGAAAAAAAGGAAGGAATTCAGATGGATATATCCTTTGATGCAGGTGGTACATGCCCTGCATCATAGGATAAGGAATGGGCTAAATTGAAAGGATCAAGTGATTGGACCATGGAAGATGGAGAAAAAAAGGAAGGAATTCAGATGGATATATCCTTTGATGCAGGTGGTACATGCCCTGCATCATAGGATAAGGAATGGGCTAAATTGAAAGGATCAAGTGATTGGACCATGGAAGATGGAGAAAAAAAGGAAGGAATTCAGATGGATATATCCTTTGATGCAGGTGGTACATGCCCTGCATCATAGGATAAGGAATGGGCTAAATTGAAAGGATCAAGTGATTGGACCATGGAAGATGGAGAAAAAAAGGAAGGAATTCAGATGGATATATCCTTTGATGCAGGTGTACATGCCCTGCATCATAGGATAAGGAATGGGCTAAATTGAAAGGATCAAGTGATTGGACCATGGAAGATGGAGAAAAAAAGGAAGGAATTCAGATGGATATATCCTTTGATGCAGGTGGTACATGCCCTGCATCATAGGATAAGGAATGGGCTAAATTGAAAGGATCAAGTGATTGGACCATGGAAGATGGAGAAAAAAAGGAAGGAATTCAGATGGATATATCCTTTGATGCAGGTGGTACATGCCCTGCATCATAGGATAAGGAATGGGCTAAATTGAAAGGATCAAGTGATTGGACCATGGAAGATGGAGAAAAAAAGGAAGGAATTCAGATGGATATATCCTTTGATGCAGGTGGTACATGCCCTGCATCATAGGATAAGGAATGGGCTAAATTGAAAGGATCAAGTGATTGGACCATGGAAGATGGAGAAAAAAAGGAAGGAATTCAGATGGATATATCCTTTGATGCGGTGGTACATGCCCTGCATCATAGGATAAGGAATGGGCTAAATTGAAAGGATCAAGTGATTGGACCATGGAAGATGGAGAAAAAAAAGGAAGGAATTCAGATGGATATATCCTTTGATGCAGGTGGTACATGCCCTGCATCATAGGATAAGGAATGGGCTAAATTGAAAGGATCAAGTGATTGGACCATGGAAGATGGAGAAAAAAAGGAAGGAATTCAGATGGATATATCCTTTGATGCAGGTGGTACATGCCCTGCATCATAGGATAAGGAATGGGCTAAATTGAAAGGATCAAGTGATTGGACCATGGAAGATGGAGAAAAAAAGGAAGGAATTCAGATGGATATATCCTTTGATGCAGGTGGTACATGCCTGCATCATAGGATAAGAATGGGCTAAATTGAAAGGATCAAGTGATTGGACCATGGAAGATGGAGAAAAAAAGGAAGGAATTCAGATGGATATATCCTTTGATGCAGGTGGTACATGCCCTGCATCATAGGATAAGGAATGGGCTAAATTGAAAGGATCAAGTGATTGGACCATGGAAGATGGAGAAAAAAGGAAGGAATTCAGATGGATATATCCTTTGATGCAGGTGGTACATGCCCTGCATCATAGGATAAGGAATGGGCTAAATTGAAAGGATCAAGTGATTGGACCATGGAAGATGGAGAAAAAAAGGAAGGAATTCAGATGGATATATCTTTGATGCAGGTGGTACATGCCTGCATCATAGGATAAGGAATGGGCTAAATTGAAAGGATCAAGTGATTGGACCATGGAAGATGGAGAAAAAAAGGAAGGAATTCAGATGGATATATCCTTTGATGCAGGTGGTACATGCCCTGCATCATAGGATAAGGAATGGGCTAAATTGAAAGGATCAAGTGATTGGACCATGGAAGATGGAGAAAAAAAGGAAGGAATTCAGATGGATATATCCTTTGATGCTGTGGTACATGCCTGCATCATAGGATAAGGAATGGGCTAAATTGAAAAGGATCAAGTGATTGGACCATGGAAGATGGAGAAAAAAAAGGAAGGAATTCAGATGGATATATCCTTTGATGCAGGTGGTACATGCCTGCATCATAGGATAAGGAATGGGCTAAATTGAAAGGATCAAGTGATTGGACCATGGAAGATGGAGAAAAAAAGGAAGGAATTCAGATGGATATATCCTTTGATGCAGGTGGTACAAGGCCCTACATCATAGGATAAGGAATGGGCTAAATTGAAAGGATCAAGTGATTGGACCATGGAAGATGGAGAAAAAAAGGAAGGAATTCAGATGGATATATCCTTTGATGCAGGTGGTACATGCCCTGCATCATAGGATAAGGAATGGGCTAAATTGAAAGGATCAAGTGATTGGACCATGGAAGATGGAGAAAAAAAGGAAGGAATTCAGATGGATATATCCTTTGATGCAGGTGGTACATGCCTGCATCATAGGATAAGGAATGGGCTAAATTGAAAGGATCAAGTGATTGGACCATGGAAGATGGAGAAAAAAAGGAAGGAATTCAGATGGATATATCCTTTGATGCAGGTGGTACATGCCCTGCATCATAGGATAAGGAATGGGCTAAATTGAAAGGATCAAGTGATTGGACCATGGAAGATGGAGAAAAAAAGGAAGGAATTCAGATGGATATATCCTTTGATGCAGGTGGTACATGCCCTGCATCATAGGATAAGGAATGGGCTAAATTGAAAGGATCAAGTGATTGGACCATGGAAGATGGAGAAAAAAAGGAAGGAATTCAGATGGATATATCCTTTGATGCAGGTGGTACATGCCCTGCATCATAGGATAAGGAATGGGCTAAATTGAAAGGATCAAGTGATTGGACCATGGAAGATGGAGAAAAAAAGGAAGGAATTCAGATGGATATATCCTTTGATGCAGGTGGTACATGCCCTGCATCATAGGATAAGGAATGGGCTAAATTGAAAGGATCAAGTGATTGGACCATGGAAGATGGAGAAAAAAAGGAAGGAATTCAGATGGATATATCCTTTGATGCAGGTGGTACATGCCCTGCATCATAGGATAAGGAATGGGCTAAATTGAAAGGATCAAGTGATTGGACCATGGAAGATGGAGAAAAAAAGGAAGGAATTCAGATGGATATATCCTTTGATGCAGGTGGTACATGCCCTGCATCATAGGATAAGGAATGGGCTAAATTGAAAGGATCAAGTGTGATTGGACCATGGAAGATGGAGAAAAAAAGGAAGGAATTCAGATGGATATATCCTTTGATGCAGGTGGTACATGCCTGCATCATAAGATAAGGAATGGGCTAAATTGAAAGGATCAAGTGATTGGACCATGGAAGATGGAGAAAAAAAGGAAGGAATTCAGATGGATATATCCTTTGATGCAGGTGGTACATGCCCTGCATCATAGGATAAGGAATGGGCTAAATTGAAAGGATCAAGTGATTGGACCATGGAAGATGGAGAAAAAAAGGAAGGAATTCAGATGGATATATCCTTTGATGCAGGTGGTACAAGGCCTACATCATAGGATAAGGAATGGGCTAAATTGAAAGGATCAAGTGATTGGACCATGGAAGATGGAGAAAAAAAGGAAGGAATTCAGATGGATATATCCTTTGATGCAGGTGGTACAGGCCCTGCATCATAGGATAAGGAATGGGCTAAATTGAAAGGATCAAGTGATTGGACCATGGAAGATGGAGAAAAAAAGGAAGGAATTCAGATGGATATATCCTTTGATGCAGGTGGTACAATGCCCTGCATCATAGGATAAGGAATGGGCTAAATTGAAAGGATCAAGTGATTGGACCATGGAAGATGGAGAAAAAAAGGAAGGAATTCAGATGGATATATCCTTTGATGCAGGTGGTACATGCCCTGCATCATAGGATAAGGAATGGGCTAAATTGAAAGGATCAAGTGATTGGACCATGGAAGATGGAGAAAAAAAGGAAGGAATTCAGATGGATATATCCTTTGATGCAGGTGGTACATGCCCTGCATCATAGGATAAGGAATGGGCTAAATTGAAAGGATCAAGTGATTGGACCATGGAAGATGAGAAAAAAAGGAAGGAATTCAGATGGATATATCCTTTGATGCAGGTGGTACATGCCTGCATCATAGGATAAGGAATGGGCTAAATTGAAAGGATCAAGTGATTGGACCATGGAAGATGGAGAAAAAAAGGAAGGAATTCAGATGGATATATCCTTTGATGCAGGTGGTACATGCCCTGCATCATAGGATAAGGAATGGGCTAAATTGAAAGGATCAAGTGATTGGACCATGGAAGATGGAGAAAAAAAGGAAGGAATTCAGATGGATATATCCTTTGATGCAGGTGGTACATGCCCTGCATCATAGGATAAGGAATGGGCTAAATTGAAAGGATCAAGTGATTGGACCATGGAAGATGGAGAAAAAAAGGAAGGAATTCAGATGGATATATCCTTTGATGCAGGTGGTACATGCCCTGCATCATAGGATAAGGAATGGGCTAAATTGAAAGGATCAAGTGATTGGACCATGGAAGATGGAGAAAAAAAGGAAGGAATTCAGATGGATATATCCTTTGATGCAGGTGGTACATGCCTGCATCATAGGATAAGGAATGGGCTAAATTGAAAGGATCAAGTGATTGGACCATGGAAGATGGAGAAAAAAAGGAAGGAATTCAGATGGATATATCCTTTGATGCAGGTGGTACATGCCCTGCATCATAGGATAAGGAATGGGCTAAATTGAAAGGATCAAGTGATTGGACCATGGAAGATGGAGAAAAAAAGGAAGGAATTCAGATGGATATATCCTTTGATGCAGGTGGTACATGCCCTGCATCATAGGATAAGGAATGGGCTAAATTGAAAGGATCCAGTGATTGGACCATGGAAGATGGAGAAAAAAAGGAAGGAATTCAGATGGATATATCCTTTGATGCAGGTGGTACATGCCCTGCATCATAGGATAAGGAATGGGCTAAATTGAAAGGATCAAGTGATTGGACCATGGAAGATGGAGAAAAAAAGGAAGGAATTCAGATGGATATATCCTTTGATGCAGGTGGTACATGCCCTGCATCATAGGATAAGGAATGGGCTAAATTGAAAGGATCAAGTGATTGGACCATGGAAGATGGAGAAAAAAAGGAAGGAATTCAGATGGATATATCCTTTGATGCAGGTGGTACATGCCTGCATCATAGGATAAGGAATGGGCTAAATTGAAAGGATCAAGTGATTGGACCATGGAAGATGGAGAAAAAAAGGAAGGAATTCAGATGGATATATCCTTTGATGCGGTGGTACATGCCTGCATCATAGGATAAGGAATGGGCTAAATTGAAAGGATCAAGTGATTGGACCATGGAAGATGGAGAAAAAAAGGAAGGAATTCAGATGGATATATCCTTTGATGCAGGTGGTACATGCCTGCATCATAGGATAAGGAATGGGCTAAATTGAAAGGATCAAGTGATTGGACCATGGAAGATGGAGAAAAAAAGGAAGGAATTCAGATGGATATATCCTTTGATGCAGGTGGTACATGCCCTGCATCATAGGATAAGGAATGGGCTAAATTGAAAGGATCAAGTGATTGGACCATGGAAGATGGAGAAAAAAAGGAAGGAATTCAGATGGATATATCCTTTGATGCAGGTGGTACATGCCCTGCATCATAGGATAAGGAATGGGCTAAATTGAAAGGATCAAGTGATTGGACCATGGAAGATGGAGAAAAAAAGGAAGGAATTCAGATGGATATATCCTTTGATGCAGGTGGTACATGCCCTGCATCATAGGATAAGGAATGGGCTAAATTGAAAGGATCAAGTGATTGGACCATGGAAGATGGAGAAAAAAAGGAAGGAATTCAGATGGATATATCCTTTGATGCAGGTGGTACATGCCCTGCATCATAGGATAAGGAATGGGCTAAATTGAAAGGATCAAGTGATTGGACCATGGAAGATGGAGAAAAAAAGGAAGGAATTCAGATGGATATATCCTTTGATGCAGGTGGTACATGCCCTGCATCATAGGATAAGGAATGGGCTAAATTGAAAGGATCAAGTGATTGGACCATGGAAGATGGAGAAAAAAAGGAAGGAATTCAGATGGATATATCCTTTGATGCAGGTGGTACATGCCCTGCATCATAGGATAAGGAATGGGCTAAATTGAAAGGATCAAGTGATTGGACCATGGAAGATGGAGAAAAAAAGGAAGGAATTCAGATGGATATATCCTTTGATGCAGGTGGTACATGCCCTGCATCATAGGATAAGGAATGGGCTAAATTGAAAGGATCAAGTGATTGGACCATGGAAGATGGAAAAAAAAGGAAGGAATTCAGATGGATATATCCTTTGATGCAGGTGGTACATGCCCTGCATCATAGGATAAGGAATGGGCTAAATTGAAAGGATCAAGTGTTTGGACCATGGAAGATGGAGAAAAAAAGGAAGGAATTCAGATGGATATATCCTTTGATGCAGGTGGTACATGCCCTGCATCATAGGATAAGGAATGGGCTAAATTGAAAGGATCAAGTGTTTGGACCATGGAAGATGGAGAAAAAAAGGAAGGAATTCAGATGGATATATCCTTTGATGCAGGTGGTACATGCCCTGCATCATAGGATAAGGAATGGGCTAAATTGAAAGGACCAAGTGTTTGGACCATGGAAGATGGAGAAAAAAAGGAAGGAATTCAGATGGATATATCCTTTGATGCAGGTGGTACATGCCCTGCATCATAGGATAAGGAATGGGCTAAATTGAAAGGATCAAGTGTTTGGACCATGGAAGATGGAGAAAAAAAGGAAGGAATTCAGATGGATATATCCTTTGATGCAGGTGGTACATGCCCTGCATCATAGGATAAGGAATGGGCTAAATTGAAAGGATCAAGTGATTGGACCATGGAAGATGGAGAAAAAAAGGAAGGAATTCAGATGGATATATCCTTTGATGCAGGTGGTACAGGCCCTGCATCATAGGATAAGGAATGGGCTAAATTGAAAGGATCAAGTGATTGGACCATGGAAGATGGAGAAAAAAAGGAAGGAATTCAGATGGATATATCCTTTGATGCAGGTGGTACATGCCCTGCATCATAGGATAAGGAATGGGCTAAATTGAAAGGATCAAGTGATTGGACCATGGAAGATGGAGAAAAAAAGGAAGGAATTCAGATGGATATATCCTTTGATGCAGGTGGTACATGCCTGCATCATAGGATAAGGAATGGGCTAAATTGAAAGGATCAAGTGATTGGACCATGGAAGATGGAGAAAAAAAGGAAGGAATTCAGATGGATATATCCTTTGATGCTGTGGTACATGCTCTGCATCATAGGATAAGGAATGGGCTAAATTGAAAGGATCAAGTGATTGGACCATGGAAGATGGAGAAAAAAAGGAAGGAATTCAGATGGATATATCCTTTGATGCTGGTGGTACATGCTCTGCATCATAGGATAAGGAATGGGCTAAATTGAAAGGATCAAGTGATTGGACCATGGAAGATGGAGAAAAAAAGGAAGGAATTCAGATGGATATATCCTTTGATGCATGTGGTACAATGCCTGCATCATAGGATAAGGAATGGGCTAAATTGAAAGGATCAAGTGATTGGACCATGGAAGATGGAGAAAAAAAGGAGGAATTCAGATGGATATATCCTTTGATGCAGGTGGTACATGCCCTGCATCATAGGATAAGGAATGGGCTAAATTGAAAGGATCAAGTGATTGGACCATGGAAGATGGAGAAAAAAAGGAAGGAATTCAGATGGATATATCCTTTGATGCAGGTGGTACATGCCCTGCATCATAGGATAAGGAATGGGCTAAATTGAAAGGATCAAGTGATTGGACCATGGAAGATGGAGAAAAAAAGGAAGGAATTCAGATGGATATATCCTTTGATGCAGGTGGTACATGCCCTGCATCATAGAATAAGGAATGGGCTAAATTGAAAGGATCAAGTGATTGGACCATGGAAGATGGAGAAAAAAAGGAAGGAATTCAGATGGATATATCCTTTGATGCAGGTGGTACATGCCCTGCATCATAGGATAAGGAATGGGCTAAATTGAATGGATCAAGTGATTGGACCATGGAAGATGGAGAAAAAAAGGAAGGAATTCAGATGGATATATCCTTTGATGCAGGTGGTACATGCCCTGCATCATAGGATAAGGAATGGGCTAAATTGAAAGGATCAAGTGATTGGACCATGGAAGATGGAGAAAAAAAGGAAGGAATTCAGATGGATATATCCTTTGATGCAGGTGGTACATGCCCTGCATCATAGGATAAGGAATGGGCTAAATTGAAAGGATCAAGTGATTGGACCATGGAAGATGGAGAAAAAAAGGAAGGAATTCAGATGGATATATCCTTTGATGCAGGTGGTACATGCCCTGCATCATAGGATAAGGAATGGGCTAAATTGAAAGGATCAAGTGATTGGACCATGGAAGATGGAGAAAAAAAGGAAGGAATTCAGATGGATATATCCTTTGATGCAGGTGGTACATGCCCTGCATCATAGGATAAGGAATGGGCTAAATTGAAAGGATCAAGTGTTTGGACCATGGAAGATGGAGAAAAAAAGGAAGGAATTCAGATGGATATATCCTTTGATGCAGGTGGTACATGCCCTGCATCATAGGATAAGGAATGGGCTAAATTGAAAGGACAAGGTGTTTGGACCATGGAAGATGGAAAAAAAAGGAAGGAATTCAGATGGATATATCCTTTGATGCAGGTGGTACATGCCGTGCATCATAAGATAAGGAATGGGCTAAATTGAAAGGACCAAGTGTTTGGACCATGGAAGATGGAGAAAAAAAGGAAGGAATTCAGATGGATATATCCTTTGATGCAGGTGGTACATGCCCTGCATCATAGGATAAGGGATGTGCTAAATTGAAAGGATCAAGTGTTTGGACCATGGAAGATGGAGAAAAAAAGGGAAGGAATTCAGATGGATATATCCTTTTTGTGCAGGTAGTACAAGGCCTACATTATAGGATAAAGAATGGGCTAAATTGAAAGGATCGAGTGATTGGACCATGTAAGATGGAGAAAAAAATGAAGGAATTCAAATGGATATATCCTTTGATGCAGGTGGTACAGGCCCTGCATCATAGGATAAGGAATGGGCTAAATTGAAAGGATCAAGTGATTGGACCATGGAAGATGGAGAAAAAAAGGAAGGAATTCAGATGGATATATCCTTTGATGCAGGTGGTACATGCCCTGCATCATAGGATAAGGAATGGGCTAAATTGAAAGGATCAAGTGATTGGACCATGGAAGATGGAGAAAAAAAGGAAGGAATTCAGATGGATATACCCTTTGATGCAGGTGGTACAAGGCCTACATCATAGGATAAGGAATGGGCTAAATTGAAAGTATCAAGTGATTGGACCACGGAAGATGGAGAAAAAAAGGAAGGAATTCAGATGGATATATCCTTTGATGCAGGTGGTACATGCCTGCATCATAGGATAAGGAATGGGCTAAATTGAAAGGATCAAGTGATTGGACCATGGAAGATGGAGAAAAAAAGGAAGGAATTCAGATGGATATATCCTTTGATGCTGGTGGTACATGCTCTGCATCATAGGATAAGGAATGGGCTAAATTGAAAGGATCAAGTGATTGGACCATGGAAGATGGAGAAAAAAAGGAAGGAATTCAGATGGATATATCCTTTGATGCAGGTGGTACATGCCTGCATCATAGGATAAGGAATGGGCTAAATTGAAAGGATCAAGTGATTGGACCATGGAAGATGGAGAAAAAAAGGAAGGAATTCAGATGGATATATCCTTTGATGCAGGTGGTACATGCCCTGCATCATAGGATAAGGAATGGGCTAAATTGAAAGGATCAAGTGATTGGACCATGGAAGATGGAGAAAAAAAGGAAGGAATTCAGATGGATATATCCTTTGATGCAGGTGGTACATGCCCTGCATCATAGGATAAGGAATGGGCTAAATTGAAAGGATCAAGTGATTGGACCATGGAAGATGGAGAAAAAAAGGAAGGAATTCAGATGGATATATCCTTTGATGCAGGTGGTACATGCCCTGCATCATAGGATAAGGAATGGGCTAAATTGAAAGGATCAAGTGATTGGACCATGGAAGATGGAGAAAAAAAGGAAGGAATTCAGATGGATATATCCTTTGATGCAGGTGGTACATGCCCTGCATCATAGGATAAGGAATGGGCTAAATTGAAAGGATCAAGTGATTGGACCATGGAAGATGGAGAAAAAAAGGAAGGAATTCAGATGGATATATCCTTTGATGCAGGTGGTACATGCCCTGCATCATAGGATAAGGAATGGGCTAAATTGAAAGGATCAAGTGATTGGACCATGGAAGATGGAGAAAAAAAGGAAGGAATTCAGATGGATATATCCTTTGATGCAGGTGGTACATGCCCTGCATCATAGGATAAGGAATGGGCTAAATTGAAAGGATCAAGTGATTGGACCATGGAAGATGGAGAAAAAAAGGAAGGAATTCAGATGGATATATCCTTTGATGCAGGTGGTACATCCCCTGCATCATAGGATAAGGAATGGGCTAAATTGAAAGGATCAAGTGATTGGACCATGGAAGATGGAGAAAAAAGGAAGGAATTCAGATGGATATATCCTTTGATGCAGGTGGTACATGCCCTGCATCATAGGATAAGGAATGGGCTAAATTGAAAGGATCAAGTGTTTGGACCATGGAAGATGGAGAAAAAAAGGAAGGAATTCAGATGGATATATCCTTTGATGCAAGGTGGTACATCCCTGCATCATAGGATAAGGAATGGGCTAAATTGAAAGGACAAGGTGTTTGGACCATGGAAGATGGAAAAAAAGGAAGGAATTCAGATGGATATATCCTTTGATGCAGGTGGTACATGCCGTGCATCATAAGATAAGGAATGGGCTAAATTGAAAGGACCAAGTTTTGGACCATGGAAGATGGAGAAAAAAAGGAAGGAATTCAGATGGATATATCCTTTGATGCAGGTGGTACATGCCCTGCATCATAGGATAAGGGATGTGCTAAATTGAAAGGATCAAGTGTTTGGACCATGGAAGATGGAGAAAAAAAGGGAAGGAATTCAGATGGATATATCCTTTTTGTGCAGGTAGTACAAGGCCTACATTATAGGATAAAGAATGGGCTAAATTGAAAGGATCGAGTGATTGGACCATGTAAGATGGAGAAAAAAATGAAGGAATTCAAATGGATATATCCTTTGATGCAGGTGGTACAGGCCCTGCATCATAGGATAAGGAATGGGCTAAATTGAAAGGATCAAGTGATTGGACCATGGAAGATGGAGAAAAAAGGAAGGAATTCAGATGGATATATCCTTTGATGCAGGTGGTACATGCCCTGCATCATAGGATAAGGAATGGGCTAAATTGAAAGGATCAAGTGATTGGACCATGGAAGATGGAGAAAAAAAGGAAGGAATTCAGATGGATATACCCTTTGATGCAGGTGGTACAAGGCCTACATCATAGGATAAGGAATGGGCTAAATTGAAAGTATCAAGTGATTGGACCACGGAAGATGGAGAAAAAAAGGAAGGAATTCAGATGGATATATCCTTTGATGCAGGTGGTACATGCCCTGCATCATAGGATAAGGAATGGGCTAAATTGAAAGGATCAAGTGATTGGACCATGGAAGATGGAGAAAAAAAGGAAGGAATTCAGATGGATATATCCTTTGATGTAGGTGGTACATGCCTGCATCATAGGATAAGGAATGGGCTAAATTGAAAGGATCAAGTGATTGGACCATGGAAGATGGAGAAAAAAAGGAAGGAATTCAGATGGATATATCCTTTGATGCAGGTGGTACATGCCTGCATCATAGGATAAGGAATGGGCTAAATTGAAAGGATCAAGTGATTGGACCATGGAAGATGGAGAAAAAAAGGAAGGAATTCAGATGGATATATCCTTTGATGCAGGTGGTACATGCCCTGCATCATAGGATAAGGAATGGGCTAAATTGAAAGGATCAAGTGATTGGACCATGGAAGATGGAGAAAAAAAGGAAGGAATTCAGATGGATATATCCTTTGATGCAGGTGGTACATGCCCTGCATCATAGGATAAGGAATGGGCTAAATTGAAAGGATCAAGTGTTTGGACCATGGAAGATGGAGAAAAAAAGGAAGGAATTCAGATGGA
Source organism: Palaemon carinicauda (assembly GCF_036898095.1). Taxonomy (NCBI): domain Eukaryota; kingdom Metazoa; phylum Arthropoda; class Malacostraca; order Decapoda; family Palaemonidae; genus Palaemon; species Palaemon carinicauda. The sequence continues at coordinate 15,844,138 of NC_090734.1, forward strand.
TATATCCTTTGATGCAGGTGGTACATGCCTGCATCATAGATAAGGAATGGGCTAAATTGAAAGGATCAAGTGATTGGACCATGGAAGATGGAGAAAAAAAGGAAGGAATTCAGATGGATATATCCTTTGATGCAGGTGGTACATGCCCTGCATCATAGGATAAGGAATGGGCTAAATTGAAAGGATCAAGTGATTGGACCATGGAAGATGGAGAAAAAAAGGAAGGAATTCAGATGGATATATCCTTTGATGCAGGTGGTACATGCCCTGCATCATAGGATAAGGAATGGGCTAAATTGAAAGGATGGTGATTGGACCATGGAAGATGGAGAAAAAAAGGAAGGAATTCAGATGGATATATCCTTTGATGCAGGTGGTACATGCCCTGCATCATAGGATAAGGAATGGGCTAAATTGAAAGGATCAAGTGATTGGACCATGGAAGATGGAGAAAAAAAGGAAGGAATTCAGATGGATATATCCTTTGATGCAGGTGGTACAGGCCTGCATCATAGGATAAGGAATGGGCTAAATTGAAAGGATCAAGTGATTGGACCATGGAAGATGGAGAAAAAAAGGAAGGAATTCAGATGGATATATCCTTTGATGCAGGTGGTACATGCCTGCATCATAGGATAAGGAATGGGCTAAATTGAAAGGATCAAGTGATTGGACCATGGAAGATGGAGAAAAAAAGGAAGGAATTCAGATGGATATATCCTTTGATGCTGGTGGTACATGCTCTGCATCATAGGATAAGGAATGGGCTAAATTGAAAGGATCAAGTGATTGGACCATGGAAGATGGAGAAAAAAGGAAGGAATTCAGATGGATATATCCTTTGATGCATGTGGTACAATGCCTGCATCATAGGATAAGGAATGGGCTAAATTGAAAGGATCAAGTGATTGGACCATGGAAGATGGAGAAAAAAAGGAAGGAATTCAGATGGATATATCCTTTGATGCAGGTGGTACATGCCCTGCATCATAGGATAAGGAATGGGCTAAATTGAAAGGATCAAGTGATTGGACCATGGAAGATGGAGAAAAAAAGGAAGGAATTCAGATGGATATATCCTTTGATGCAGGTGTACAAGGCCTACATCATAGGATAAGGAATGGGCTAAATTGAAAGGATCAAGTGATTGGACCATGGAAGATGGAGAAAAAAAGGAAGGAATTCAGATGGATATATCCTTTGATGCAGGTGGTACATGCCCTGCATCATAGGATAAGGAATGGGCTAAATTGAAAGGATCAAGTGATTGGACCATGGAAGATGGAGAAAAAAAGGAAGGAATTCAGATGGATATATCCTTTGATGCAGGTGGTACATGCCCTGCATCATAGGATAAGGAATGGGCTAAATTGAAAGGATCAAGTGATTGGACCATGGAAGATGGAGAAAAAAAGGAAGGAATTCAGATGGATATATCCTTTGATGCAGGTGGTACATGCCCTGCATCATAGGATAAGGAATGGGCTAAATTGAATGGATCAAGTGATTGGACCATGGAAGATGGAGAAAAAAAGGAAGGAATTCAGATGGATATATCCTTTGATGCAGGTGGTACATGCCCTGCATCATAGGATAAGGAATGGGCTAAATTGAAAGGATCAAGTGATTGGACCATGGAAGATGGAGAAAAAAAGGAAGGAATTCAGATGGATATATCCTTTGATGCAGGTGGTACATGCCCTGCATCATAGGATAAGGAATGGGCTAAATTGAAAGGATCAAGTGATTGGACCATGGAAGATGGAGAAAAAAAGGAAGGAATTCAGATGGATATATCCTTTGATGCAGGTGGTACATGCCCTGCATCATAGGATAAGGAATGGGCTAAATTGAAAGGATCAAGTGATTGGACCATGGAAGATGGAGAAAAAAAGGAAGGAATTCAGATGGATATATCCTTTGATGCAGGTGGTACATGCCCTGCATCATAGGATAAGGAATGGGCTAAATTGAAAGGATCAAGTGTTTGGACCATGGAAGATGGAGAAAAAAAGGAAGGAATTCAGATGGATATATCCTTTGATGCAGGTGGTACATGCCCTGCATCATAGGATAAGGAATGGGCTAAATTGAAAGGACAAGTGTTTGGACCATGGAAGATGGAGAAAAAAAGGAAGGAATTCAGATGGATATATCCTTTGATGCAGGTGGTACATGCCTGCATCATAGGATAAGGAATGGGCTAAATTGAAAGGATCAAGTGTTTGGACCATGGAAGATGGAGAAAAAAAGGAAGGAATTCAGATGGATATATCCTTTGATGCAGGTGGTACATGCCCTGCATCATAGGATAAGGAATGGGCTAAATTGAAAGGATCAAGTGATTGGACCATGGAAGATGGAGAAAAAAAGAAGGAATTCAGATGGATATATCCTTTGATGCAGGTGGTACAGGCCTGCATCATAGGATAAGGAATGGGCTAAATTGAAAGGATCAGTGATTGGACCATGGAAGATGGAGAAAAAAAGGAAGGAATTCAGATGGATATATCCTTTGATGCAGGTGGTACATGCCCTGCATCATAGGATAAGGAATGGGCTAAATTGAAAGGATCAAGTGATTGGACCATGGAAGATGGAGAAAAAAAGGAAGGAATTCAGATGGATATATCCTTTGATGCAGGTGGTACAAGGCCTACATCATAGGATAAGGAATGGGCTAAATTGAAAGGATCAAGTGATTGGACCATGGAAGATGGAGAAAAAAAGGAAGGAATTCAGATGGATATATCCTTTGATGCTGTTGGTACATGCTCTGCATCATAGGATAAGGAATGGGCTAAATTGGAAGGATCAAGTGATTAGACCATGGAAGATGGAGAATAAAGGAAGGAATTCAGATGGATATATCCTTTGATGCTGGTGGTACATGCTCTGCATCATAGGATAAGTAATGGGCTAAATTGAAAGGATCAAGTGATTGGACCATGGAAGATGGAGAAAAAAAGGAAGGAATTCAGATGGATATATACTTTGATGCATGTGGTACAAGGCCTACATCATAGGATAAGGAATGGCTAAATTGAAAAGATCAAGTGATTGGACCATGGAAGATGGAGAAAAAAAAGGAGGAATTCAGATGGATATATCCTTTGATGCAGGTGGTACATGCCCTGCATCATAGGATAAGGAATGGGCTAAATTGAAAGGATCAAGTGATTGGACCATGGAAGATGGAGAAAAAAAGGAAGGAATTCAGATGGATATATCCTTTGATGCAGGTGGTACATGCCCTGCATCATAGGATAAGGAATGGGCTAAATTGAAAGGATCAAGTGATTGGACCATGGAAGATGGAGAAAAAAAGGAAGGAATTCAGATGGATATATCCTTTGATGCAGGTGGTACATGCCCTGCATCATAGGATAAGGAATGGGCTAAATTGAAAGGATCAAGTGATTGGACCATGGAAGATGGAGAAAAAAAGGAAGGAATTCAGATGGATATATCCTTTGATGCAGGTGGTACATGCCCTGCATCATAGGATAAGGAATGGGCTAAATTGAAAGGATCAAGTGATTGGACCATGGAAGATGGAGAAAAAAAGGAAGGAATTCAGATGGATATATCCTTTGATGCAGGTGGTACATGCCCTGCATCATAGGATAAGGAATGGGCTAAATTGAATGGATCAAGTGATTGGACCATGGAAGATGGAGAAAAAAAGGAAGGAATTCAGATGGATATATCCTTTGATGCAGGTGGTACATGCCCTGCATCATAGGATAAGGAATGGGCTAAATTGAAAGGATCAAGTGATTGGACCATGGAAGATGGAGAAAAAAAGGAAGGAATTCAGATGGATATATCCTTTGATGCAGGTGGTACATGCCCTGCATCATAGGATAAGGAATGGGCTAAATTGAAAGGATCAAGTGATTGGACCATGGAAGATGGAGAAAAAAAGGAAGGAATTCAGATGGATATATCCTTTGATGCAGGTGGTACATGCCCTGCATCATAGGATAAGGAATGGGCTAAATTGAAAGGATCAAGTGATTGGACCATGGAAGATGGAGAAAAAAAGGAAGGAATTCAGATGGATATATCCTTTGATGCAGGTGGTACATGCCCTGCATCATAGGATAAGGAATGGGCTAAATTGAAAGGATCAAGTGTTTGGACCATGGAAGATGGAAAAAAAAGGAAGGAATTCAGATGGATATATCCTTTGATGCAGGTGGTACATGCCTGCATCATAAGATAAGGAATGGGCTAAATTGAAAGGACCAAGTGTTTGGACCATGGAAGATGGAGAAAAAAAGGAAGGAATTCAGATGGATATATCCTTTGATGCAGGTGGTACATGCCCTGCATCATAGGATAAGGAATGGGCTAAATTGAAAGGATCAAGTGTTTGGACCATGGAAGATGGAGAAAAAAAGGGAAGGAATTCAGATGGATATATCCTTTTTGTGCAGGTAGTACAAGGCCTACATTATAGGATAAAGAATGGGCTAAATTGAAAGGATCGAGTGATTGGACCATGTAAGATGGAGAAAAAAATGAAGGAATTCAAATGGATATATCCTTTGATGCAGGTGGTACAGGTCCTGCATCATAGGATAAGGAATGGGCTAAATTGAAAGGATCAAGTGATTGGACCATGGAAGATGGAGAAAAAAAGGAAGGAATTCAGATGGATATATCCTTTGATGCAGGTGGTACATGCCCTGCATCATAGGATAAGGAATGGGCTAAATTGAAAGGATCAAGTGATTGGACCATGGAAGATGGAGAAAAAAAGGAAGGAATTCAGATGGATATACCCTTTGATGCAGGTGGTACAAGGCCTACATCATAGGATAAGGAATGGGCTAAATTGAAAGTATCAAGTGATTGGACCACGGAAGATGGAGAAAAAAAGGAAGGAATTCAGATGGATATATCCTTTGATGCAGGTGGTACATGCTCTGCATCATAGGATAAGGAATGGGCTAAATTGAAAGGATCAAGTGATTGGACCATGGAAGATGGAGAAAAAGGAAGGAATTCAGATGGATATATCCTTTGATGCTGGTGGTACATGCTCTGCATCATAGGATAAGGAATGGGCTAAATTGAAAGGATCAAGTGATTGGACCATGGAAGATGGAGAAAAAAAGGAAGGAATTCAGATGGATATATCCTTTGATGCATGTGGTACAATGCCTGCATCATAGGATAAGGAATGGGCTAAATTGAAAAGGATCAAGTGATTGGACCATGGAAGATGGAGAAAAAAAAAGGAGGAATTCAGATGGATATATCCTTTGATGCAGGTGGTACATGCCCTGCATCATAGGATAAGGAATGGGCTAAATTGAAAGGATCAAGTGATTGGACCATGGAAGATGGAGAAAAAAAGGAAGGAATTCAGATGGATATATCCTTTGATGCAGGTGGTACATGCCCTGCATCATAGGATAAGGAATGGGCTAAATTGAAAGGATCAAGTGATTGGACCATGGAAATGGAGAAAAAAAGGAAGGAATTCAGATGGATATATCCTTTGATGCAGGTGGTACATGCCCTGCATCATAGGATAAGGAATGGGCTAAATTGAAAGGATCAAGTGATTGGACCATGGAAGATGGAGAAAAAAAGGAAGGAATTCAGATGGATATATCCTTTGATGCAGGTGGTACATGCCCTGCATCATAGGATAAGGAATGGGCTAAATTGAATGGATCAAGTGATTGGACCATGGAAGATGGAGAAAAAAAGGAAGGAATTCAGATGGATATATCCTTTGATGCAGGTGGTACATGCCCTGCATCATAGGATAAGGAATGGGCTAAATTGAAAGGATCAAGTGATTGGACCATGGAAGATGGAGAAAAAAAGGAAGGAATTCAGATGGATATATCCTTTGATGCAGGTGGTACATGCCCTGCATCATAGGATAAGGAATGGGCTAAATTGAAAGGATCAAGTGATTGGACCATGGAAGATGGAGAAAAAAAGGAAGGAATTCAGATGGATATATCCTTTGATGCAGGTGGTACATGCCCTGCATCATAGGATAAGGAATGGGCTAAATTGAAAGGATCAAGTGATTGGACCATGGAAGATGGAGAAAAAAAGGAAGGAATTCAGATGGATATATCCTTTGATGCAGGTGGTACATGCCCTGCATCATAGGATAAGGAATGGGCTAAATTGAAAGGATCAAGTGTTTGGACCATGGAAGATGGAGAAAAAAAGGAAGGAATTCAGATGGATATATCCTTTGATGCAAGGTGGTACATCCCTGCATCATAGGATAAGGAATGGGCTAAATTGAAAGGACAAGGTGTTTGGACCATGGAAGATGGGGAAAAAAAGGAAGGAATTCAGATGGATATATCCTTTGATGCAGGTGGTACATGCCGTGCATCATAAGATAAGGAATGGGCTAAATTGAAAGGACCAAGTTTTGGACCATGGAAGATGGAGAAAAAAAGGAAGGAATTCAGATGGATATATCCTTTGATGCAGGTGGTACATGCCCTGCATCATAGGATAAGGGATGTGCTAAATTGAAAGGATCAAGTGTTTGGACCATGGAAGATGGAGAAAAAAAGGGAAGGAATTCAGATGGATATATCCTTTTTGTGCAGGTAGTACAAGGCCTACATTATAGGATAAAGAATGGGCTAAATTGAAAGGATCGGTGATTGGACCATGTAAGATGGAGAAAAAAATGAAGGAATTCAAATGGATATATCCTTTGATGCAGGTGGTACAGGCCCTGCATCATAGGATAAGGAATGGGCTAAATTGAAAGGATCAAGTGATTGGACCATGGAAGATGGAGAAAAAAAGGAAGGAATTCAGATGGATATATCCTTTGATGCAGGTGGTACATGCCCTGCATCATAGGATAAGGAATGGGCTAAATTGAAAGGATCAAGTGATTGGACCATGGAAGATGGAGAAAAAAAGGAAGGAATTCAGATGGATATACCCTTTGATGCAGGTGGTACAAGGCCTACATCATAGGATAAGGAATGGGCTAAATTGAAAGTATCAAGTGATTGGACCACGGAAGATGGAGAAAAAAAGGAAGGAATTCAGATGGATATATCCTTTGATGCAGGTGGTACATGCCCTGCATCATAGGATAAGGAATGGGCTAAATTGAAAGGACCAAGTGTTTGGACCATGGAAGATGGAGAAAAAAAGGAAGGAATTCAGATGGATATATCCTTTGATGTAAGGTGGTACATGCCTGCATCATAGGATAAGGAATGGGCTAAATTGAAAGGACCAGGTGTTTGGACCATGGAAGATGGAGAAAAAAAGGAAGGAATTCAGATGGATATATCCTTTGATGCAGGTGGTACATGCCGTGCATCATAGGATAAGGAATGGGCTAAATTGAAAGGACCAAGTGTTTGGACCATGGAAGATGGAGAAAAAAAGGAAGGAATTCAGATGGATATATCCTTTGATGCAGGTGGTACATGCCCTGCATCATAGGATAAGGAATGGGCTAAATTGAAAGGATCAAGTGATTGGACCATGGAAGATGGAGAAAAAAAGGAAGGAATTCAGATGGATATATCCTTTGATGCAGGTGGTACATGCCCTGCATCATAGGATAAGGAATGGGCTAAATTGAAAGGATCAAGTGTTTGGACCATGGAAGATGGAGAAAAAAAGGAAGGAATTCAGATGGATATATCCTTTGATGCAGGTGGTACATGCCCTGCATCATAGGATAAGGAATGGGCTAAATTGAAAGGATCAAGTGATTGGACCATGGAAGATGGAGAAAAAAAGGAAGGAATTCAGATGGATATATCCTTTGATGCAGGTGGTACATGCCCTGCATCATAGGATAAGGAATGGGCTAAATTGAAAGGATCAAGTGATTGGACCATGGAAGATGGAGAAAAAAAGGAAGGAATTCAGATGGATATATCCTTTGATGCAGGTGGTACATGCCCTGCATCATAGGATAAGGAATGGGCTAAATTGAAAGGACCTGGTGTTTGGACCATGGAAGATGGAGAAAAAAAGGAAGGAATTCAGATGGATATATCCTTTGATGCAGGTGGTACATGCCCTGCATCATAGGATAAGGAATGGGCTAAATTGAAAGGATCAAGTGTTTGGACCATGGAAGATGGAGAAAAAAAGGAAGGAATTCAGATGGATATATCCTTTGATGCAAGTGGTACAGGCCTGCATCATAGGATAAGGAATGGGCTAAATTGAAAAAATCAAGTATTGGACCATGGAAGATGGAGGAAAAAAAGGAAGGAATTCAGATGGATATATCCTTTGATGCAGGTGGTACATGCCTGCATCATAAGATAAGGAATGGGCTAAATTGAAAGGATCAAGTGATTGGACCATGGAAGATGGAGAAAAAGGAAGGAATTCAGATGGATATATCCTTTGATGCTGGTGGTACATGCCTGCATCATAGGATAAGTAATGGGCTAAATTGAAAGGATCAAGTGATTGGACCATGGAAGATGGAGAAAAAAGGAAGGAATTCAGATGGATATATCCTTTGATGCAGGTGGTACAAGGCCTACATCATAGGATAAGGAATGGGCTAAATTGAAAGGATCAAGTGATTGGACCATGGAAGATGGAGAAAAAAAGGAAGGAATTCAGATGGATATATCCTTTGATGCAGGTGGTACATGCCCTGCATCATAGGATAAGGAATGGGCTAAATTGAAAGGATCAAGTGATTGGACCATGGAAGATGGAGAAAAAAAGGAAGGAATTCAGATGGATATATCCTTTGATGCAGGTGTACAAGGCCTACATCATAGGATAAGGAATGGGCTAAATTGAAAGGATCAAGTGATTGGACCATGGAAGATGGAGAAAAAAAGGAAGGAATTCAGATGGATATATCCTTTGATGCAGGTGGTACATGCCCTGCATCATAGGATAAGGAATGGGCTAAATTGAAAGGATCAAGTGATTGGACCATGGAAGATGGAGAAAAAAAGGAAGGAATTCAGATGGATATATCCTTTGATGCAGGTGGTACATGCCCTGCATCATAGAATAAGGAATGGGCTAAATTGAAAGATCAAGTGATTGGACCATGGAAGATGGAGAAAAAAAGGAAGGAATTCAGATGGATATATCCATTGATGCAGGTGGTACATGCCCTGCATCATAGGATAAGGAATGGGCTAAATTGAATGGATCAAGTGATTGGACCACGGAAGATGGAGAAAAAAAGGAAGGAATTCAGATGGATATATCATTTGATGCAGGTGGTACATGCCCTGCATCATAGGATAAGGAATGGGCTAAATTGAAAGGATCAAGTGATTGGACCATGGAAGATGAAGAAAAAAAGGAAGGAATTCAGATGAATATATCCTTTGATGCAGGTGGTACATGCCCTGCATCATAGGATAAGGAATGGGCTAAATTGAAAGGATCAAGTGATTGGACCATGGAAGATGGAGAAAAAAAGGAAGGAATTCAGATGGATATATCCTTTGATGCAGGTGGTACATGCCCTGCATCATAGGATAAGGAATGGGCTAAATTGAAAGGATCAAGTGATTGGACCATGGAAGATGGAGAAAAAGAGGAAGGAATTCAGATGGATATATCCTTTGATGCAGGTGGTACATGCCCTGCATCATAGGATAAGGAATGGGCTAAATTGAAAGGATCAAGTGTTTGGACCATGGAAGATGGAGAAAAAAAGGAAGGAATTCAGATGGATATATCCTTTGATGCAGGTGGTACATGCCCTGCATCATAGGATAAGGAATGGGCTAAATTGAAAGGACAAGGTGTTTGGACCATGGAATATGGAGAAAAAAAGGAAGGAATTCAGATGGATATATCCTTTGATGCAGGTGGTACATGCCGTGCATCATAAGATAAGGAATGGGCTAAATTGAAAGGACCAAGTGTTTGGACCATGGAAGATGGAGAAAAAAAGGAAGGAATTCAGATGGATATATCCTTTGATGCAGGTGGTACATGCCCTGCATCATAGGATAAGGAATGGGCTAAATTGAAAGGATCAAGTGATTGGACCATGTAAGATGGAGAAAAAAATGAAGGAATTCAAATGGATATATCCTTTGATGCAGGTGGTACAGGTCCTGCATCATAGGATAAGGAATGGGCTAAATTGAAAGGATCAAGTGATTGGACCATGGAAGATGGAGAAAAAAAGGAAGGAATTCAGATGGATATATCCTTTGATGCAGGTGGTACATGCCCTGCATCATAGGATAAGGAATGGGCTAAATTGAAAGGATCAAGTGATTGGACCATGGAAGATGGAGAAAAAAAGGAAGGAATTTGGATGGATATACCCTTTGATGCAGGTGGTACAAGGCCTACATCATAGGATAAGGAATGGGCTAAATTGAAAGTATCAAGTGATTGGACCACGGAAGATGGAGAAAAAAAGGAAGGAATTCAGATGGATATATCCTTTGATGCTGTTGGTACATGCTCTGCATCATAGGATAAGGAATAGGCGAAATTGGAAGGATCAAGTGATTAGACCATGGAAGATGGAGAATAAAGGAAGGAATTCAGATGGATATATCCTTTGATGCTGGTGGTATATGCTCTGCATCTTAGGATAAGTAATGGGCTAAATTGAAAGGATCAAGTGATTGGACCATGGAAGATGGAGAAAAAAAGGAAGGAATTCAGATGGATATATACTTTGATGCATGTGGTACAAGGCCTACATCATAGGATAAGGAATGGCCTAAATTGAAAAGATCAAGTGATTGGACCATGGAAGATGGAGAAAAAAAAAGGAGGGAATTCAGATGGATATATCCTTCGATGCAGGTGGTACATGCCCTGCATCATAGGATAAGGAATGGGCTAAATTGAAAGGATCAAGTGATTGGACCATGGAATATGGAGAAAAAGAAAGGAAGGAATTCAGATGGATATATCCTTTGATGCAGGTGGTACATGCCCTGCATCATAGGATAAGGAATGGGCTAAATTGAAAGGATCAAGTGATTGGACCATGGAAAATGGAGAAAAAAAGGAAGGAATTCAGATGGATATATCCTTTGATGCAGGTGGTACATGCCCTGCATCATAGGATAAGGAATGGGCTAAATTGAAAGGATCAAGTGATTGGACCATGGAAAATGGAGAAAAAAAGGAAGGAATTCAGATGGATATATCCTTTGATGCAGGTGGTACATGCCCTGCATCATAGAATAAGGAATGGGCTAAATTGAATGGATCAAGTGATTGGACCATGGAAGATGGAGAAAAAAAGGAAGGAATTCAGATGGATATATCCTTAGATGCAGGTGGTACATGCCCTGCATCATAGGATAAGGAATGGGCTAAATTGAATGGATCAAGTGATTGGACCATGGAAGGTGGAGAAAAAAAGGAAGGAATTCAGATGGATATATACTTTGATGCAGGTGGTACATGCCCTGCATCATAGGATAAGGAATGGGCTAAATTGAAAGGATCAAGTGATTGGACCATTGAAGATGAAGAAAAAAAGGAAGGAATTCAGATGGATATATCCTTTGATGCAGGTGGTACATGCCCTGCATCATAGGATAAGGAATGGGCTAAATTGAAAGGATCAAGTGATTGGACCATGGAATATGGAGAAAAAAAGGAAGAAATTCAGACGGATATATCCTTTGATGCAGGTGGTACATCCCCTGCATCATAGGATAAGGAATGGGGTAAATTGAAAGGATCAAGTGATTGGACCATGGAAGATGGAGAAAAAAAGGAAGGAATTCAGATGGATATATCTTTTGATGCAGGGGGTACATGCCCTGCATCATAGGATAAGGAATGGGCTAAATTGAAAGGATCAAGTGTTTGGACCATGGAAGATGGAGAAAAAAAGGAAGGAATTCAGATGGATATATCCTTTGATGCAAGTGGTACATTCCCTGCATCATAGGATAAGGAATGGGCTAAATTGAAAGGACAAGGTGTTTGGACCATGGAAGATGGGGAAAAAAAGGAAGGAATTCAGATGGATATATCCTTTGATGCAGGTGGTACATGCCGTGCATCATAAGATAAGGAATGGGCTAAATTGAAAGGACCAAGTTTTTGGACCATGGAAGATGGAGAAAAAAAGGAAGGAATTCAGATGGATACATCCTTTGATGCAGGTGGTACATGCCCTGCATCATAGGATAAGGGATGTGCTAAATTGAAAGGACCAAGTGTTTGGACCATGGAAGATGGAGAAAAAAAGGGAAGGAATTCAGATGGATATATCCTTTTTGTGCAGGTAGTACAAGGCCTACATTATAGGATAAAGAATGGGCTAAATTGAAAGGATCGGGTGATTGGACCATGGAAGATGGAGAAAAAAATGAAGGAATTCAAATGGATATATCCTTTGATGCAGGTGGTACAGGCCCTGCATCATAGGATAAGGAATGGGCTAAATTGAAAGGATCAAGTGATTGGACCATGGAAGATGGAGAAAAAATGGAAGGAATTCAGATGGATATATCCTTTGATGCAGGTGGTACATGCCCTGCATCATAGGATAAGGAATGGGCTAAATTGAAAGGATCAAGTGATTGGACCATGGAAGATGGAGAAAAAAAGGAAGGAATTCAGATGGATATACCCTTTGATGCAGGTGGTACAAGGCCTACATCATAGGATAAGGAATGGGCTAAATTGAAAGTATCAAGTGATTGGACCACGGAAGATAGAGAAAAAAAAGGAAGGAATTCAGATGGATATATCCTTTGATGCAGGTGGTACATGCCCTGCATCAAAGAATAAGGAATGGGCTAAATTGAAAGGACCAGGTGTTTGGACCATGGAAGATGGAGAAAAAAAGGAAGGAATTCAGATGGATATATCTTTTGATGTAGGTGGTACATGCCGTGCATCATAGGATAAGGAATGGGCTAAATTAAAAGGACCAGGTGTTTGGACCATGGAAGATGGAAAAAAAAGGTAGGAATTCAGATGGATATATCCTTTGATGCAGGTGGTACATGCCGTGCATCATAGGATAAGGAATGGGCTAAATTGAAAGGACCAAGTGTTTGGACCATGGAAGATGGAGAAAAAAAGGAAGGAATTCAGATGGATATATCCTTTGATGCAGGTGGTACATGCCCTGCATCATAGGATAAGGAATGGGCTAAATTGAAAGGATCGAGTGATTGGACCATGGAAGATGGAGAAAAAAAGGAAGGAATTCAGATGGATATATCCTTTGATGCAGGTGGTACATGCCCTGCATTATAGGATAAGGGATGGGCTAAATTGAAAGGACCAAGTGTTTGGACCATGGAAGATGGAGAAAAAAAGAAAGGAATTCAGATGTATATATCCTTTGATGCAGGTGGTACAAGGCCTACATCATAGGATAAGAAATGGGCTAAATTGAAAGGATCAAGTGATTGGACCATGGAAGATGGAGAAAAAAAGGAAGGAATTCAGATGGATATATTCTTTGATGCAGGTGGTACATGCCCTGCATCATAGGATAAGGAATGGGCTAAATTGAAAGGACCAAGTGTTTGGACCATGGAAGATGGAGAGAAAAAAGGAAGGAATTCAGATGGATATATCCTTTGATGCAGGTGGTACATGCCCTGCATCATAGGATAAGGAATGGGCTAAATTGAAAGGATCAAGTGATTGGACCATGGAAGATGGAGAAAAAAAGGAAGGAATTCAGATGGATATATCCTTTGATGCAGGTTGTACATGCCCTGCATCATAGGATAAGGAATGGGCTAAATTGAAAGGATCAAGTGATTGGACCATGGAAAATGGAGAAAAAAAGGAATGAATTCAGATGGATATATCCTTTGATGCAGGTGGTACATGCCCTGCATCATAGGATAAGGAATGGGCTAAATTGAAAGGATCAAGTGATTGGACCATGGAAGATGGAGAAAAAAAGGAAGGAATTCAGATGGATATACCCTTTGATGCAGGTGGTACAAGGCCTACATCATAGGATAAGTAATGGGCTAAATTGAAAGTATCAAGTGATTGCTCACGGAAGATAGAGAAAAAAAAGGAAGGAATTCAGATGGATATATCCTTTGATGCAGGTGGTACATGCCCTGCATCAAAGAATAAGGAATGGGCTAAATTGAAAGGACCAGGTGTTTGGACCATGGAAGATGGAGAAAAAAAGGAAGGAATTCAGATGGATATATCTTTTGATGTAGGTGGTACATGCCGTGCATCATAGGATAAGGAATGGGCTAAATTAAAAGGACCAGGTGTTTGGACCATGGAAGATGGAAAAAAAAGGTAGGAATTCAGATGGATATATCCTTTGATGCAGGTGGTACATGCCGTGCATCATAGGATAAGGAATGGGCTAAATTGAAAGGACCAAGTGTTTGGACCATGGAAGATGGAGAAAAAAAGGAAGGAATTCAGATGGATATATCCTTTGATGCAGGTGGTACATGCCCTGCATCATAGGATAAGGAATGGGCTAAATTGAAAGGATCGAGTGATTGGACCATGGAAGATGGAGAAAAAAAGGAAGGAATTCAGATGGATATATCCTTTGATGCAGGTGGTACATGCCCTGCATTATAGGATAAGGGATGGGCTAAATTGAAAGGACCAAGTGTTTGGACCATGGAAGATGGAGAAAAAAAGGAAGGAATTCAGATGTATATATCCTTTGATGCAGGTGGTACAAGGCCTACATCATAGGATAAGAAATGGGCTAAATTGAAAGGATCAAGTGATTGGACCATGGAAGATGGAGAAAAAAAGGAAGGAATTCAGATGGATATATTCTTTGATGCAGGTGGTACATGCCCTGCATCATAGGATAAGGAATGGGCTAAATTGAAAGGATCAAGTGTTTGGACCATGGAAGATGGAGAGAAAAAAGGAAGGAATTCAGATGGATATATCCTTTGATGCAGGTGGTACATGCCCTGCATCATAGGATAAGGAATGGGCTAAATTGAAAGGATCAAGTGATTGGACCATGGAAGATGGAGAAAAAAAGGAAGGAATTCAGATGGATATATCCTTTGATGCAGGTTGTACATGCCCTGCATCATAGGATAAGGAATGGGCTAAATTGAAAGGATCAAGTGATTGGACCATGGAAAATGGAGAAAAAAAGGAATGAATTCAGATGGATATATCCTTTGATGCAGGTGGTACATGCCCTTCATCATAGAATAAGGAATGGGCTAAATTGAAAGGATCAAGTGATTGGACCATGGAAGATGGAGAAAAAAGGAAGGAATTCAGATGGATATATCCTTTGATGCAGGTGGTACATGCCCTGCATCATAGGATAAGGAATGGGCTAAATTGAATGGATCAAGTGATTGGACCTTGGAAGATGGAGAAAAAAAGGAAGGAATTCAGATGGATATATCCTTTGTTGCAGGTGGTACATGCCCTGCATCATAGGATAAGGAATGGGCTAAATTGAAAGGATCAAGTGATTGGACCATGAAAGATGAAGAAAAAAAGGAAGGAATTCAGATGGATATATCCTTTGATGCGGGTGGTACATGCCCTGCATCATAGGATAAGGAATGGGCTAAATTGAAAGGATCAAGTGATTGGACCATGGAATATGGAGAAAAAAAGGAAGGAATTCAGATGGATATATCCTTTGATGCAGGTGGTACATGCCCTACATCATAGGATAAGAAATGGGCTAAATTGAAAGGATCAAGTGATTGGACCATGGAAGATGGAGAAAAAAAGGAAGGAATTCAGATGGATATATCCTTTGATGCAGGTGGTACATGCCCTGCATCATAGTATAAGGAATGGGCTAAATTGAAAGGATCAAGTGTTTGGACCATGGAAGATGGAAAAAAAAAGGAAGGAATTCAGATGGATATATCCTTTGATGCAAGTGGTACATGCCCTGCATCATAGGATAAGGAATGGGCTAAATTGAAAGGACAAGGTGTTTGGACCATGGAAGATGGGGAAAAAAAGGAAGGAATTCAGATGGATATATCCTTTGATGCAGGTGGTACATGCCGTGCATCATAAGATAAGGAATGGGCTAAATTGAAAGGACCAAGTGTTTGGACCATGGAAGATGGAGAAAAAAAGGAAGGAGTTCAGATGGATACATCCTTTGATGCAGGTGGTACATGCCCTGCATCATAGGATAAGGGATGTGCTAAATTGAAAGGACCAAGTGTTTGGACCATGGAAGATGGAGAAAAAAAGGGAAGGAATTCAGATGGATATATCCTTTTTGTGCAGGTAGTACAAGGCCTACATTATAGGATAAAGAATGGGCTAAATTGAAAGGATCGGGTGATTGGACCATGTAATATGGAGAAAAAAATGAAGGAATTCAAATTGATATATCCTTTGATGCAGGTGGTACAGGCCCTGCATCATAGGATAAGGAATGGGCTAAATTGAAAGGATCAAGTGATTGGACCATGGAAGATGGAGAAAAAAAGGAAGGAATTCAGATATATATATCCTTTGATGCTGGTGGTACATGCCCTGCATCATAGGATAAGGAATGGGCTAAATGGAAAGGATCAAGTGATTGGACCATGGAAGATGGAGAAAAAAAGGAAGGAATTTGGATGGATATACCCTTTGATGCAGGTGGTACAAGGCCTACATCATAGGATAAGGAATGGGCTAAATTGAAAGTATCAAGTGATTGGACCACGGAAGATGGAGTAAAAAAGGAAGGAATTCAGATGGATATATCCTTTGATGCAGGTGGTACATGCCCTGCATCAAAAAATAAGGAATGGGCTAAATTGAAAGGACCAGGTGTTTGGACCATGGAAGATGGAGAAAAAAAGGAAGGAATTCAGATGGATATATCTTTTGATGTAGGTGGTACATGCCGTGCATCATAGGATAAGGAATGGGCTAAATTGAAAGGACCAGGTGTTTGGACCATGGAAGATGGAGAAAAAAAGGAAGGAATTCAGATGGATATATCCTTTGATGCAGGTGGTACATGCCCTGCATCATAGAATAAGGAATGGGCTAAATTGAATGGATCAAGTGATTGGACCATGGAAGATGGAGAAAAAAAGGAAGGAATTCAGATGGATATATTCTTTGATGCAGGTGGTACATGCCCTGCATCATAGGATAAGGAATGGGCTAAATTGAAAGGATCAAGTGATTGGACCATTGAAGATGAAGAAAAAAAGGAAGGAATTCAGATGGATATATCCTTTGATGCAGGTGGTACATGCCCTGCATCATAGGATAAGGAATGGGCTAAATTGAAAGGATCAAGTGATTGGACCATGGAATATGGAGAAAAAAAAGGAAGGAATTCAGACGGATATATCCTTTGATGCAGGTGGTACATCCCCTGCATCATAGGATAAGGAATGGGGTAAATTGAAAGGATCAAGTGATTGGACCATGGAAGATGGAGAAAAAAAGGAAGGAATTCAGATGGATATATCTTTTGATGCAGGGGGTACATGCCCTGCATCATAGGATAAGGAATGGGCTAAATTGAAAGGATCAAGTGTTTGGACCATGGAAGATGGAGAAAAAAAGGAAGGAATTCAGATGGATATATCCTTTGATGCAAGTGGTACATTCCCTGCATCATAGGATAAGGAATGGGCTAAATTGAAAGGACAAGGTGTTTGGACCATGGAAGATGGGGAAAAAAAGGAAGGAATTCAGATGGATATATCCTTTGATGCAGGTGGTACATGCCGTGCATCATAAGATAAGGAATGGGCTAAATTGAAAGGACCAAGTTTTTGGACCATGGAAGATGGAGAAAAAAAGGAAGGAATTCAGATGGATACATCCTTTGATGCAGGTGGTACATGCCCTGCATCATAGGATAAGGGATGTGCTAAATTGAAAGGACCAAGTGTTTGGACCATGGAAGATGGAGAAAAAAAGGGAAGGAATTCAGATGGATATATCCTTTTTGTGCAGGTAGTACAAGGCCTACATTATAGGATAAAGAATGGGCTAAATTGAAAGGATCGGGTGATTGGACCATGTAAGATGGAGAAAAAAATGAAGGAATTCAAATGGATATATCCTTTGATGCAGGTGGTACAGGCCCTGCATCATAGGATAAGGAATGGGCTAAATTGAAAGGATCAAGTGATTGGACCATGGAAGATGGAGAAAAAATGGAAGGAATTCAGATGGATATATCCTTTGATGCAGGTGGTACATGCCCTGCATCATAGGATAAGGAATGGGCTAAATTGAAAGGATCAAGTGATTGGACCATGGAAGATGGAGAAAAAAAGGAAGGAATTCAGATGGATATACCCTTTGATGCAGGTGGTACAAGGCCTACATCATAGGATAAGGAATGGGCTAAATTGAAAGTATCAAGTGATTGGACCACGGAAGATAGAGAAAAAAAAGGAAGGAATTCAGATGGATATATCCTTTGATGCAGGTGGTACATGCCCTGCATCAAAGAATAAGGAATGGGCTAAATTGAAAGGACCAGGTGTTTGGACCATGGAAGATGGAGAAAAAAAGGAAGGAATTCAGATGGATATATCTTTTGATGTAGGTGGTACATGCCGTGCATCATAGGATAAGGAATGGGCTAAATTAAAAGGACCAGGTGTTTGGACCATGGAAGATGGAGAAAAAAGGTAGGAATTCAGATGGATATATCCTTTGATGCAGGTGGTACATGCCGTGCATCATAGGATAAGGAATGGGCTAAATTGAAAGGACCAAGTGTTTGGACCATGGAAGATGGAGAAAAAAAGGAAGGAATTCAGATGGATATATCCTTTGATGCAGGTGGTACATGCCCTGCATCATAGGATAAGGAATGGGCTAAATTGAAAGGATCAAGTGATTGGACCATGGAAGAAGGAGAAAAAAAGGAAGGAATTCAGATGGATATATCCTTTGATGCAGGTGGTACATGCCCTGCATTATAGGATAAGGGATGGGCTAAATTGAAAGGACCAAGTGTTTGGACCATGGAAGATGGAGAAAAAAAGGAAGGAATTCAGATGTATATATCCTTTGATGCAGGTGGTACAAGGCCTACATCATAGGATAAGAAATGGGCTAAATTGAAAGGATCAAGTGATTGGACCATGGAAGATGGAGAAAAAAAGGAAGGAATTCAGATGGATATATTCTTTGTACATGCCCTGCATCATAGGATAAGGAATGGGCTAAATTGAAAGGACCAAGTGTTTGGACCATGGAAGATGGAGAGACAAAAGGAAGGAATTCAGATGGATATATCCTTTGATGCAGGTGGTACATGCCCTGCATCATAAGATAAGGAATGGGCTAAATTGAAAGGATCAAGTGATTGGACCATGGAAGATGGAGAAAAAAAGGAAGGAATTCAGATGGATATATCCTTTGATGCAGGTTGTACATGCCCTGCATCATAGGATAAGGAATGGGCTAAATTGAAAGGATCAAGTGATTGGACCATGGAAAATGGAGAAAAAAAGGAATGAATTCAGATGGATATATCCTTTGATGCAGGTGGTACATGCCCTTCATCATAGAATAAGGAATGGGCTAAATTGAAAGGATCAAGTGATTGGACCATGGAAGATGGAGAAAAAAGGAAGGAATTCAGATGGATATATCCTTTGATGCAGGTGGTACATGCCCTGCATCATAGGATAAGGAATGGGCTAAATTGAATGGATCAAGTGATTGGACCATGGAAGATGGAGAAAAAAAGGAAGGAATTCAGATGGATATATCCTTTGTTGCAGGTGGTACATGCCCTGCATCATAGGATAAGGAATGGGCTAAATTGAAAGGATCAAGTGATTGGACCATGAAAGATGAAGAAAAAAAGGAAGGAATTCAGATGGATATATCCTTTGATGCGGGTGGTACATGCCCTGCATCATAGGATAAGGAATGGGCTAAATTGAAAGGATCAAGTGATTGGACCATGGAATATGGAGAAAAAAAGGAAGGAATTCAGATGGATATATCCTTTGATGCAGGTGGTACATGCCCTACATCATAGGATAAGAAATGGGCTAAATTGAAAGGATCAAGTGATTGGACCATGGAAGATGGAGAAAAAAAGGAAGGAATTCAGATGGATATATCCTTTGATGCAGGTGGTACATGCCCTGCATCATAGGATAAGGAATGGGCTAAATTGAAAGGATCAAGTGTTTGGACCATGGAAGATGGAAAAAAAAAGGAAGGAATTCAGATGGATATATCCTTTGATGCAAGTGGTACATGCCCTGCATCATAGGATAAGGAATGGGCTAAATTGAAAGGACATGGTGTTTGGACCATGGAAGATGGGGAAAAAAAGGAAGGAATTCAGATGGATATATCCTTTGATGCAGGTGGTACATGCCGTGCATCATAAGATAAGGAATGGGCTAAATTGAAAGGACCAAGTGTTTGGACCATGGAAGATGGAGAAAAAAAGGAAGGAGTTCAGATGGATACATCCTTTGATGCAGGTGGTACATGCCCTGCATCATAGGATAAGGGATGTGCTAAATTGAAAGGACCAAGTGTTTGGACCATGGAAGATGGAGAAAAAAAGGGAAGGAATTCAGATGGATATATCCTTTTTGTGCAGGTAGTACAAGGCCTACATTATAGGATAAAGAATGGGCTAAATTGAAAGGATCGGGTGATTGGACCATGTAAGATGGAGAAAAAAATGAAGGAATTCAAATTGATATATCCTTTGATGCAGGTGGTACAGGCCCTGCATCATAGGATAAGGAATGGGCTAAATTGAAAGGATCAAGTGATTGGACCATGGAAGATGGAGAAAAAAAGGAAGGAATTCAGATATATATATCCTTTGATGCTGGTGGTACATGCCCTGCATCATAGGATAAGGAATGGGCTAAATGGAAAGGATCAAGTGATTGGACCATGGAAGATGGAGAAAAAAAGGAAGGAATTTGGATGGATATACCCTTTGATGCAGGTGGTACAAGGCCTACATCATAGGATAAGGAATGGGCTAAATTGAAAGTATCAAGTGATTGGACCACGGAAGATGGAGTAAAAAAGGAAGGAATTCAGATGGATATATCCTTTGATGCAGGTGGTACATGCCCTGCATCAAAAAATAAGGAATGGGCTAAATTGAAAGGACCAGGTGTTTGGACCATGGAAGATGGAGAAAAAAAGGAAGGAATTCAGATGGATATATCTTTTGATGTAGGTGGTACATGCCGTGCATCATAGGATAAGGAATGGGCTAAATTGAAAGGACCAGGTGTTTGGACCATGGAAGATGGAGAAAAAAAGGAAGGAATTCAGATGGATATATCCTTTGATGCAGGTGGTACATGCCCTGCATCATAGGATAAGGAATGGGCTAAATTGAAAGGACCAAGTGTTTGGACCATGGAAGATGGAGAAAAAAAGGAAGGAATTCAGATGGATATATCCTTTGATGCAGGTGGTACATGTCCTGCATCATAGGATAAGGAATGGGCTAAATTGAAAGGATCAAGTGATTGGACCATGGAAGATGGAGAAAAAAAGGAAGGAATTCAGATGGATATATCCTTTGATGCAGGTGGTACATGCCCTGCATTATAGGATAAGGGATGGGCTAAATTGAAAGCACCAAGTGTTTGGACCATGGAAGATGGAGAAAAAAAGGAAGGAATTCAGATGGATATATCCTTTGATGCAGGTGGTAAAAGGCCTACATCATAGGATAAGAAATGGGCTAAATTGAAAGGATCAAGTGATTGGACCATGGAAGATGGAGAAAAAAAGGAAGGAATTCAGATGGATATATCCTTTGATGCAGGTGGTACATGCCCTGCATCATAGGATAAGGAATGGGCTAAATTGAAAGGACCAAGTGTTTGGACCATGGAAGATGGAGAGAGAAAAGGAAGGAATTCAGATGGATATATCCTTTGATGCAGGTGGTACATGCCCTGCATCATAGGATAAGGAATGGGCTAAATTGAAAGGACCAAGTGTTTGGACCTTGGAAGATGGAGAAAAAAAGGAAGGAATTCAGATGGATATATCCTTTGATGCAGGTGGTACATGCCCTGCATCATAGGATAAGGAATGGGCTAAATTGAAAGGATCAAGTGTTTGGACCATGGAAGATGGAGAGAAAAAAAGGAAGGAATTCAGATGGATATATCCTTTGATGCATGTGGTACATGCCCTGCATCATAGGATAAGGAATGGGCTAAATTGAAAGGACCAAGTGTTTAGACCATGGAAGATGGAGAGAAAAAAAGGAAGGAATTCAGATGGATATATCCTTTGATGCAGGTGGTACATGCCCTGCATCATAGGATAAGGAATGGGCTAAATTGAAAGGATCAAGTTATTAGACCCTGGAAGATGGAGAAAAAAAGGAAGGAATTCAGATGGATATATCCTTTGATGCAGGTGGTACATGCCCTGCATCATAGGATAAGGAATGGGCTAAATTGAAAGGATCAAGTGATTGGACCATTGAAGATGGAAAGAAAAAAAGGAAGGAATTCAGATTGATATACCCTTTGATGCAGGTGGTACAAGGCCTACATCATAGGATAAGGAATTGGCTAAATTGATAGGATCAAGTGATTGGACCATGGAAGATGGAGAAAAGAAGGAAAGAATTCAGATGGATATATCCTTTGATGCAGGTGGTACATGCCCTGCATCATAGAATAAGGAATGGGCTAAAGTGAAAGGGTCAAGTGATTGGACCATGGATATGAAGAAAAAAAGGAAGGAATTCAGATGGATATATACTTTGATGCAGGTGGTACAAGACCTACATCAATGGATAATGATTGGGCTAAATTTAAAGGATCAAGTGATTGGACCATGGAAGATGGAGAAAAAAAAGGAAGGAATTCAGATGGATATATCCTTTGATGCAGGTGGTACATGCCCTGCATCATAGGATAAGTAATGGGCTAAATTGAAAGGATCAAGTGATTGGACCATGGAAGATGGAGAAAAAAAGGAAGGAATTCAGATGGATATATCCTTTGATGCAGGTGGTACAAGGCCTACATCATAGGATAAGAAATGGGCTAAATTGAAAGGATCAAGTGATTGGACCATGGAAGATGGAGAAAAAAAAGGAAGGGATTCTGATGGATATATCCTTTGATGCAGGTGGTACATGCCCTGCATCATAGGATAAGTAATGGGCTAAATTGAAAGGATCAAGTGATTGGACCATGGAAGATGGAGAAAAAAAGGAAGGAATTCAGATGGATATATCCTTTGATGCAGGTGGTACAAGGCCTACATCATAGGATAAGAAATGGGCTAAATTTATTGGATCAAGTGATTGGACCATGGAAGATGGAGAAAAAAAAGGAAGGGATTCAGATGGATATATCCTTTGATGCAGGTGGTACATGCCCTGCATCATAGGATAAGGAATGGGCTAAATTGAAAGGATCAAATGATTGGACCATGGAAGATGGAGAAGAAAAAGGAAGGAATTCAGATGGATATATCCTTTGATGCAGGTGGTAGATGCCCTGCATCATAGGATAAGTAATGGGCTAAATTGAAAGGATCAAGTGATTAGACCATGGAAGATGGAGAAAAAAAGGAAGGAATTCAGATGGATATATCCTTTGCTGCAGGTGGTACAAGGCCTACAACATAGGATAAGGAATGGGCTAAATTTAAATGATCGAGTGATTTGACCATGGAAGATGGAGAAAAAAAGGAAGGAATTCAGATGGATATATCTTTTGATGCAGGTGGTACATGCCCTGCATCATAGGATAAGGAATGGGCTAAATTGAAAGGATCAAGTGTTTGGACCATGGAAGATGGAGAAGAAAAGGAAGGAATTCAGAAGGATATATCCTTTGATGCAGGTGGTATATGCCCTACATCATAGGATAAGGAATGGGCTAAATTGGATGGATCAAGAGGCTGGACCATGGAAGATAGAGAGGAAAAAGAATGATTTTTAGATGGATATATCCTTCGATGCATCTGGTACAAGTCCTGCATCGTAGGATAAGGAATGGACTCATTTGGAAGGATCAAGTGGTTTGACCATGGAAGATAAAGAGTAAAAAGAATTATTTTTAGATGGTGTCTCGTCTGTGTGTGTTTTTATATGCTGTTACATTATTTATTTTTATTTCAGTATATTATAAGTTTTATTTATTTTTATTTCAGTATATTATCAGTGTTAGAACTCATCTTTATGTTCAGTGAACCCCCCCCCCCTTTAGTTTTTGTTACCTAATGAACATCTGTTATTAACTTTAGTTTTGTTAATTTTGGTTGGATCGGACTAAGGGTGTCAGCGACGGAGTTGTGGTGGGATTGCCGAGTGTTTATGACGCTAGTTCGGGCAATATTTTCTCCCCTACAAGACGTATGCTGCAGCAATCCATATCATCTTAATTCAAGTTTGACTGCTTTGAGGATTTAGCGAGTGAGGAAAGTGTCACTCGCGACTGCTTTTCTTCTTGACGTTGGTACGTACACGTTTGCTGGCAAGCACGTAAGTCACGTGTGACTCGTCCTTGCTTTTTGTATCCCCTCTCATGCAAGGAGCGCACGTAGAGGTGGGGCTGACGTAGGACCCCAGCTCTGTAGGATTTGCATCCGTTGTACCTTGCCGTACCTCGCCATGATCAAGGATCTTTGTGCTGCATTATACGTCGGGGGTTGAATAGCCCGTGAGGAGCCAAGTAGGGAGTCATCCCATACGTAAGAGGTTTTCCCCTTTTACGTGCAACCTCGAGTTTATTCGTTTGAGAGAATTAATTTCATTGGAGAGGGATATTGCCCTCATAGACGTCTTAAGTTAATTGTGGCGGACCTACTGCGCTTTTATACTTGCTCAGAGACGAGTTGTGTTGGTCTCTGCCATTATAGGCGAAGCATAAGGTTTGATATATATATATATATATACATATATATATTAATGATAGAAGTATCTTGTCGTGATTCTCTTCCAGGGGAAATATCACTAATTTTGTATATGTCTTGTATGTAGTGATTATTTAATTAGGTAGGTAGGATTAAGGTTTATTCATGTTTATGATTGTTTCTTGTTAGACTTAAGGTATTGTCTTTGGGGCCCGCTCTAGTTGAGCACATAATCTTGATGTTTAGTGTTATAAGATTTTGCATTCATTCTTTATGCTTAGAGATTAAGTTTTGGGTATTTATTTTTGCATGGAATTAAGTTTGTTCCTGTAGGATTAAGTATTTCCTTGTACATTTTCATGTATGTTCATTTAAATCTTTGAGATGACTTGGTACAAGGTTATTTTAATTTTAAGGTCTTAGTCTTTAGGTATTAATTTGTTATTGTACTTTGTTCATTTTCTTGGTGTTTGACTGTTGCCTCCCCATTCTCTGTACTTGCATATTTACCGCCAACTATCTCATTTAATATTCAACAAAGAATCTGGGTCACGGCCTACCCAAATCGGGTCGTGACAGATGGACAAAGGAAGATTGAGAGAAAAAAAAATATTTTTAGATGGATATATCCTTTGATGCTGCTGGTACAAGTCCAGCATAGGATAAGGAATGGACTCATTTGGAAGGATCAAGTGGTTGGACCATGGAAGATTGAGAGAAAAAAAAGGATTTTCAGTTGGATATATCCTTTCATGCCGCTGGTACAAGTCCTGCATCATAGGATAAGGAATGGGCTTAGTTGGAAGGATCAATGGGTTGAACCATGGAAGATAGAGAGAAAAAAGAATGATTTTTAGATAAATATATATCCTTTGATGAAACTGGTACAAGTCCTGCATCGTAGGATAAGGAATGGCCTCAGTTGGAAGGATCAAGTGGTTGGACCATGGAGGATGGAGAGAAAAAAAAATTATTTTTATGAGATATATCCTTGGTGGTACATGTCCTGTATCATAGGATAAGGAATGGAAACAGTTTGAAAGATCAAGTGGTAGAATCTTGGAAGATGGAGAAAAAAAAGGAAACTCTTTTCGGTGAATATATCCTTTGATGCAGCTGGTACAAGTCCTGCATCGTAGGATAAGGAATGGACTCATTTGGAAGGATCAAGTGGTTTGACCATGGAAGATGGAGAGAAAAAAGAATGATTTTTAGGTGGATATATCCTTTGATGCAGCTGGTACAAGTCCTGCATCATAGGATAAGGAATGGGCTTAGTTGGAAGGATCAAGTGGTTGGACCATGGAAGATGGAGAGAAAAAAGAATGATTTTTAGGAGATACATCCTTTGATGCCGGTGGTACAAGTCTTGCATCATAGGATAAGGAATGGAAACTGTTTGAAAGATCAAGTGGTAGGACCATGGAAGATGGAGAAAAAAAAAGAAAACTCTTTTAGGTGGATATATCCTTTGATGTAGGTGGTACAAGTCCTGCATCATAGGATAAGCAATGGGCTCAGTTGGAAGGATCAAATGGTTGGACCATGGATGATTGGGAGAAAAAAAGAATGATTTTTAGGTGGATATATCCCTTGATGCAGGTGGTACAAATCCTGCATCATAGGATAAGGAATGGCCTCAATTGGAAGGATCAAGTGGTTGGACCATGGAACATGGAGAGAAAAAAAGAATGTTTTTATGTGGATAAATACCCTGATGCAGGTGGTACAAGTCTTGCATCATAGGATAAGGAATGGACTCAGTTTTAAAGATCAAGTGGTTGGATCATTGAAGATGGAGAAAAAAAAAAGAACGTCTTTATGTGGATAAATCCCCTAATGCCGGTGGTACAAGTCCTGTATCGTAGGATAAGGAATGGGCTCAGTTGGAAGGATCAAGTGGTTGGACCATGGAAGACGTAGAGAAAAAAGAATGTTTTTTAGGTGGATATATCCTTTAATGCAGGTGGTACAAGTCTTGCATCATAGGATAAGGAATGGAACAGTTGTAAAGATCAAGTGGTTGGATCATGGAAGATGGAGAAAAAAAAAACGTTTTTATGTGGATAAATTGAATGAGGAGAACCCAAGAACAGTATTTGAAGATGGAATCCCGAACGAGACAGTTACCATAGGAGTGACTAGAAGAGAAGTAGAACAAGCAGTAAAGAAGATGGTAAAAAGTAAAGCTGCAGAACTGGAAAATATGCCAGTAGAGGTATGGAATAGCCTTGGATAGGAAGGCATAGATATCTTGTGAGACCTGACGCAGAAGATCTTCAATCAGGGAAAGATGCCAGAGGAATGGAGAAAAAGCCTAATCATCCCCATCTATAAGAGGAAGGGAGACATCCAGGAATGTGGCAATTACAGAGGCATAAAGCTGATAAGCCATACTATGAAAATATGGGAGAAGATCATTGAGAAGAGATTCAGAGATGAAACAACAATTGGTGAGGAACAATTTGGATTCATGCCTGGAAGAGGGACTGTAGAAGCAATATTTGCTTTGAGGCAGACGATAGAAAAACATCGGGAGAAACAGAAACGATTACATATGGTCTTTATTGACAAGAAGAAGGTATACGATCGAGTACCACGTCAGGAGCTGTGGAAATTTATGAGAGAAAATGGAGTCCCTGAGAAATACGTAAGAATCACCAAAGATATGTATGAAAGGACAGAAGCAAATGTTAAGAGAAGTATAGGCCTAACAGAAAGTTTCCCAGTAAATGTGGGACTACATCAGGGGTCTACATTGAGCCCTTACCTATTTGATCTGGTCATGGATGTAGTAACAAAAGGTATTAGAGATCAGTCTCCTTAATGTATGCTTTTTGCTGATGATGTTATACTGCGTAGCACTAGGCGAGACGTAGTAGGAGAGAAACTGGAGGAATGGAGAAGAGAAATGGAAAATAGAGGATTGAAAATCAGCAGGAAAAAGACAGAGTATTTGAGATTGAAAAATGGTGAGAATGGGGAAGTTAGTTTACAAGGAGAGATATTGAAAAGAGTTCAAAATTTCAGGTATTTAGGATCAATAGTTGCAGAGGATGGTGATATAGGGGCAGATATAAACCACAGAATACAAGCAGGTTAGAAAAATTGGAAAAAGTGCGTGGGGTACTATGCGACAGGAAAATAGGGGTTAAGTTGAAAGGTAAAGTACAGAGGACAGTTGTGAGACCGGCAATGATGTATGGAGCGGAGACGTGGGCAATAAAGAAGACAGATGAGAAGAAGATGGATATGGCAAAGATGAAAATGTTGAGATGGATATGCGGGGTGACAAGAACAGATAAGAAAACTATCAGATAAGATCCAAGAAAGTAGACTGAGGAGGTATGGTCATGTCATGAGAAGAGATGAACAGTATATTGGGAGGAGAGTGATGGAAATAGAGGTACAGGGAACAAGAAGGAGAGGGAGACCAAAGCGAGGGTGGGTGGACTATATCAAGAATGACCTTCGATCAAAGGGATTAGCCGGTGATGAGGTGTGGGACAGAGGTAGATGGAAAAAGCTGACCAGAATCATAGACCCCACATAGAAGTGGGAAAAGATGTAGACAAAAAAGAGGAAGCAGGTGGTACAAGTCCTGCATCATAGGATAAGGAATGGACTCAGTTGGAAAGATCAAGTGGTTGGATCATGGAAGATGGAAAAAAACCACGTTTATGTGGGGATATATATTTTGATACAGGTGGTACAAGTCCTGCCTCCTAGGATAAGGAATGGACTCAGTTGGAAAGATCAAGGAAAATGGAGAAAAAAGGAAGGTTTTTATGTGGATATACCATTTGATGCAGGTGGTACAAGTCCTGCATCATAGGATAAGGAATGGACTCAATTGGAAGGATCAAGGAAAATGGAGAGAAAAAAGGAAGGTTTTTATGTGGATATACCATTTGATGCAGGTGGTACAAGTCCTGCATCATAGGATAAATAATGGACTCAGTTGGAAAGATCAAGTGGTTGGATCATGGAAGATGGAGAAAAAAAGGAACGTTTTTATGTAGATATATCCTTTGATGCAGGTGGTACAAGTCCTGCATCATAGGATAAAGGAATGGACCCAATTGGAAAGATCAAGTAGTTGGATCAAGGAAGATGGAAAAAAAAAACGTTTTTATATGGAAATATCATTTGATGCAGGTGGTACAACTCCTGCCTCCTATGATAAAGGAATGGACTCAGTTGGAAGGATCATGTACCAACCGTGTTTCACACAATTGTACATAATTCCTTTTGTATATATTATGCTTGTATCTTCGCTCTTCCCTCGCACTAAAACGAACATGAAAATTCATGTCTGGTTTTTCCTCTGTGATATTGTCTGTCTTGTGAACTTGTTATGTCCTGTTGCCTTGAGGTTTTGTATATAAGGAGAGTGTTCCACATTAATATAACTCAGTCGTTTCCAGTCTGCCTTTGAGTTCACACCCTTACTCGGCGCCGTCACATTGGTGACCCCTATCAACTGCTGCGGCTCTCACTTTTCCTATCCCACACGCCCCTCTCCTTCTCTCCACCGATGCCAGCGACGTCGCTATTGGTGCAGTACTCGAGCAGGTGGTCAAAGGCTCGCCCCGCCCATTGGCCTTCTTCAGCAGAAAACTGTCCAAGGCAGAATCGGGTTATTCTACCTTCGATCGAGAATTGCTGGCGGTGCACTTGGCTGTCCGTCACTTTCGCCATTTCTTAGAAGGTACGCCCTTCGTCATTCGCACAGACCACATGCCTCTGGTGCACGCCTTCACTCGACAGTCTGACGCCTGGTCCGCCCGTCAACGCCGACATCTCTCCGCCGTGGCTGAATACAATTGCACCCTCCAATACGTCCCTGGGAAAATGAATCCCGTTGCCGATGCCCTGTCAAGAAACACGTTGGCTGCCGTTCAACTGGGATTGGATTACAACGCCCTGGCTGAAGCCCAACGACAGGATCCAGAGTATCAAGCTTGTAGGACATCCTGCACGTCCCTCCGTTGGGAGGATTTTCCCCTCGAAGACTCCAACACCACCCTCCTCTGTGACGTCAGTACTGGTAGACCGCGACCTTGGATTCCTGCTCCCATGCGCCGACAGGTGTTTGATCTCATCCACGGCCTTTCACATCCCTCGTGCCATTCTACTGCACAGCTGCTGAAGGCAAAATTCATTTGGCACGGCATTTCTAAGGATGCTAAGGATTGGGTCCGTGCCTGTACTTCTTGCCAAACTTCCAAAGTACATCGACACACGGATTCAGGAGTGGGCACCTTTCCTCAACCTCAGCGTCGTTTCGCACACATTCACGTCGACGTTGTAGGCCCCCTACCCACATCACAAGGACATCGTTACCTGTTTACCGTCATCGACCGCTCCACTCGTTGGCCTGAAGCCATTCCCATGGAAACTGCAACGTCCGCCTCATGTACATCTGCCTTACTCTCTGGATGGATTTCGAGATTCGGTATCCCTGAGCATATTACTTCTGACAGGGGAACCACTTTCACCTCTCAATTACGGACGTCATTAGCGAATCTCCTGGGCATCACCCTACATCAGACAACGGCCTACAACCCCGCTGCCAATGGAATGGTTGAACGTTTTCATCGCACCCTCAAAGCAGCTTTGATGTCCCGCTGCAAGGATTGCAACTGGTTTACTCAG
Source organism: Palaemon carinicauda (assembly GCF_036898095.1). Lineage (NCBI taxonomy): Eukaryota > Metazoa > Arthropoda > Malacostraca > Decapoda > Palaemonidae > Palaemon > Palaemon carinicauda. The sequence continues at coordinate 15,874,573 of NC_090734.1, forward strand.
CTTCCTTGGGTCCTCCTTGGACTAAGGACCACTCCTAAAGACGCCCTCGACGTCTCGGCAGCCGAAATGGTGTATGGCGACCCGTTGGTCGTCCCTGCCGAATTTTTTCCTTCTACAACCTCCTCCGACGATCTCCAGCGCATACGTCACGTCGTGGGAAAATTTACTCCGTGCCGCCAGACTTACAAGCCCCCAGCGAAGCATCACATACCAACGGACTTGCACTCTGCAACGCACGTCTTCCTGCGCAACGACACCAGCAAGCCACCACTAACGCCCCCTTACACGGGCCCTTTCCTTGTGATCCGACGCAGTCCGAAAGCATTCCTCCTAAACATTCGGGGCAAAGAAGACTGGGTCTCCATTGATCGTTTAAAACCTGCTTATCTTCTGCCAGATGACCCGCCTACAGTTCGCCTCTCTAGATCAGGGCGCCCTATTTAACATGTACAGTATGTCATTTTTAGGGGGGAGCCATGTACCAACCGTGTTTCACACAATTGTACATAATTCCTTTTGTATATATTATGCTTGTATCTTCGCTCTTCCCTCGCACTAAAGCGAACATGAAAATTCATGTCTGGTTTTTCCTCTGTGATATTGTCTGTCTTGTGAACTTGTTATGTCCTGTTGCCTTGAGGTTTTGTATATAAGGAGAGTGTTCCACATTAATAAAACTCAGTCGTTTCCAATCTGCCTTTGAGTTCACACCCTTACTCGGTGCCTTCACAATCACGTGGTTAGACCATGGAAGATGGAATGAAAAAAAAAAAGGTTTTTTAGGTGGATACATCATTTGATGCAGGTGGTACAACTCCTGCCTCATGGGATAAGGAATGGACTCAGTTGGAAAGATCAAGTGGTTAGACCATGGAAGATGGAATGAAAAAAGTTTTTTTAGGTGGATATATCATTTGATGCAGGTGGCACAAGTCCTGCAATATAGGATACAGAATGGACCCAATTGGAAAGATCAAGTAGTTGGATCAAGGAAGATGGAAAAAAAAACGTTTTTATATGGATATATCATTTGATGTAGGTGGTACAACTCCTGCCTCCTAGGATAAAGGAATAGACTCAGTTGGAAGGATCAACTTGTTGGACCATGGAAGATTGAGAAAAAAAGGAAATTTTTTAAAGGGATATATCCTTAGATGCAGGTGGTACAAGTCCTTCATCGTAGCATACGGAATGGACTCAGTTGGAAGGATCAAGTGGTTGGATCATGGAAGATGGAGAAAAAAGGGAACCTTTTAGGTGGATAAATCCTTTGATGTAGGTGGTACAAGTCCTGTATCATAGGATAAGGAATGGACTCAGTAGGAAGGATCAACTTGTTGGACCATGGAAGGAGAAAAAAAGAAACGTTTTTAAGGTGGACATATCCTTTGATGTAGGTGGTACAAGTTCTGCCTCATAGGATAAGTAATGGACGCAGTTGGAAGGATCAAGTGGTTAGATCATGGAAGATGGGGAAAAAAGGAACCTTTTTAGGTGGATATATCCTTTGATGTAGGTGGTACAAGTCCTGCATCATAGGATAAGCAATGGACTTAGTTGGAAGGATCAAGTTGTTGTACCATGGAAGGAGAAAAAAAGAAACGTTTTTAAGGTGGACATATCCTTTGATGTAGGTGGTACAAGTACTGCCTCATAGGATAAGGAATGGACGCAGTTGGAAGGATCAAGTGGTTAGATCATGGAAGATGGGGGGAAAAAAAGGAACCTTTTTAGGTGGATATATCCTTTGATACAGGTAGTACAAGTCCTGCATCATAGGATAAGGAAGGACTCAATTGAGGGGATCAAGTGGTTGGATCTTGGAAGATGGGGAAAAAAGGAACATTTTTAAGGTGGATACATCCTTTGGTGGAGGTGGTACAAGACCTGCATCATAGGATAAGGAATGGACTTAGTTGGAGGAATCAAGTGGTTTGACCATGGAAGATGGAGAAAAAAAGGAACGTTTTTTATATGGATATATCCTTTGATGTAGGTGATACAAGTCTTGCATCATAGGATAAAGAATGGACTCAGTTGGAAGGATCAAGTGGTTGGATCATGGAAGATGGAGAAAAAAAGGAACGTTTTTAGTATGATATATCCTTTGGTGCAGGTAGTACAAGTTTTGCATCATACGGTTGAACCAGCCCCGTCGCCAGCCGGCCCTTGAAAAACTCAGGTATTTAGGATCAACAGTTGCAGAGAATGGTGATATGGGGGCAGATATAAACCACAGAATACAAGCAGGATGGAAGAATTGGAAAAAAGTGCGTGGAGTACTCTGTGACAGGAAAATGGAGGTTAAGTTGAAAGGTAAAGTACGCAGGACAGTTGTTAGACCGGCAATAATGTATGGAGCTGAGACGTGGGCAATAAAGAAGACAGAAGAGAAGAAACTGGATATGCAGAGATGAGAATGTTGAGATGGATGTGTGAGGTGACAAGAAGAAGTAAGATATGGAATGAGGTAATTAAGGGTACCACAGCCGTTAGAGAACTATCATATAAGATCCAAGAAAATAGAGTGAGGTGGTATGGTCATGTCTTGAGAAGAGATGAACAGTATAATGGGAGGAGAGTGATGGAAATAGAGGTACAGGGAACGAGAAGGAGAGGGAGACCAAAGTTAAGGTGGATGGACTGTATCAAGGATGAACTTCAATCAAAGGGATTAACCGGTGATGGATAGAGGATGAACTTAGTTCGAAGTATTGAGTCGATGAGTGTATTTTTCTAAATCCACACTTGATAGGTGCTAAAATAGCCTTCTTTTCCAGGTACCACATCAATCTTGCAATGATCATGACCTTACATAAACAAGATATCAATGCAGTTGACCGATAGTTTGCTACTAAAAAAATATCCTTACCAAGTTTTAAAAAGACTAAAATAATTGCTAGTTCCTAAACACTTGGATAACTATGATCATGCCATACTCTATTAATAAAGCCTGAAATAATTAACTTTGTATTAAAAAACTCACGTTTAATCATTGCATATGGAATTCCATCTGGTCCAGTGGTTGTATCATTACACATAGCAAGTGCAGAATCAAATTCTCTTTCAGTAAAAGGAAAATTGTATGACTCTTCCCTTCCTGTTGCAGAATTTAACATTTTCTTTTCATCAATGCTCCTAAACTGGTGACTAGGAGCTGCTTCACACTTGCATGATACATTTGAGAAGGGATCAGCCAGGGCATTGCTATCCTCAGTTGCTCTAGTCACATACTGATCATTCACCTCCAACACTGGTGGTGCGCTGGAGGTGAATTTGCCTGCTATCTCTTTTACTTAACTCCACACAGAAGCTGAAGGTATTCTACTGTTAATGAAGGAAACAAAAAGACACCCAAAGCTGGTCCCTAGCTCCTTTCATGGCACGACGGAACTGCGCTTTACATTTCTTGTGTATAACCAAAGGAGGCAAGTACAGAGAGCAAATTTTATATTTTCTCCCAATACCAATCTGTACAGCCAATGTTTAAGGAGGTGACGAATAGACAAAGATATTTGGGGAATATCTCGACAAACCTATATGAGACTTCTGGCATGGCTTCCTACTCGGTGTTCATATGGTGTCCTATAACTAATATATTCACGAGGACAAGGAGTATTATGATCATGTTTGCTCTCCTGTAGACATATGATTATGGGGGAGTGCTCATGAATGAGGACCTCAAGTTCTTAATATTTGGCTCTTAAACCCTGACAATTCCATTGCAAAATGGAGGAAAAAAATACGGCTAATTTTTTGGAAGACACCTTGGGTGAAGTCTTCCCATTAGCAATTTTTGATCTAACACTATTTCCCGGTGGATTTATTAAAGAGGGTCTCAATAGATTGGGTTTTGCAATTGTGTTTTTATTTTTGTCCACTTGATCTAATTGTTGAGGGGGATAGTGGATCTCAGCTCAAATTTCTGATTTATTTAAGTTGTCTTCCAGTTGATCAGAAACATCAGCAGACAAGATGATATATTCATTTGATGTCATTACTTTAATGTTTCTTATGGGAGAGGGTGAGAGATGGAGGTCTCTCTCTTTTCCGATTAAAAGGTGGTGAGCTACCAGGTTTTTGCACCTTTCCCAGTACAGGTGCACCTGGTTACTTGATTTCAAGTGGAACCTCCATCAAATCAGGCAAGGGAATGGCGTGAGAGGGGTTAGTACTATTGTTGGTAATGGGTGACGAACGTTGTACAGAGATGGGCAATGCTCCAGTGTTAATACACTGTGGCAAAGCCTCGGAAGACAATATGCTTACCTCGTCATGCAGTACTTTATTATTAGATTTTGTATTTCTTTTCTTAGAATTAGATGTCTCCTGTGGTTAATTTCCAATTAGATTTCAATGCCTTTGCATAGCTGTTTTGTTTACTCAGTAATCTTTTGGCATATCTTATACTTATGTGCTCCACACTAGATTTATTGAGGGCAGCTCCTTCCAACTTATATAACTTGGAAGCCCTATCGATGGATTTATTATGATTAGAGATGCCTTAAATATACTCTCTATGGTAAGGTTTGGAGTGTAAGCATAATCTTATATGTTCCAGGAAGTTTATGCCCCCTCCATACTGCTAATGGACACATGGCCAGTATCTCCTCTTCTGTAAATTCATATGGGTCGTTATTGAAAACTACTCGCCTTCCATAACTAAAATTTAGGTGGGTTTGACATCTAATTTAATATCGTCACTACTTGTCTTTAGGCTAGATAATATAACAGACTGTGTGTATGATTTGGCATGGATGAGGAAATTTATTTTTTCCAAAGTGGGATATATCACCTAGAGCAATGGTTCCTACTTAAATCTGTATAGGTTTACAAATTTTAAAATAATTCCCTGTACTCCCTTTAGGATCTGCAACAAGCCACATTGGTGGCTTTGGCTTTCTTTGGGAAGGTTTTTCTACAGCCATATCTTTCTCACACCAGTCGGATGGCCTGTATACGTCCAAGTTTGTTGGTACCTTATGGCACATAGCGCCGTTAATATTCAAATTATAATTTTTAACAATCATAATGTTACTTATGGCATTAAATGCTTCATCATGACTATTATAAGATATCCATGGATCCTATTTATCACCTTGAAGTTTCATTCTTATCACCAATATCATTCCCTAACTCGTAAATGCTCTATATAGCTCATCATAATTAGTATCTATTGAGATTTTGGTAAAATGAAGGATTCGCGGTTTCCTTATGTTGCCTTTATTACTTGATTTTTCAATACCAGTAGGATGGTCCTTTACAGTTTCCAGGTTGTCATCGGAGGGGTTGATTTGCAAAGAAGAAGCAAGCCGGTTAGCCACCTCTTATCAGAGGATGTCAGTCCTCCTATCCCATGCGGCTCAACAGGAAAAGAGGTTTCAGCAGGGACCAGTCCTCTATCAAAGAGGGGATGCCTCTCTCTAGATGTGTGTACCGACGACTTTAAGTCTGGCATCACCTATTACCCACAAATATGGAGGACCTAAAACGGGATCACTGGAGTCCAACTATTAACAGATTAAGTCTGCACCCAATGGGGTCTGTCAGAGGGTGATGGTTTCTAAATTTGAAACATATGCAAAAAACTGGCCAATGTTCTAACAGTGGTCATCAACAAAATTCTGGTAGTGCAAGAAGAGAAAAACTGAAATAAAGAGGAAGGCTTATAGGGGTCCATTCTTCGTTTGGCCTCTCAAAACTGGCCTTAGTGGTATGGTTGAACCTGCCAGGGGAGGTAATCACCCCACCACCATTGTCCAGTCCATTACTGAGACACTCAAGCCCTTCTACTACATCAGAGGAGATATTATTATGAGGGAGGAAATATCCTTTGATACAGATGGTACAAGCTCCACATTATTAGATGAAAGATGAACTCAGTTCGAGGTATCAAACTCGTGGAGTATGAAAGAAGAGTAAAAAGGGTTTTTTGAGGAGAAAATGTCCTTTGATGCAGATAGGACAAGCTCTACCTCTATGGATAAAGGATGAACTCAGTTAAATGCATAAATGTGATGAGTATGTAAGTAGAAAAGAATGATATAATTTTTAAGAGGAAATATCCTTTGATGCAGATGATACAAGTTTTACATCAGTGGATAAAGGATGAACTCAGTTCGAAGGATCAATTTGATGGATTATGAAAGAAGAAAAATTTTTTTTTTTTTTTTTTTTTTTGAGGAAGAAATATCCTTTGATGCTGATGGTACAACCTCCATATCATTATACAAAGGATGAACTCAGTTGGAAGTATCAAGTTGATGAATAATGAAAGGCGAGAAAAGAGAATTTTCTTAAGTAGGAAATATTTGTTGATGCAGATGGTACAGACTCTACATTGTTAGATAGAGGATGATCTCAGTCGGAAGGATCAAGTTGATGAATTATAAAAGGAGAGAAAAAGGAAATTTTCTCTCGAGGGGGAAATGTCCTTCGATGCTGATGGTACAAGCGGTCTCAGTTGAAAGTATCAATGAATGAATGAATGATTTGTTATTATCTGGCATCATAACATCAGTGGTCATTGATCCCAATATAGTTATGGTAAATTAACAGTTAATACCTAAGAAAAAAAATGATTAAATAACTTAACAAAGAATCTTTCAAAATTTAATACATATAAAAGTGAGTAAGAAGGTCAGCTTCCAATATGAATTTAAAAAGGCCACTAGCCTCATAAAAAAAATGTCCCCTCCAAGAATCTTAGTGAGGATGTACCTGCCACCCTCACCACGAGCTTCAGACAGGAATTGTTCCCTGATACCCACAAGACTGGCACATTCAATAAGTAAATTCCTCACAGTCAGAGGGACCAAACAATCATCACAAAATGGCTCACCCTTGCCAGTCATCAGGAACTCGTGAATCAAACGTGTGTGCCCAATTCTAAGACGACAGAGGGCAATCTCCAACTCTCTTAGCATATTCTTATACTTCAATGGAGGCATAGCATTTGTTTTTTCCTTTGTCTTATTCTGATACACAGAATTCCAGTAGCGTTGCCAAGCATCACCACGAGACTTTTTGATATCAGGCAAAAAGTCATTACTAGGATGAAGATATCTCCTTGGAAGTAATTTGTCTCCTGCTCCTTTTTCTAATTTGTCTGCCGCTTTATTACCAGGTATACCATCATGAGCCCGATCCAGGAAAACTTATCTTTTTTACCTGCACTGCAACATATATAATTTTTCAGACTGAAGGGTTGTTTGTATTAAAAACCGTCAGGAACTGCAACATACTTTTTGCATCATTAAAAATAGTAAAATTACCCTCTTTCATTACTGCTATTTTTTCAATAGCAGTCAGGATATCGTACAGCTCTGTTGTGAAAATAGAGAATATTAAAGGAAGCCGACGTTTGCAACTAAAACGATAATTGTACACCACAAATCCAACGCCAGCACTGGATTTGGAACCGTCTGTAAATATAAATCCACTATCCCTATGGTGTTCTGCTTGTTCTAAGAAAGTGGACCGAATTTCTTCAGTTATCGTGTTGCCTTTAGAGCCAGTGTAATAATTACAGAGAGAGATCTCTGGAAGTTTCCAGGGAGGGATGACTAATAGCTTAAAAGGTAGTACCCCGCTCCTGGAAAGATTCAGGCTATTGAAAAGTTCTCTCTATTATCAGCTTCAAAAGAGATGATGAGAACGGAGTATGTAATGGAAAATGAAATATCATTGCAAGGAGAAAGAATTAATGGGGTGGAATTATTTAAATATTTAGGAACTATGATCTCTAATACAGGGTCTTTAGAACTGGAGTTTATTGAAAGATTAAAAAAAGAAAAGCAGACAATGGCTCGATTAATTAAGATTTGGAAATCAAATCGCCTAAAATTACATATAAAAATTAGGCTATATATCAGTTTAGTGAGATCAGTGTTACTCTATGGACATGAGTCATGGTATGACAATGAAACAATATCCAACAGATTTTGTAGATTTGAGAACAAAGCCATCAAAAGAAAATTGGGAGTTAATTGGCAGGACAAGATTTTAAATGAAACTATAAGAGAGATTACTCGAGTGCCATAAGTGGATGAGATCATGGTGAGGGGCAGATGAAGATGGTTTAGTCATGCTCTTCGCACTCCCCAAAAGTGATTAGTTCACCAAACTTTCAATTGGGCTGCACAAGGCACTAGAAGAGTTGGAAGACCCACACCTACATGACTGAGGACTATGAAGCGTGAAGTAGGAGAGGACGATTAGAGAAGTATAGATTTAAAAGCTCAAGATAGGGATGACTGGTGAAATCTAACTGAGGCCCTTCGCGTCAATAGGCGTAGGAGGAGATGATGATGATGATTGAGGAGGATATATACTTTGATGCAGAGGGTACAAGCTCTACATCATTGGATAAAGGATGAACTCAGTTTGAAATATCAAGTTGATGGACTATGAAAGAAGAAGAGTAAAGACTTTTTTTGAGTAAGAAATATCCTTTGATGCAGAGGGTACAAGATCTACATCACTGGATAGAGGATGAACTCAGTTGGAAGTATCAAGTTGGTGGACTATGAAAGAAAATATCCTTTGAAGTAGATGGTATAAGATATACATCATTGGATAAAGGATGAACCTAGAAATAGAAGTTGATAGATTTTGAAAGGAGAGAAATAGGAATTTTTTTTATGAGGAAATGTCATTTGATTCAGAGGGCACAAGCTCTACATTATTGGGTAGAGAATGAAATCAATTTGAAAGATCCAGTTGATGGATTCAGAAAGGAGAGAAAAGAATTTTTATTATAAGGAAATATCCTTTGATGCAGATGATACAACCTCCGCATCATTGGATAAAGGATGAACTCAGCTGTAAAGACCATTTTGATGAAATATGAAAGGAGAGAAAAGGTTTTTTTTTTTTTTTTTTTGAGGGGGGGGTTTCCTTTTTGAGGGGGAGGAAATATCTTTTGATGCAGATGGTACAAGATTTACCCTATTAAATAGAGGATGAACTTAGCTGGAAGGATCAAGTTTATGGTTTATGAAAGGAGAGAAATTTAATTGACCGTAAGTTCCTGACCAACAAATTAAGATGAGAATCAGCAGCTGAAGACCAGACAAGAGAACAATACTCGAAATAAGGTAGAATGAAATAATTAAAACGCTTCAGAATGTATTGATCACCGAAATCCTAGGCATTTCTCAATAAGCCAATTATTTGTGAAATTAAAGAAGACACAGACATAATGTGTTTCTCAAAACTAAATTTGTTGTCGAGAATCACACCTATAGAATTAAAGAAACATTATCAATGCTGAGATCCGGATGTTGAGGAGCAGCTGACTTCGACCTACTTACAATCATACTTTGAGTTTTGTTAGGATTCAACTTCATGCCCCGTAATTTGCACCATGCACTAATTTTAGCCAGATCTCTATTAAAGGATTCAGCAATCTCAGATCTACGTTCAGCAGATGGAATTGAGGCAGAGTGTAACATAATCTGTATATGCAACAAGCTTGTTTTCTAGGCCAAACCACATGTTATGTGTATACGGTATGAATAGTAATGGACCAAGAACACTACCCTGAGCAACACGAGATATCACATTCCTATGCTCACTATAGTGTCCATCGACAAAACTCTTCGTGATCTATTTGTTAGAAATTCAATAATAATGCTAAGAAAAGACCCACCCACTCACAACTGTTTAAGGTTGAAAACGAGAGCCTTATCATTAACACAGTCAAAGGCAGCACTAAAATCAAGGCCAATCATACGAACTTCCTGACCACAATCAAGGGATTTCTGTACAACATCGGAGATTGTAAAAAGGGCATCACATGCTCCAAGGTCTGTACGAAAGCGAAATGGCAAACTAGGGAATAGATTATTGCTTTCTGCAAACCTATTAAGACGCTTTGCCAAGAGACGTTAAAAATCTTTAGATAATATGGGAGTTATGGAAATTGGGCGGTAATTAGCTGGACTTGAGCTTCCAACAAACACATTTACATAATGGTGTAACATTACCAATTTTCCAACAAGTGTTAATATCTCCCCTTCTTGCTAACTTGCACACAAAAAAAAAAAAAAAAGATAACTTTTGAGCTAAGAAATCTGCAGTCTTTATAAAAAAAATGCCATTTGGCTCTACACCTTCACAAGTATCAAAGTCCATCAAGAGAGCTTTAATTTCACGAAATCGAAAAGCTAAACTAGTTAGTTTAGCCTCAGGAAAACAGGAATGAGGCAGTTCAAGTTTCTCATTACTCTGTTTACTGTCAAACACATCAACCAAAAAGGTTGCCTTTTCCTTTGGACAGTGAGTGACTAAGCCTTCTGGTTTAAGTAAAGGAGGAACTCTTGCGTCTACACCAAAGAGTGCAGATTCAAGGGTAGCCGACCACTTATGTTCCTGAGTTGTACCCGAAAGGGTTTCCTTCATGGTTAAATTGTGTTCCTTTTCAGTTGAATCATAAACTCTCTGAGTATAGTTATTCCAAGTCAGATTTTATGTGTTACCCCTCCAAAGAGGATAGGCCTCATACTTCTCCAAATAAAAGCTTCTACAATCATCATTGAACCAGGGATATTCTTTCACTCGATCCCTTAACACACAATAAGGGATACGCCTACCAATTATGTTGACTAGAATCTCATTCAAAGGAACAGCAGGATCAACACTATTATACAAGTGTGACCAATTCAAGCCCAAAATATCATTAAAAAATACGATTCCAGTCTGTTTGAGATTTTATATAAATCTTACATGAGTATGATACATCAGGGACAGGCTGCTCAGTCCTTAATACTAATGAAATCAGGGCATGATCAGATGTCCCGACTGAAGAACCAACCTTACTTGTTATAACACCCATGGAATCGGTACATACGAAGTCCAAGCACTTACCAAACTTATGATTAGCTGTACTTATGACTACTAACAGCCTGATTCAGAAGCAAAGTCTAAAGCTCTCAAGCCATGGCGATCAGTAGGAGAAAATGAATTTAACCACTCCCTATGGTGACTTTTGGTGTGCATTGAAATCACCAACAAAAACAAAAAAGAAACTTTTCTATCATGTCCTTTTATCTTAGCCATAATGGTAAGAAGACGGTCGAAGATAGAATCATCCATGTCTGGATTCAGGTAGATCGAACACAAATAGAAGTTGCAATGCCTACCACAAACTTTTATTACCTGAATTGCATGACATCCACATCCCCATTTTTGGTAAACAAAATGAAATTATGAAAAGTAGAATACCACTTTCACTAAAAAGAAAAATATTTAATCGGTAATAAGTTATGTATCAGGAGTCTTACAAAAGTCTTAGAACATGAGCTAGTTACAACTTAAAGAGGTATGGAGAGAAAATGATGGTATTAACACAAAGAGACAGAAAGCAAGAGCAAACTAAATTCTTCTTCACCCAAGGGGTTAACTACTGCACTGTAATTGTTCAGTGGCCACTTTCCTCTTGGTAAGGGTAGAAGAGACTCTTCAACTATGGTAAGCAGCTCTTCTAGGGGAAGGACACTCCAAAATCAAACCATTGTTCTTTAGTCTTGGGTAGTGCCATTACCTCTGTACCATGGTCTTCCACTGTCTTGGGTTAGAGTTCTCTTGCTTGAGGGTACACTTGGGCACACTCCTATCTAGTTTCTCTTCCTCTTGTTTTGTTAGAGTTTTATAGTTATAGGAAATATTTATTTTAATGTTGTTACTATACTTAAAATATTTTCTTTTTCTTTATTTCCTTTCCTCACTGGGCTATTTTCCCTGTTGGGGCCCTTGGGCTTATAGCATCCTGCTTTTCCAATTAGGGTTGTAGCTTAGCATTTAATAATAATAATAATAATAATAATAATAATAATAATAATAATAATAATAATAATAATAATAATAATAATAATAATAATAATAGCGAATATTCTAAAAACCTATAAGTAAAAGAAATAGATATGGGCAAGGCATATGAGAATGACAGACAATAGATGGACATTAAGAATAACAGAATGGGTCCCTAGATATTGCAAAAGAAGACGTGGGAAAAAGAAAAAAAACGATGGACTGACGAGCTAAGAAAATTTTCTGGTATATTCTGGCATAGAAAGACCATAAACAGACCCTTGTCCGGTGGTGGACTAACAACGGCTAACATATATATATATATATATATATATATATATATATATATATATATATATATATATATATATATATATATATATATATATATATGTGTGTGTGTGTGTGTGTGTGTGTGTGTGTGTATGTGTGTGTGTGTGTGTTTGTATATACATTTCTTAATTTAGACAGGGAAATTAGCTGTTCTTAAAATCCATTTATTATAAATCCTGACGTTTCGTGATTGTCATTATCACATCTTCCAGGGTTACAAATAATAAGTACAAAAATAACATTAAGAAACAGTAATAAAAAATATACAAATTCATATAAAGAGTAAAAACTAGTAGAAAATAAAACTAAAAAATTAAAGTAAAATTATGCATAAAACAGAACTGGAACCAACCTCGTAGAAGCGAATTAAAAACTGAATGACATCAACAAATACAGAACAAAACGAATAAGGCTATGACAAGTACAATTGAGTGGAGGAAGCCTTGGTGTTTAACGATGGAACCAGTTTTTTAATCAAAATTGATTTTAGAATAAGCAAGTCGTGGTTATTAGATACGTGCCCTATAATGCTAAAATCCTTATTATCAATATTTATTTTGCACTTTTTAGCATAATTGCGAATATTTGAATATTCTGTGCTAGATATTATTATATACATTATATATTAGATATATTATATATATAAATAAATATATATATACAGTATATATATATACATATATATATATATATATATATATATATATATATATATATATATATATATATATATATATACACACAAACACACATATATACACGAATATGTATCACTAACATTTGGATTTAATTGAATGTAAATATCAACCACAATGGTATTCAATACCGAATTCTACCTTGGGAACATATGTTCCCTGGAATGCATTTATGGAAATAATTTTTGGCTGTGCAGCGATTCGAACTCGTACCACTCAGTGACTTGTAATAAACTTATATCTCTCTTGATAGCTCAGTTGGTAGAGCCCTTGCAGGCATGGTTTCAGCTGTGTGGCAAAAGTTCGAATTTCTGCCCTGCCAGGTATTACTATAAATGAATTCCAGTAGATATATATTCCCAAACTAGAATTCGGTATTAAATGCCATTGTGGTTGATATTTACACACACACTCTCACACACACACACACACACACATACATGTATGTATGTATGTATGTATATATATATATATATATATATATATATATATATATATATATATATATATATATATGTATATATATATATGTTCAATAAGAATTTCTTATTTTTTTAGTTATCATTATCTCAGAAAAAAACAGTGCTTCATTGTACGAATAATGCTTCTACATTTGAAAAGAATATTGTGTCAAATGTTTATATAATTACAGATATATGTGGGTTTGGGCATATACATATGAATATATGCAAATTTATGTATTTCATTTACTTTTGAAATAAAGCTTTTTTTTTATTTTGCTAAGCCGTAGTGTAGCGAACTCCTGCATATGTTTATGAAGCTTTCTAGAGTCAAAGGTTGTGGTCTAGTTTCTTCATACCCCCAGATAATAATTTGATCTTCAATAGCGTAGCTAAAGGGGGGATGGGGGCCCTTTTTGGAAATGACCCTCAGACCTCCAAGAGAGGGGGACCTCCCAAGCAGCGTCAGAAAATAAAAGTATGTAAGTATACATTTAAAATTACCACCATCTCACCAGGGTGAGAGGGAGGAGGCCTCTTTATCAAGTCAACCCTCCCCATCCCACGGCCCCAAATATCTAGCTACGCCCTTTATGATCATTAACAAAACAGAAGTCGATCTGCCTCTTGTTCAAAAACACCAAATCTTCCAATCTTTGATTGATAGTTTTTTTTTATTTTTAATTCAGTGTCTTACAATTGTTTTTTGAGTAATTATTTATCTACATAACAAACTATTCTTTAATTCTATTTGTCTCACTTTTATTTATTAGACAATGAATTATTATTGTTATTTCAATCCTTATTGATTTTTTTTTTTCGTTTAATATTTCGTATAATAGTTTTACAAGGTTCAACTAGGTTTCTCGTTGAATCTTAATTTACTTTCTTAAGGTTATAGAAAATTTAATTTCATTTATATGCCTTGAATGACCGCGGAGGTAGAAGCAGTAAGGGATTCGGCGTTATGAAACTTCATCTGTGGTGGATAACGGGGGAGGGTGGGCTGTGGCACCCTAGCAGTACCAGCCGAACTCGGTTGAGTACTTCTTCAGGCTGGGAAGAGCGTGGAGAGGAAAGGTCCCTTTTTTTTTATTTATTTGATATCGGCTACCCCCCCCCCCCCCCCAAAAAAAGAAATAGGGGAAGTGCCTTGGTAAATAGATAGATAGATGCTTTTATTTTTTGACCTAGATCTGAAATATGAAATTAATGGTTTTACCAATTAAGTGTGCTATTAAATTATTCTTTCTAACGTCTTGATAATATAAATATAAGTTGGTTATTTTTATCAAAATAATCATCAATTTACCTCAGGATGTACACAGACTACAATGAAAATACATCTTGCTTCATCCAGTGAAAGAGAACTTTTGCCTAATCAATGACAAATAGATTCCAGAAAGGAAAAAAACAATCATTACCTCCCTGCTATAACGACGGGCTGCATCGACCATGGGAAACCCTGACTCCATTTCCCCCGTGGCTGCATCCCTTTTATAGTCTGCAAAGCATCTGCAAATGCATTCAGAGATAACTCATCAACTAATGGAGCGACATTTCACGAAATATTAACCAAGGTATTTTTTTCTTATGAATGGAGACATTAACTTGAATCTTTTTTTTCTTTATTTCTTTTTTTTAATGTCTATTGTGTTGCTGCGTGCATATAGTTTCCCTAAGTTTGATATTTCATCATATCGCTAAAAGAAACTGAGGATTTTCTTGTTTTCTAAAAACTTCGATAAAGTGGAATTGACAGTTAACGTAGATTACGCTGAAAATGTATACGACAAACAAATTTTGTAGGTTCTGTAGGGAAAGATACAGAGAGGACCGGGTATTTGAAATCTCGGCTCGACGCACAATGCGAGTGCCTACATGAATAGGAGTGTAACTTCCGTAGACTTTATACTGGTTTCGATGCTAAATATTCTGTAGAAAACCATTCATGGTAGCCTAGGGTAAATCGATCGTTCCCGATTTAAGGGGTTGGCATTTACTGTGAATTTTAAATTAGGCCTTTCTCCAACATTTCGAATTCTCTGTATAAACGCCTTGCTTATAATTATCGGCGAGTCATATATTTTCAATCTTAATATAATTTGCAATTACTTATAACTTTGGGTTGGGTATCAGAACAATTATTGCCTCCATTGGTCAATTATAGTTCAGGGGCAGTACTGGCAGTTAGTCAAGTGTTATTCTATCTCAAATCTCTCATTATGGGAGACGTGAAAGTTGTTTTATGAGGGCAGTTAACCTGGTAGTATTTGTTTTGATACCTTATCCATGTCAATAACAATAAACTGACCGGTACCGTCTCAAAGAGAAGCCCAACCATGCTCTGCATCTTAGTTTCAACGGACTGATACTTCCAATATATATATATATATATATATATGTATATATATATATATATATATATATTTATATTTTTATATATATGTATATATATACATACATGCATACAAACATATATATATATATATATACATACAAACGCACACACACACGTATATATATATATATATATATATAAATGTGTGAGTTTGTTTCTCTGAGTGTTTACCCTTTAATATATCACTAGTTGTCTTGAGTACATTGTATGATTGTTGGTGCAGCCAAAGGCAGCACAAAACTGCAGTCAACTAACAATAAAAAAATTACGAGAATTGAGTCTTTACCGAGTAACCTTGATAACTTCCCTACGCAAGATGGCTGACGTCTATACGTATGTGGGCTTGATTTATGCTACATTTAATAATAGTGTATCTATGTGGAAAAACCCGTACAAGCACAGTCCCTGATCAGCACCATCTATTGCCGACGCATCCAACTAATTTGTTAAAAAAAAAAAAAAAAACTCTACGGGTTTCTGTATTTTGGAAGGTTCAAAATGTTCCAATAATAGTACACCAATAATTGGTCTTATTTTGTTCATCATATAATTTTCCCTATAATTGTTTTAAATAATATTGATCATTAAACTATCTATGTTCTTTTATGTAACTTGTTCATTTATTTCCTCCAAAGCAGAGGACCCTATTCCTTTACTCTGTAACGATGAAAAAATACAAAATTCAATACATATATGTAATCTTTATCATTCTTATTAAACGCTCGACTACGTACACCGCGTTTAGAATAGGATTAATTATAGAACATTACACACATTTACATTATGCATGTTGGGGCTGGGCTGTATGTTTAATTTATATATACTATTGAAAAAAAATTACTTACAATTAATTATGAAATAGATAGGTGCTGTGCCTAGACTAAATAGGAGGAGGAGAGAAGATTAGTGATGAGTGGTCGAGTATTCATTCTCTTAGGCTTTTTTCACTGGGGTTAAAAGAATGGTTTTCACACTGTCTTTGCGCAGCTCTCGTGCCGATATCTCCCAGTGCTCTGCTCCCGTAACTGAAATTCGCACTGTGGCTCCCGTAACTGAAATTCTCACTGTGGACCCCGTAGAGTTTCGTTTACCACGCCATGTCCGTCTTATTCCTCGGATCTTGGGCATGGCACTTGTATCTAGAACCTGAACGTCACTCTAAGAAGCGGTACACCGACCCGTCCTGTTGCTGCAACCAATGTGAGGACTATGCAGAGCATAAATGATAACTCTTCGCCAAGATTGGCCTTAAAACCACGGATATCGGTGACAAATCTCTACCCAGCCAAACCATGAGATGCAGTTGCAATGATTGTAAAATTACATCAGACAAGAGTATACGTTACTGCAGGACCTCTACAACGCATAAGGAGCCAGATACACCACCCACAAAACGCAAGAAGAGCCCTGGACGTCCTTCTAAAGTACCTCCAACTCCTCAGCCTGCACCTGTATCAACTCCTCGGCCATCACCTGCACCATCAACTTCATAGCAGTCAATTGCACCATCAGCATTGCATTTAACCCCGGCTCCTAAGACCTCCACAGCCATGGAGACAGAAGACCAGCCTGCTGGGACCCAGGCAGTCGCTGATGGAAACCATTCCCCTGACTGCAATTGCACTGACTGCTTAACCCAGCTCCTGAAGGATCCCACTGCTATCGCCTCTAGCACCCCAAGACCTATATTAGCTCCTAAAACAAAGATTAAGAAACATTTTCCCAAATTCAAGCTCCTGTAACCCGACATCTCCATTTCTTACGCCGCAGTTGCTGCCATGGCCGCTAGACCTGGAATGCTACTTGACTCTGTCACAATACAGAGGAAAGCCGTCGTTGCAAAAGTATCCTGTCACAGTAGTTCTCGCCTTTGCCACTTCGTGCAGCAACATAGCTGTGGTGTAGCGGTGTAAGAACAAGAATGACATATCTGTCAGCAAGCTGATAGTCACCTTCATCGGGCCAATCCCACCTTCACTGGACCTAGGCATATGAGGAACTTTTTCCATTAATGTTACACACCAGAGCCCTTCCGCTGCTTTCACTACCAGTAATTTGGCCATCATAGAGAAGACTGCATGGGACCCATCATCTGTGGTGTATGCAGCCGGCGCCATGAGACCAATATCTGCATCACTGCTCATAAGGAGGGCAAAGAACCAGGCCCAAGTGCACCAACTGCTCTCGGCTTCATCATGCATGGAATAGGGGATCCACAGAGCGGCTGAAGAGGATCGCAGCCATGAAGAATACCTCTCCACCTCAGCCATTGCATGCACCTTCGACGCAGCAACACCCGCCACAGAACCAGAGACCTCATCTTCATAGAACTCGATTTCAGCCGCTCACCTTACCTGCCCCTGAGACCTCCTGTCAACCAAAACCCGCACCTCTCCCAAATCCTACTCCTCCCCATCCTACCCAAACCCTAACCCGAGAAATTGAGTCACTGTTCCTTGAACACCTTATTCCCTTAACCATCCAAATCCTTACCTGGGTCATTTCCCTTCCCCAACTTCCTGGAGTTACTCCGCCATCTTCACCTTCCAACCACCGAGCAGGGATAAGTTTTTCACTTAAAACTACTCCTTTCCCTTCCTACTTAAAAGTCTTCTTTCCTCTCACAGTCTCTCCTCGTTACTTGGACTTCCTGCTATCACACTTTCTCTCCTACTGAAAGACTTTGTCTATTAACCTTTCCGTTCATGGACCTAAAAAGGAGTCACCTTACCCGACTGTTCCCTTCCCTTTCACGCCAGTCAACGTAACTTGTCCCTTGGTGTTTCAGAATCAGTAACCATCCCTTGGTGTTTCAGAATCAGTAACCATCCCTTGGTGTTTCAGAATCCAGTAACCCCCCTGTAAGTAACTAACATTTATTCGATCAGTCTTACCTTCACTTTCCTTTGATAAATTCGAGAAAAAAGGACACTATTTAATGATACTTTATTCTTAAGGGGAAATATATACAACACCGGCTTCTTGTTTTACATGTGGCAACGGCATTGCTCTGATAATTTCCGATTGTTTTGAAGACTTGAGTCAGCGTTGCCACATTGTGAAATACCATATATACCAGAGAAACAATGAAATGTAACGTGTGAGCTTTAATGGAATTAGATAAACCAATAGAAAAAAAAATTTCCAATGAAATATTTTGTTTTACTAATGGTGTAGCATAGATTTGTATTAGGCCTGATAGAAAAAATACATCTATTTGAAGTTTAAAAAGAATGCTGATGGAGATTTTCCATATGATAGAACTGACTTGAGTAAAGAGACAAAGCTTGATATATGCCAACGCCATCTGTTGCCAACGCGCCCTGCTAAAGCAGGCCAATGCTCACAGAAATCCAAACTACGTTCCTATCTTCCTGAGCGCTTCCAATACCTGATGAGCGCCATCTATTACTAACGGGCTCAACTATTTTGCTGGGGAAAAAACTCTATGGGTTTCCGTATTTCGGAAGGTTTAAATTTTACTTGAAGAATCATCCAATAATAAGGCTGATATTATTCATCGAGTAATTTTTCATATATATGTATTAAATACTAATTATTATTACACTATATATATTCTTATTTTTATTTATATAATTTATTCATTTATTTTCTCATAGGCAGAGAACTCTCTTCCTTTACAAAGGACTCTCATTTGATACAAAATCTAATAATTATATGTAATTTTTATTATTGTGATTAAACACCCGACTGCGTATACCACGTTTAGAATATGACTAATTATAAGACTTTACACACATTCACATTATCCAAGTTGAGGTTAGGCTATGTATTTAATGTATATATACTATAAAAGAGATATCCTTACAGATGATGTGAAAGACGTACATCTGAAATAGAAATTGTGCCTTAGACTAAATCGAAGGAGGGTAGGAGTTTAGTGGTGGGTGGTCTGGTATTCTCTTAAGCATATGAAGAGTCATATTTTACCATAAATTACTCTGCTTTTTTCTATTTTTAATGTGATTTTTGTTCTGAGAGGTATAAATTTGCGCTTACATTAGTAGAATAAGGTCTTCTCGAAGTTGTCTTGGGCACTGTTTCAATGTATAATCTCGGGCTTTGATAGAAGTACACATGTGCTGCAAGTTTTAATCATAAATACGTTCAGTCATAACCTTACCTTAACTTTGCATTGATAAATGCAAGAAAAAAAATCCCCATTTAATGATAATTCATTCTTTGTTTAAACTTTTATAGTTCATATATGAATTTATTTAATTTTTACTGTTTTATTTAATTGTTAATTACTTTATATATTTCCTTATTTACTTTCCTCAATGGTCATTTTCCCCTGTTGGACCCCTTGGGCTTATAGCATCTTGCTTTTCCAACTAGGATTGTAGCTTAGCTAGCAATAATAATAATAATAATAATAATAATAATAATAATAATAATAATAATAATAATAATAATATTTTACAACACCGGCTTCTTGTTTTACGTGTGACGACGGTATTGCTCTGTTAATTTCCGATTGTTTTGAAGATTTGAGTCAGCGTTGCCACATAATGAAATACCATATATATACCAGAGAAGCATTGAAATGGAACGTGTGAGCTTTAATGAAAATAGAAAATCAAAATAGTATATTTTTTCCAATGATAAATTTTGTTCTATTCACGGTGTAGCATACATTTGCATCAACCCTGAAAAAGAAATACATCCATTATAGTTTGAAAAGAACTCTAGTGACAATTTTTCATATGATAGATCTGACTTGATTAAATAGACGAAGCTTACAATATACCAGCGCCATCTGTTGCCAACGCGCCCTACTAAAGCAGGCAAATGTTCACAGAAATCCAAATGACGTTCCAGTCTTCCCGCGCGCTCCCAGTAGCTTATGAGCGCCATCTATTGTTAACGGGCTCAACTAATTTGCAGGGGAAAAACTACGGGGTTCCGTATTTCGTAAGGTTTGAATATTACTTTAAAAGTTATTCAATAATCGGTATGATATTTTTCATGTAGTGATTTCCCATATATATGTACTGAATTGAATACTAATTATCATTACACTATTTATATTCTTATTTATACTGATATAACTTATTCACTTATTTTGTTCTAAGCAGAGAACCCACTTCCTTTGCCCTAGACGATGAGTTAATACAAAATTCATTACGTATATGTGATATCTATTATTGTTATTAAACACCCGACTGCCTATATCGCCTTTATAATGTGACTAATCTTGAGACTTTACACACAATTACAAAATGCACTTTAATGTTAGGCTAGGCATTTAATGTAGGCTATATATAATATTTCAATTATAACTTACATTAGATGTGAAAGACAGCATCCAAAATAAATTGATTGAATTATAAGAGTAAAAGTCCCAACTGATAAATAACAACAAAAACAAAATAATAACAAAAGGTTTAACGAACTTCTTGCAACAACGTCGGCGTCAGTGCCAACAGACAAAGAGCAGGCGAGAGAGAGAGAGAGAGAGAGAGAGAGAGAGAGAGAGAGAGAGAGAGAGAGAGAGAGAGAGCAGCAGCAACACCCATGTGCCGGTTTGTGAGTCTGTAGAGACGAAGGGGAAAAGGCTTTTGTATTGTGACAATAGTAAGCTTGTTAAGAGTAATTTTTTACTCGTAGAGTACAGTTGTTATCATTATTACTAGCCAAGCTACAACCTTAGTTGGAAAAACAAGATGCTATAAGCCCAAGCGCTCCAACAGGGAAAAATAGCCCAGTGAGGAAAGGAAATAAATAAACGATGAGAAAACATTAACAAGAGATTTTTTCAAAAACATTAACAACATCAAAACAGATATGTTATATATAAACTACAAAAAGACTTATGTCAGCCTGTTCAACATAAAAACATTTGCTGCAAGTTTTAACTGTTGAAGTTTTACTGATTCAACTACCCGATTAGGAAGATCATTCCAAAAACTTGGTCACAGCTGGAATAAAACTTCTAGAATACGAATACTGTGTAGTATTGAGCCTCATGATGGAGAAGGTCTGACTATTAGAATTAACTGTATGCCTAGTATTACGAACAGGATGATCAGAAAAGATGCTCAGCTTTTCGGCATTCGGTGTGATTATAGTTTCTTGAGGTACAAGTTTGCGCTAACACTAGTAAAATAAGGGCCTCTCGAAGTGGTCTTGGCTCTATTAGGCTCGTTTCAATGTATAATCTCGGACTTTGATAGAAGTACAAAGATTCTGCAAGCTATAATCATTTGTACATTCAATCTATAACCTTACTTTAACTTTGTATCGACAAATACGAGGAAAAAACGCAACATTTAATGATAGTTTACTCTTAAGGAGCAATGTATACAACACAAGCTCAGCTACTAATTGTACATATTGCTCTGATTGTTTTGAAGACTTCAAGTCATCGTTGCCAGATTGTGATATTCTAAATTCACAAAACATCGAAATACAACATCATTATGAGCTTTAATGAAAAAAAAATAATTAGTACATTTTTCCAATATTGCATTTAGTTTTATTCATAGCGTTGCATAGATTTATATCAATGCTGATAAAAAAAAATATATCGTTTTTGGTTTAAAAAGAACACTGGTGGAAATTTCCCATCTGCCAACACTGACTTGAGTAAACAAGTAACTGACGACAAGCGTTCAATATACCAGCGCCATCTGTTGCCAACGCTCCATACTAAGCCGGGCAAATGCTCGTAAAATTCGGCTGAGTTATACGGTCTTCCCTTTACTGTCTTTGGCCTTCGTGCAAATACCTGATATACATCTCTGTGTCTTGCAGCAGGGCACAAGGTTCCCATGTGATAGGACCAAGAAATCAACCTTTAAATTAAGTAAATTAATTAGATTTTTTATTGGAAGTAGTCGAATAATAATATTTTATATCTAGAAAGTGGTTATAGTATAGCAATGGAAAACAGTGAGAGATATAATAAGCATAATAGAAAGAAACTAAAGAAAGCATATCCTATAAAGTACGAGCTGTTACGCTGAAATGTTCTTGTTCTAATAATTTATATCTAGCAAAAAAAAAAAAAAAAAAAAAACACGTGTCAGGCACCGGAATTTTTTAAGCATTTCAATGGATTCATTCATTTTCAATTACATGTAAATAAATACAAAGGATTGGATGAGTGTGCAATGATGTTGACGGTTTTGCGAGTTGGAAAATCTTCCAAATTATCGATAAAAGCTTTAATACAAACTACCAGTTCACACTTATTTTATGACGTCAACAATGTTGATATTGAATTGTTGTGAGTCTCAATTGTTCCAAAACACTTCTCAAACAGGTCGAAATTATCGTTATTTGTTCATTTAGTCAGACATTTTGGAACATTTACATACACAACGTTACAGGATAACCTCCAGAGGCGAATTTGGGTTAGGTTGTTACACATGAATTTGCATATTTAAATGTTTAAAGGCCGCTCATTAATGGCGAAGGGAAGGGACAGTGACATTGCCCTAGCAAGCCGTGCAATGCCATAGAGACTGACCATACTGTATACAGTACATATGATCAGTCGCCAAGCTCAATCTCCACCTATGCTAGGACCAGGGAGGGCCAGTCAATGACTGCTGATGACTCAGCAGGTAGACCTATTTGCTCCCCCAAACACTCTATCCTTAGCTCACAAGGATGATGAGGTTGCAGACACTAAAGGGACCAAATAGTTTGAGCGGGACTCGAACCCCTGTCTGGTAATCACCAGGCAGAGACGGTACCGATAGGCCACAACAACCCTTTGAGACATTATTAACAAAAGACTCGAAATCAATTGAATAGAAATTAATTGGAAATTGGAGAAAATGTTTATTGATTATCTCACACGCCAAATGACTGTTCAATAGTATAGAGTATTATAGACGATATTGCTATTCGATATAGATGTATTAACGTTGGGATGAAGTATGATGTATTACTCAAAGTCTATAGATCTTGATATTACTGAGAGGTCTCTCTCATTATCTAATTGAGTTAGTGGACAAATACGATCAATTCTAATTTGGCTAGTTATTCGAATAAAGTATTAATCATGTGCTACTATTTTCAAAATCAATTTCATAGCTTCAGTGTGTCAGTTTATTGCTATTTTGTCATTGATATCATCAAAAGTAAGTTCTTTAGGTTTGTCAAAAGGGTGTTTTTATATATGAGAGATTTTGGTCATTTGAAAAGGATTAAAAAAAACGACATTGATTAGATATTGATGTTGAGAATGGTGTTCAACAGGCAGTTGAACTGAAATTTCATGCAAAAGCTCTTTATTTTGTAAAATACTGCTAAACGACATTATAGAAGAAGAAAAAATATAGTACTTACCCCAAATAAACATGACGACGGATTTTTTACCCTAAAAAATTAGAAGCTTTTTTTTCCTAAAGCTAGGCTACAAGTTAATATATATTTATCAAATCTTTACAAGTTTTAACATCAGTTTCCTTTGTTTTTGTAATTATTAATCTTTGTTTATGTATATACTATCTTTGTTCTTTATTCATTAATTTGTATAATGCATTTGGTCTCCTCAAGGTCTCTCTGCTCTTAATAAAAGAAATGTAAATATATTTTAGAATTCCTAACTCCATGACATTGGTGCAGAGACACCAGCTGTGCAATAGTCGGCAAGCAAATATTAGCAAAGCCTCTTTGCCGAATATATAACGACATCTGGAACAACAATTTTCTCACCAAATTTCACTCATTCAAGCGAATTGTTATATTTTTCTGATAGCTCTTAATATCATTTAAGTTTAAAGGCTTTATCGGTGGTAAAGGATTCTGTTTATTCAATGCTAATTACATTTGTAAGAAAATAAAGTTTTCTATTTTGATTTTCAGGTACAGACATCACTGCAGTATCCAAATGCTGACTATAAGTTTCTTTTTCAATTACTCTCTCTCTCTCTCTCTCTCTCTCTCTCTCTCTCTCTCTCTCTCTCTCTCTCTCGACCCCTTCGTTCCTAATCCTGTCCAATTGGGATACTCCAGCCATACTCCTAAGACACTTCATCTTAAACGCATTCAATTTCTGGCTTCATCAATTTCATTACCCGAAATTCCAATCCATACATCACAAATGGTACAAGCACTTTCTCATATAGAACTCTCTTTATATTCATTCCTAACCTTCTATTCTTTACCACTCCCTTCGCCGCCTCCAACACTACATCCTTCATTCACTCTGACGTACATCTGCTTCCACTCCACCATTTGCTGTAACAACAGAACCCAAGTACTTAAACTGATCTACTTCCTCAAGTAACTCTCTATTCAATTTCAACATGACATTCAACCTACCACCGCCCTCCCTTCTCGTGCATCTCATAACCTTACTCTTACCCACATTAACTTTCAACTTTCTTCCCTCACATCCCCTTCCAAACTCTATTACAAATTGACACAGCTTCTCCTCTGAGTCTGTAATCAATACCGAAACATCCGCAAACAACAACTGATTCACCTCCCACTCAAGGTCACTCTTATCTACCAGTTTCAATCCCTGACTAGGCACTCGAACAGTCACTTCTCTTACAGCTCCATCAACAAACAAATAACATCCATGGCGACATCACACATCCCTGTCTCAGCCCCACTCTCACTGGAAACCACTCATTCCCTTCATTCCCTATGCTAATATGTATTTTAGCATTTACTTTTAAACTTCACAGCATCCACCAACCCTCCATTAACTCCATATAACCTCACCATATTTCACATTGTATCCATATAAATTTTATCATAAGCTTCTTCTTGATCCATAAATACAAAATATACCTTTGTTTTTTACTAAATATTTCTCGCATATCTGGCTAAACATAAATATTTGATCTATTCATCCCATACGTCTTCTAATGTCTCCTGCACCTTTAAGATTGTATCCTCCATTTTATCATTAATACTATAGCGTATATAAACAGTACATGATATATAAGCTTATCACTTGACCAGACTATCTTTGACTAAAAGATGCTATCTCTTTCCGATATAAAATGGAAAATAACAATAAACAAATGTAATTTCCTTTATTTAGAAATGACTTACAACCAACATTCTGTGTCAGATACAACATTCATTTTTCGCGATTGCAAACGGAAAACGAAGCAAATAGATAACAAAGAGAATGACAAAACCTTGGAAAAATGGACAAATTTTAATATAATAAAAGTGCCATTTTAGTCAATGTCATCAATATAATATGTGAAACTAATGTAACTATTCGTACCAAAAATAATAATTTAACGAGTTATTGTCGGATCATTCATTACTTGTCGTAACATCGAAATACAACTATGAGAACATTTATCATTGTAAATATAGACATGTATTTTTTTTACAATATTTAATTTTGTCTTCAAACATACTGTGCTTACTGGAAAGGTTAATAAAAAAACAGCTTGAGTTGTTTCAGAATAGTTGAAGACAGTAGAAAAAAATCTTATCTATCCAATTATATCATAATTTGGTGAAAAAGATATAGCTACAAATATTATATATATATATATATATATATATATATATATATATATATATATATATATACACATATATATGTGTGTATATATATATATATATATATATATATATATATATATATATATATATATATATATATATATATATATATATATGTACATATATATTCATATATAAATACATACATGCATACATGACAGCAGAAACATAGTCTATACATTATTTACTCACTGGTAAAGAAACGATTGCTAGAAAAAAAATAGTTACATATATACAGGTAAGTCACGTTACTAAACAGATGGCATTTCCCAGCATAAACAAAATCCTTTTGTAATATGAAAAAATATAAAAAACAAGAGATCGACAGGCATCAAACCATCGATAGCTCTGACTTCGACTCCCACTTAGTATTCGATTTTCTTAAAGTCTTTGAACAGAAAATAAAGCTTTGCGGAACGCTGCTGGGGAATATATGACCTAGTTGATGTTTACTGGAAACCTCAAATAAACAGAGCTCAAAGGAACGACGAGAAGTTGGGCGTGTAAACCGCCATTGTTGTAACTGAATCGAACTACAGCTTAAGGTTTGGGTTGAAATCAGAACACAAACGATGAGATAGAGTAGAGGGAAGGGAAGAGCTCGGCTACAGGCACTGGAATCTTCTAGCCCTCCCTGTTGGACGGCTGCCTTGTTTTCACCTGTGGGAGAAGAGGAAGGATTAGTTAGTCATAATTACCTCTGTTGAGGTATATGGATAGTCATAATTACCTCTGTTAAGGTATATGGATAGTCATAATTACCTCTGTTAAGGTATATGGATTGTCATAATTACCTCTGTTAAGGTATATGGATAGTCATAATTACCTCTGTTAAGGTATATGGATAGTCATAATTACCTCTGTTAAGGTATATAGATAGTCATAATTATCTCTGTTAAGGTATATGGACATTCATAATTACCTCTGTTAAGGTATATGGATAGTCATAATTACCTCTGTTAAGGTATATGGATAGTTATAATTACCTCTGTTAAGGTATATGGATAGTCATAATTACCTCTGTTAAGGTAAATGGGAGAAGCTAATTTTTACACTTGGATCTGTTTATAATTGTCGGTTTCCACGTTTTGGGAATGGATGAGCAGATTTTAATGAAATTTTAAATGCTTTTGTAAGGATCTTAATAGAGGATTAACAATTTGCCACCAGGGAAATGATCCAAAAGAGGTTTGATAATTTGGCACCAGGAAAATTATCTAAAAGGTTTTGACAATTTGCTACCAGGTGAATGATACAAAACATGGTTAACGATTTGCCACCAGGGAAATTATAAAAAAGAAAAAAAAAGTTTAACAATTTGTCAACCTGGAAATAATATAATAAAAAAATATTCAACAATTTTCCAACAAGGAAATAATCCCAAAATAATGGTTTAACAATTTTCCAACAAGGAAATAATCCAAAATAACGGTTTAAGAATTCTCCACCTGCAAAATGATCCAAAAGAGGTTTAATAATTTTCCACCAGAAAAATGATCCATAAAAGGATTAATGATTTGGCACCAAAAAAATTATCTAAAAAGGTTTAACAATTTACTACCAGGGGAATGATACAAAACATGGTTAACATTTTTGCAATCGTGAAATATTAAAAAAATATATATATAATAATTGGCCAACAGGTAAATAATCCAAAAGAATAAAAGGTTTAACCATTTGCCACCAGCAAAAATGATTCAACAATTTACCATAAGGAAAATCATCCCAAAGAGGGTTAACAATTCGCTTCCAGGGAAATGATCCTAAAAGGTATAACAATTTTCCACCAGGAAAAATAATTTTCTTCAATATTTATTAAGAAGAGGGTTTTGAGATTTAATGGTTACCTTAAGACCTAAAATATGTTAATTTTATTTGTTCTCTTCAATAGGATTCATTAGTGAATTTTGAAAAGTCTTTCGGTTTCAAAAGATTCTCTCTCTCTCTCTCTCTCTCTCTCTCTCTCTCTCTCTCTCTCTCTCTCTCTCTCTCTCTCTCTCTCTCTCTCAATATTGAAATATATTAAGAGAGAGAGAGAATATTATATTTGAATCATTTCCAAAGACTCAAAATCATCGAGTAACAAATGTCAAAACCAAATT